>NW_009648717.1:2336361-2466604 GCF_000708025.1 Charadrius vociferus | reverse complement strand
CCCGCTCACATTCTCTTCGTCAAGAGCCGGCCCGGGTTGGGAGGAAAATTGCGGCTCCTTTGGGGTTCCTCACTGTGCTATATAGGGTTGGTATGGGAGGGAGGTGCAGGGGCGGCCGGCTCCTCCCGGTCCCTTGCAGGCTCTATGGGGGAACTCTGCGTGGCCGGGCCGGGGGGTGGGTTTGCCCCAGAGACGGAGCTCTTCCTTGCTGGCTGCTGCTGGCAACTGCGATGGAGCAAAAGCCTTTTCACAGCACGTTGAAGCGATGCCCTCCCAAGGACGATCGTGCAGCGTGTGTATACGCGTGTATCTATATCCATCTATCTGTGTATATGTCCGCCTCTTCCCAGCAGGCCCATGGCATGGCTTGGGTTGGAAATGGGTCGTGGGCCGGTCCCATAGGGCCACCCTTGAGGGGAGGGAAGGACGCTTCCACCTCTCTGCAGCGCAGACAGATGGGTGGGTGGGTTAGCTGTGCTGTTCTGCGGTCTCCCCATTCCCTGGACTAACCTGAGAGCGTGCCAGCGGCTGTGGGATAAATGCCCCGGTGCAGCACGGCTTCATGCCAAAGCGCAAAACCTCCCTTGGTGTGAGGTGGCAGTGTTTGCTTGCAGAGGGCCTGCCCATGCTGTGGGGTGGGGTCCCTCTGTGTGTCCTGGCATCTGTCTTTCTTCCATGCCACCCTAACACATGGCTGTGGGTTGTAGGGTACAGTCTTGCCTTTGAGTGACTAGAACGCCCCAACACGGTGCTGCTGCCCTGGCACTCCATGGGAACACCTGTCTGGAAACTGGGGCCTCTGGTGTCTTTGTGCTCGTCTTCTGTAGTACTTTTGTTCTGCTGACCAGCCACTTCAATTTATTTAGGCTCTACTTTTTGTGTGTTAAAATGCTGCTGCAGTGTCTAGTTATAAAAATTGTGGGAATGTTCATTGATTGAAAAAACTCTGTCAGATTAAATGATTGCCTATTTCCCTCCAAATCTTTTAAAAGTTTATTTTGCAGACCAGTATTTTAGAGCCAAGTTTGAGCCATATTAAGTTTCAAACCAGAAAGCCAGTTCTGAGTTTGAAAGTATATTATTTAAAGGCGTCAGGAGTTCTACATCATCAAGAGAGCCCAATAGCTATGGGAAAATGTCCATGTGATTAAAAAGCAAACAAGCAACACATTTCTGAGATTACTCTTGCTTATGTAAAACATCACTTATCCATATGTGCATGGCAGTGCGTTGCGAGTATGAGTGCAAGCTGCCACTGTTAGTTATAAATACCTTACAAATTATAGTGTATGAAAAGCTTTTATGTCTCTTTGAGATAATGGTCAGCTGGTCTTCCAACAGTACTGCGGTTATCTAAGTTAACTGTGAATTAAGTTGGCTGAACCACCTTTTCTGCTTTAATTTTTAAAACATGAAATTTTCAAGGCAGTGCCTTGAGATTGAAGGTTACTACACAGCTTGGGGGGGGGGAATATCTTGCTTCTGGGAAGTGCGTCTCGTGTGAGCTTCATAATGCCTCATTTAACTCGCTGGTCACTGCAGAACTAAAGGATTAAGTAGAATTTTCATCTAGATTGTTTGTTGGTGGCAAAAATATTGAGTTTAAGTAATACAAGAATACTTCTTGTTTCTGGTTGCCAATCTAAGTCTCTGCGTTAACTGTGACAAACTTAGGCACTATTTAATTTCTGAATATCAGTATAAAACTTGATAAAGTTTCATATAGGATACCCATTTATTTTAGCATTCAAATTATAGCAGTTTACCCTGAATAATTGTCCTGTGTGTTCTTAGAGTAACATCTGTTGCATGATATCATATAATGGAATGTAGTACTGCCTAATTTAAGTTGATTTGAAATGTTGCCATTGCACTGTAGTAGTGCCTGAGAGGGTGAGAGGTTTTTCGGTGTATGTGTGATGGATAGATTGGTTAGGAGTAGATGATGTTGAGAAAGATGAACTTGCATTTGAACTGCAAAGGATTAAGTAATTTTACTCTGAGCTTGGTTTGTGATACAGTTTTCCTTAGACCTCTTTCATCATTTGCCAGCTAATCTGATCACTGAATTCTATTTACATTAGGAAATGCATCTATAGTTATAAATAAAACTGATTTGTACAAAACACCACTACAGTAAATTTTTTTATTTTTGAGAGGGAGGAGTAGGCTTGAAAGACCTATCTGGCTGTGGCATAGTTTGAGCTGCATAATCTTCGTGATGTCTTAAAATCTTCTGCTGTGAAAACCTTCTTTTATTTGGTATTGTTTCTACAAAGATTTGACTCTGGACAGCAAGGATGTTCTGAAGCATTAATATTTGGATTGTGTCACTTTATGTGCTTATTTATATAATATATTTTTATTAAATCTGTGCAAATGCAATGTCTGGGCAGCTTCCAAAAAATGCCTGTACTTAATTAGTTACCACAGCTAGCCAGTAGTGCAGACATCCACCTCCGTTCCTCCTTGTGGCATAGTAGTGTGAGATAGCTGTTGGGATATCTGTGTTCTACGCTCATGAAATGTGAGCAATACCATTTGCTGAAGCATCATTCCAATCCATAATTTTAGCATTAAAATAGTGAAAACACCATTTCAAGTGATTCTCACCTCCTATTCCTCTGAACTTTGGAGATTTCTATAAACTGCCAAATGTGTAGGCATCCTGGTTTTGGTTTTTTTTTTTAATATGCAGAGTTTCTTGCTAAGAAGTTCTTATCCAGGTGCTCCCTTTGCACCAGGTCATAATTAGGAATGAAGTGTGAATTTGTTTACAGACCACTGTATCAAGTTTTCAAAAAAAAATTTTTTTTCCCCCCTCCTGCTCTAGAAACTTTAAAAGGTTTGGCAAGTCTGCTTATGCATGTTTCTGCAGACAATAGAATGCTGATGCAAATTGAGAACAGCAAACAAAATGGTTGGGTGGTGTTGCAATGGGGGGAGGCTGTCTTAATAGGCAGTATTTTGCATATTAGGTTTCATTTGTTTACTTTTGGATTTTAGTGTGTCAGTTGGGACAAATCTTACTGGGATATAGCTGAAAATTGTAGTTTCAGGTAGTCCTGTCTGTCGGTCCCTTGAAGGGACAATGCAGGTTTTCACTTCTGGGGTTTTGCTTTTGACCACATGCAGTTATAAGAGTGTAAATTAAACTGAACTGAAGAACTTTTGGGTGCAGGGGAAATGCAAATGATAAAGCAGAGGATTTTTTTCAGAGTAGCCTGGCTCCCAAGTTCCAGAGACTGTGTTAAGCAGAATAAGCTAGGCTTTTACAACTCTGTGGATGAGATTATTATGATTACAGACTTTGTGTTGTGTCTTAACCTCTTTTATGGTGCCTTATTTTTGTGATTAAACAATCCATTTCTTTTCAAAAAGAATCTCTGGTTGCCTTGAAGGTAGCCCAAGCTACTTGGATGTGTAAGTGCTAGACTGATCCACAGGATGCTGAAATCCTGTGTCTGATCAATATTTAGACAATTGTGGCCTTCTATCTCTGGGTGCAGTAAAGACATGCCTTTTGAGTGAGGCTGATATGCCTGGGGATGAGAAGGTGGTGAGGAGCCTGTGGTTATTTTTGATGCCAGACTTGTAACTGTGGGCACTGAATTTTCTAGGTTTCTGTCCTTGCTAATGCTGCTAAAAAGCCATTTCACAGTAGTGTCAGAGAACCATTTCCCTGGGTGTGTTGTGTGCACACACATGGTTATCTTGGAAATGAGTTTGAATTAGCCTGCGTACTTGAAGCAATTGTGATAACATTTTGATATTTTCCACTTCCAGTTGCAAGCTGGGATTCCATCCCCAGAGATTCATACCTTCAGTTCTTGAAGCTCTAGCGCCTTTTACCCAAGCACCTTCATAAAGCTAGAAAACACGCTGACTGCACAAGGTAAGGGTGACCATACAAAAATAAGTCTTATCTTAAAATATCTTTACAGTACTACAGTGGTGACTTCTTATTTGTAGTCCCTTTACTTGGCAGCAGCTAGTTGAATTTCTGCCAAGATGGGTCAGGCTGGCACTTGAAACTGCCTTCCTTGCATTCTCAGTAGGTAGCTCATCTTTCTGTGTTTGGGCAGCAGGAAGAAGTGTGAACTGAAATGAATTGTAAATGAACCTTGCGTCTTTCTATCTGGCAACTGTTGTAAGGTTGAGGTTTCTTATTTCCATCAAAAAGTGACATGTAACTCAGGAATAAGCAGGAGGCTCTCGTTTTTCTAAATCACAGCAAATAATTGAGGTGATAAAGAATCGATGGTAGTACATGGGGTGTTTAGTTTTTTAAGCTGAATAACAATTTACATTTCCCAGCTGTGGTAGAGAGATTTGTTACTATAGTATATCAAAGTGTTTAGTGTTGTGCTGAAGTGTTTGGTGTAGTGATGGGAAAACCTCTTAAACAATAGGATTGTCTTCAGCTTAGCCTTCAGAGTGGTATAATGTTTTCTTACTACATATTCTTGATTATTTTTATATAATGATCTCTCTTACCTTTCTTGGGAGTTGATATCTGTAATATATTAAATAACCGTTTGTTTCAGCTACCTCATGTCTGTGGTATGTTTACAGTGGTGGGATCTACTAGTAGGAACATTGTGATTTTCCTGGAATGCGAGATTTAAAGTTCAGGTGTAGATGACATAAATATGTGAACATAAAACATTTTAAAAAACTCACTGATAGTAAAGATCAGGCTCAGATTTGTACAGGTGGAAGCATTAATTAGCCTTAAAGGCATTTATGGCAAGTACCTTTTACCTTTTTTCAATTGAAATAAGCCAAATGCTATGTAGCAGGAAAGAGCAAGGTGGCACTTGGCAGAGAGAATGGAAGCAGCACAGACAGGTTATGAATGTCGGCCAGAAATGATAATCCCTGTTGAAGAAAAGATCTCTGGTAATCTAATGAGAGGGATTGTGACAGGAATGTGGTGATGGTGGTGTAGGACTGAAGCACATAATGCTTAGACACAATAAAAACGTTAAAATACCAGGACAGAGGCAAAATTTAGCACTGGGTCTACAAATGAATACACAAATAAATGAGATCAGGAGGCTGAACTTGAATGCTACAGTTCCCTGTAGCCTGCAAGTTTTGTAGTTCTTTGAAATCTTCCCATTTTTGACTAAAAGATTTTCTTAGATTAATTTTTGTTGCAGTATAAGGAAACATCTCCTGTTGGCAAGGAGGTATCAGAACTATATGGGTAAAGGATCAAATGGGAGCCACTATTGCACTGCAGGAATGCAGGGTCAAGCAGAAGGAACTAGTGGCATGTCTCCTGGGTCAGGATATCACTAAAGGCGCTGTTACATGGAGGAAGAGATAAATGTTCGATTTCAGTTTAAAAAAGCAAAGGCTGTGGGAAAGGAGATCACCATTGTGATGTTTTAAATACTCTTTGGAAATGTTATGTGCAACAGCTGAGGATGTACAATACCCGAGCAAGAACCCAAGATCTTGTAGTATGTACTGACCTTGAAAAATATTTGTTTGTTTTTTAATTAAAAAAAAACCCCAAACAATAAATTCAGTGGGTGCATATGCAGTTGTGAGTAAGGTTCAGATCAGCCTGATCATATCTGGATTGCCTGTTCAGCTGCACTGTGACACTAACCAGATGTAAAAGCAGCTCAGGAGATGAGAAACGTAACTAAATGTACAGAAGACTGAAACCTGTGAAGAAAGTGTAGTTAACTGAAGTTTGCCTGGTGACATTGGACAGACCAGACTATGGATTAAGTACAGAACAAACCCAGACAAAAGGTCCTGTCTGAGGCCTTTGTATATAGAGGATGTGGGTATGTAAGGGGTCATTTCAAATGGGTTCACAGGTGCTGTATGGGTAAGTGACATTTTGTCCTCATTCTGTCCTTAGAGAGCCAAGAAAGCAAAGGCCACGCTAAACAAAATTAATTTAACCCAGGAGCAGGAAGATAGTCTGTTAGCGGTGCTGCCTGTATCGACAGCTATGGGTGGTTGGAGGACCTAAGGCACTTCAGTCTTTTTCCTCTCCTTTTATACACTGCCTGTTGTTTTGATCAAAATGGCCACCTCATCCTGGAACATGCAGATACTTACCTCTTACAGGGATATGCTTAGCCACTGCTATGTGGCTGTTCCTGAAAGAAAATGGTCCAGTGTTTAAAAATCCCATTGTAGTGGTCGTAGCAAACCATCCAACAACAAAGTCTTCTAGTACCATGAAAAATAATAATCTGAAACTTGATGATCTTGAGGAAAAGAACAGTTATGTTCAGTAGGTGACCACCTAGTGGCACAGTACAGTTAGAAAGCCCAACTATCCAAATTTCTTAGTATTTTTGAAGCAGAAGGAGGAAGTGTTGCTTTTGCTATCTTAAGAACCTTTGTGCTGCTGCCTGGTTTGCAGCATGGGCCCATCCATCCTGAACTCTAATGCAAATATTTTGTGAGTGAAATTCCTTCATGAGAAGATTTAGGGAAGTGCTCTTTGTTCTCAGGTGACTTCTCCTTGAACAGTACTCTTAACATTCTTGTTCTTTACTTATTGCATTCTTCTTCTTCTGCAGAAAAGATATTCTTAAAAGATTTCATGTCAGAACTGTGGCTGACTTTGTAAGAACACTCCAACAGAATGGCAGGGCTTTAGTGGCAAAGAGTTGAGGCAGAAAAAAACCTTGATTGTGGTACAAGTGTGTGCTTAAGGTGAACTACTTATGCAGCAGTTGTTGGAGATTATTTAACCCAGATAAACAAAGCCTGCAACCAGTTAGAAGGGTGGATGTTCCCTGAGGACCACTCTGAAAGCAGACCACTACTGAAAAAACTGTAAGGTCAGGCTATGAAAGTGACCCAGTAATGACTGTGAATATCAGCGCAGGAAAAATGTGTTCCTACCTAATGCTATTATTAATTTTCAAAGATAAATCCATGTTTGAAGTGTTAAAATGCCATCTGCATATGAAGGCAAAAAAACCTGTTACTTCAGGCTGAAAACTAAAACCAAAACACTATGTTCCATATAGATCTTATTACAATCAGCAATGGCATAATTTCTTTGGAATAGTATTACTGGGCCAGCAGGTCGTTTAAGGCAGCAATTTCCCCAGATTTTTTGATCTCACACCTTATCAGTAAAAGATTTGTGAGCACACGCCCCCCAAATATGTATATTCATTTATAAATTGTACACATATACTACTGTACTAATACTATAAATGTTATAAAACATACAAATAATAGAAATCAAGAAAGCATGAGAAACATTATTTTTTAGATTTGTTTTATTTCTTAACAAAAACCTGTTTTGCTCTCATTAAAAAAATCTTTTAGTGAGATCTGTGTGATTGAATATGCTTCGCTATTTTTAAAAAAAATCTTGCTTTAACACTGTGATACAGCTATTCGAAGGTCTGTTTCGAAGTTCAGTTTATTTCAATACTTGATTTCCGTGGCTGTCAGCTGAAAAAGCCACCTCACAAAGATACATAGATCCAAATGGAAGAAGTACGTTGTTGGTTGTGCTCACTAAATCATGATACTAATTTTTGCACTCCCATACACTAGTTGCGCAAAGGTTTTCTGTGGAATTAATCTATTCAATTTCCATCTTTGCGTATGTCAATCATTTGTTCTTGCAAACTAATAGGAAGATGTTGCATTCTTCTATTTTTGACAAATGCATTCCAAATCCCCTGAAATTCTTCTTTTGGAAGATTTTCAAACAGGTTAGGAAATTCTGTTTTCAAGTCATAAGTATACCAATTTGAGAGGTTTTCATAGGTGATGCATCATTTTCAGCAACAAAATCACCTAACAGTGGAAACATTTCCAGACAGCCTTTTTCAAAACAATTTCTGTGGAGTGTGTGAGTTTTGAAAAGTGGTTACTTTCTTGCTCACTGTTAAAATGTCAACTTTGAAGCAACACCTTAAGTGTGGGTTGGTGTGTTGTGTTTTTTGTGTGGTGGTTTTTTTTTTTTTTAATATCTGCTAGGGTAGTATACTTCTGACAGCCACTTGTCACAGAAAAGGTCAGCAAATGTTGAACAGTTGTTTTTGTGGGGAAAAAATGCATAATGCATCTTTAAGTTTGACATCTCCTTTAAGCATTTTGCTGTAAGTTAACCAGCAAACCTCAGTGTGGGAATATGACTTTCATGGTCACTCCCCATCTCATTGCAGGGTATTGTAAAGATTCTACTGTAGAAAGATCTTGTTTTTATAGAATTATCTATATCAGTGACATCCTGTAGCACTGTGTGCTTCTGGCTCCAACTTTGCTGCTGTAGTTGCCTGTGAATGATGCAGTGGAAGAATTTCATGTGTGGTTCTACCTGTAACCTTTACACTGGAATTTTTTTTTCCCCCCACTTAAAGTAGCCACTCCATCAGTGATTACACTTGCAGAGTTTTTCCATTAAATGTTGTTTCTATTAAAGAAATAAATTACTGTTGAGAATACATTGTCTTCTCCAGTACATCTTTCCTGTAGTGACTTGCAAAAAAGTAGTTCCCAGTGTGTTTCATCACTGAAGCAATCTAGTGTGTATCGTAAGCTGAGACATGTTAGAAACGTGTACTTTCAGCCAACAGTATAGCAAACCTCCCACACTGCATAATTTGTTTTAATACTTGTTTCTTCAAATCTTTGGCTCTTTTCTATGTGTCTTCCAGCAGTATTTGCTGACGCGGGAATTCCATATTGTTTTCCGTGTATTATTTCAGCCATTTTTTACTGCAGCGGGAAGACCAAGTGGTTCCCTAATGGTATGAGGCTTTGTCTCTTTTGCTATTAAGTAGGAAACTTTTAAAGAGGCTTCTGAAGATTTATCATTGTTTAGTCATTTTTTGGGGGGGGAGTGGGTGGGTGTTGGTTTGGGGTTTTTTTGTGTTTGGGTGGGTTTTTTTTTTTTTAAGTACTTTATTGAGTTATCACATGATTTGAAACCAGTGCTGAAGAAACCGTAGAAATTTGTCCTCATATTCTGAGTGCTTGGTTTTCAAATTGTGATGGCTTCATACAATCATTAGGTAATATCTCAAGTCATAACGTACACTTAGGGTGAGATTCGTCATTAATGACAGCAGTTATAAACCCATATGTCAAATAGCTTCATAAGTTCAAATTTTTGTCAGGTCTGATTAGATTGTTGATGTTACCTCATAATGCATCTGACTAGGAGCTTTTACTGGGGGTAGGAGATAAGTTGATGCGCATGGATTTGGAATAAAAAGCAAAATCTGTCATGACATCTGTGTATCTAACATAACATAACACTTAAGAGTCTTCAGGGTCAGAGGTGATTTGAGCAAGATTATAACTGTAGAGGGCCCTCAACCATTTGTGCATTTCCCTGCTTAGAATTCCTTGTCTTCGTTTGCCTTACATTCTTGTACTTTAAAATATGGTATTTAGTAATGTGATCCACGTGTGTTGTGACAGCACGCAAATTTTTATGAGCATGCCTTTTCTAATTGTGGCCTTAGGTCATGGCAGTTAAACTTTTTGAAATAAGCATTCCAAAATGACTGAAGTTTAGGTTGTTGGGTTTTTTTTCTGTCTGGGACTTCTTAGAAGGGACAGGGATTCTTATTCAGTTTGTCTAGCAGCCAACACAATGTAGTTTTCATCCTGCCTGAGGCTACAGTGTCTTCCCTTAAAGATAAATTTCAAGTACCTGCTAAACATCTGCTATCAGGCACCAGTACTGTCTTGGTACCCATCCAATAAGTGTATCTCTTCATGTACAGCTCGGCTTTCTGTAGCTGTCATGTGACTTGTAAGGAATGAAGTACAACTTTATCCCCTAAAGAAGATGCAAAAGCAAGGTGGGATTGCAGATAACAGTCCTTTGGGTAAAAAGGGAAGATAGGGAGTTGCTTTGTGAAAGTTGTTTACAAGGCACTTCTTAAAACCAAAGGAAAAATTGTAGAATGGAGACAGGGAAAAAAAAAAAAAGGAAAATAAAAATGGGGAAAGCATCTTTTTTTTAAAACTGTAGCTACAGCTTTGTAAAGACTGAAAATTTGCAGTAGTGTGGTATTGACTAATTTTTTTTTTTCTAGACTATATACTCATTTCAAATTTCTTGCTTAAGGTGTATCTTTCATTATTTAAACCAAAATTGCATAACTACCTGTGAAATAGTCTTTGTACTGCCATGATCAGATACAGAAAGCAGACATCTCTTCATAGAAATAGACTTTTTAGGACAGTTGTATTTGATACCAACACTAATTTCTGATGTGTTTAATGGAATATTTTTTTTTCTTCTTGAGTGAAGTTGTTCTGTAATTGAGTTAAGTTGTTCCAATTTAGCTTTCTTTTATTTGGGGCATTTTTCTTTACATTTATTCTATAGGACCTAACTCTCCCATTGCACACAAGTGAATCAGGATGCTGGAGACTTGTGCAAGTGAAATTTATCTTCCTTTTGGGCTTCTAGTGTTTAGTAGAAGTCAGTTGTTTCCTTTCTTCCTGGTGAATCTATAGATGTTTGAAATACTTGTGCTTGTTGGGAATTTGCCATTTGAAATTTATGCAATTCATACTTATATCTCCAAGTAGCTTAGAATTAGAAAAGCTTTCTTCTGACAACATTGAGGGGATATTCAACTAAGCAATAGGAAAATGCTTCTTTTTAAGTATTAAACAAATGAAAACCTAGTATTTGTATAATCAAGCTTGCCTAAGGAGTATGACTGTCTTGTTAGTAGGTAGTGGAATGCAGGCTTTTGACAGTGTTGGTTGACAAACTTATTTTTTGATCAGTATGAGTATATAAGTGACCATTAGGTAGTGAAACAACTGCAGGTATGATAGAGGAGCTGCGGCAAGTGAGACAGAGGCAAGCCTTTGCTTCTATTTAACATTTATTTTTGTTTAGAGTTATGGAATGCTTGCACGAAACCAGCTTGTTCTCCAGAATGCAGCTGCTGCAAAATGTGGCCAAACTGAAGTATTTGCAGAAAAAATGCAAAATTGTAAGGCTTGCTAAAGAATGTCAACAGGTGGATCTGGGTTATTGTTAGGCATACTCTGGTTCGGTAACGTGTGTCTTGAGAACAACGAAATGAAACTCAAGTGGTATGCAGTATCTTCGTGCAAGTGCCATAGTCCAGAAATTCACGGGATTTTAACAAGGAATCTGTGTTCAGCACGAAAGCTTTAGTGTCATGTGGAAGACAGAAATCCTGACTAATACTTAACTAAAGAGTGGATTTAGAGCAGAACTTTGAAGACTGAAAATGTGTATTTCCAGCATCTCTTTGTTTCCACTAAAGGCTTTTTTGCTTATTCAAGAAACAGTAGCGATCATCAAGAAGCATTGATCTCAGAGTTAGATCTTGTGTCAGGGGACATGGATGGTTCCAGATTGCAGCTTATGTGGCTACATATGTAGAGGTTACAGCACTTGTTGCTACGTATTCGGATATACCTACTTTGAAAGGCTTTTTTGACACATAGAAGGGAAAAGCTTCCCATCTCTTTGGCGGTGGAATACATGAATCAGTATGGTCCTCTGGAGCTACCTATACCCTTTGGAGGGTTTTGATAATAATAGCTGGTTTGTCAAAAAAGACTTCCCTCTTATGCAAAGCTTTAAAGTATCTGTCTAATACACAGGGGACAGTGGCTGCTATCTCCACTCAAGGGGGATAAAGACCAAGTGTGCTCAAGTGTGCTCTAAACTAGATGTTAATACTGCAAATGAATGACACAGTACTGTATCTTCCTAGTGGAATGAATAAACAACTAAAACACTTGAAACAAGTATTTATTTTAGAAGAGTCTGGTTTTTGAGCTGGAAGAAATAAGCTGGTGTGATAAATTGTTCTGAGATTCTCTGGAAAAGTCCGCAGGATGCTGCAGCTTATAAGTGTAATAAACCTTAATTTCAGTTTGTTTATACTGGTAGCTAGTGGTTTCTAGATGTCTGTTCTTGGCTTGTTTGGGGGCACGTCTTGTGACAGTTGTCTCTTGCAACTGAACAAAGGAACAGTGTTTTATGAGTGTTTATAAGAAAATTATATATAGGCAAAAGGCGATGCTTGCGAGGTAGTGGAGAAAAGGAACTTCCCAGTAACTCAGCTTTGAAATCCTTGAATTAGAAAAAAATATTTTTCCACATGTGCTCTCCTTTTCCCATGCGCACTCTGTTGTCCTGCTTTACTGTGTGCTGTTTAATGATTCCAAATGCATAGGAACTTATGCTAAGTCCTCCATAAACCAAAGTATAGACAGGAAGAGATTTGCACACATCTAGATCTATGTGAAGTGTGTTAATGTTGATACCTTCTCAGACTGAACTGGGTGGTCGCATATTCTGAGCTGCAGTTTAAAGTTCTTGTCTCACTGAGATACCCATGCAACTGCTTTGACTTAACTTAATGTGTTTTAAGGTGTTATTAACAATCATATAAGCTGGAAATGCAAAATAGAGATAGTTATTGTTTAGGTCTCCGTGGTGACCACAGGATCCTGAAAACTAAGGAAAGTATGTTTGACTTCCTGGGGCCCGAGGTTACATCTGGGCTCTATGGGTTTAGGCTTACAACTTAGAAAAGTGCTTCTTCAGGCAATGTTAGTATTAAACTTAGTATAAAACATGAAACGCAGTTTTGTAATTATACAAGTGTGGGACTATGGTAGTGTTCAAGTAAAGAAATGTTTTCTGTTATTTTTTGAGGAGGTTTATAGAGATGAATTACACTTTATAAATTACTTTATAAATTACACTTTATAAATTACTCCAAAAGCATTTTATAATGCTGGGCTGCCTTCATAAAATGTCAAAAGAATAACCTTGCTATGTGACAGTTAGTACATCTGAAGATAATGTAAGTTATTAATGAGATGGTGAAGTTGTGCTTTCTGTTGCATATACTTGGTATCTTCTGAATGCAAATATTCAGTTATACATAGGCATGAGTCAAAGCCTTTGAAGCACTATGGAAATTTGTGTACATGAGAGCAATGGCACTGAGGGAACGTGTATGTAAAATAAGCAGCTATCTAATGCGTTGAATCTGTCTAAGTCGGCACCAATACAGCTTGTGGCCTTACAGTTGACTACTTAAGATATTTCAACCCACACATCAAAATAAATTCACCTAATTAGTGATGATGATCAGAAAGAACTATATAATAGAATGATGATGTATCATAGCCTGTATCAATGAATTACTGGCATCCATTTTTGGTTTCTGCATTCTCTTTTAGAGAACAGTGGGTTTGATAGTTTAAGGGCAAGTTCTGTCATCTGATACTTCATTCTCTTCACACAGCATGTAGTCAGTCTGTGGACTCTGGCACTTCTGGGGATCAGAGCTGGGTGGCCGTATGGGCAGGATTGATGTGGTTACGCATGCTACAATAGAAGTCCTCAACTTCAGCAACAAACAGCACAATTTAAGCTGAGAGCCTAGGCGGAGCAATTTTTTTCTTGCATTGCATGTATAGGGTTGGCTGAGTGATTAGGACTTTACCCTTCACAGAAGCATTACAGACATGTAATTGCTCTGTCAAAGGTGAAGGCAGAGACCTTGATGGGCAAGAGAGAAGTAACTACGTGTGTTATAGCAAATTGAGTTCCTGAACCCAAATGTCGGGTTTGGATTTGAAAATTAATTTGAAATACTGACTATGCAGGCCTATTTTGACTTCCAGCTTGAGTTTGAAGCTTTATTAAACTTGCATCCCTCTATCCCTTTTTTCCCATCCTATTCTCCAGTAATCTTTCGTATACTCACTGGGCATGATGGAAATAACCAATGTAAATTGCTGTGTTCTGATGATACTTGAGAAACTTGTAGAGCCGATTTTGCACATCAGTGTTAATAGTATTAGAAGTCTTTTTCAGTTTGCAAAAGTATGCACTTTTTCAGGAAACCTAATATATTCACATTGTTGCATTATTTTCATTTTTTTTAAAAAAGCAGCTTCCAGGGGTTGGCCATTGGAGGTCTGGCTGATTGATAGATGCTACTTTAAGTGCAGTCAATAAATGATATGCTAACCTTATAGTTATTGGGGTTTTGTTTCCTGTACAGCTGGTAGTCAGAATCCAGTGGTGTTTATAGTATCACTGAACAGGAATTACCCAAAACTATGATTAAAATGTAGCAACTTATTTTTTCTAAAACTATTAGTTAACAGGATAAAAATAAACAAGGTAGGTGAACAAGGCTATTGTATTTAACACAGTTTGCGTTTTAAGATAAGAACATGTGAAGTGTGTTCTTCTATTATAGGCTTGGATATCCAAGGTACTGGCATAATAATCTGCAAACAGCTTCTGAAAACACTTGTTTTAGTAGTTTCTCGACAATGCTGTATAGTGACAAATTCAGTTATTTTTGATAATTAAAGGATACCTTTTGTCCTTGATGAGTGAATTGCCATCTCTTACAGTCAATATTAAAAATCAAGCCTAATCTTTTTGAGCTAGGTTACATACCTAATGATATTTTGTCTTGAGATAGTTAGCAATTCAGGAAGGCTTAAAAGTGTTTGATCCATTTTGCCTGGGGTTATGTTTCTCTTTTTTTACTCAGTGATGTAACTAACTGTCTTGCAGTGACATGTAATTTATAGTTTATTCCAGCTTTCTGAGTGTTTATGCCACTTTGGCTGAAGAAATTGTAGGGATGTTTTTTGCTTCTGGCTTGCTCTCTACTTGTGCCTTGTTTAGGATTTTGTGTGTTTCAAGTTCGGTTAAAATTAAGATGAACTGTTAAGAGTGTGCTCTTGCACACTTGGAAGAGTTACTTGCTTGTTTCTAATGGCAAAATAGAGGAAATGATAAAATCTTGCCAATCTTGGCTTGTACCTGGAATGTGAGCAGCCCGTTTTTGGTGCACTGTAACTATTATGTATACTTAAGGTAAAAGTGGATCCATTCTCAGTTACCCTCTGTTACTATTTATCCTAAAACTTGAAAATAAGCTTCTTGGGTTCTGGTTGTTGGATTTTAGTTCTTAAATTCACCCCCCACACACACCTCCAGGTTTTGGGGCATTTTTTTTTTTATGCAAACCTCTGCTGCAGTAAGTACTACTGAAATACTTAGTAGCTGCATACTGGAGTGCAGCCTGTGACAATAAAGGGGGGGGTCATTCCTTGGAAGATGAGTGTCTGCCTGCCTAGCAAGTACTCGTCGTTCTATCCAGTTCTAGAATTAGTATCCTATGTTTCAATTTTGGAAAGGGCCAATCCTATTTTATTATAACTAAGAATTTGGAAAAATGTGTCTATCTAACTAGGTTTGGGTTTCAATACTTCAGATGAATGCCATAAAAATAATTTCCTGTGTCCAGTTAGTAAGGATAGACCACTTGGCCTCTGTGAGAAGCAGTTCTTCCTTTGAAGCGTTGACAGATCATAGGACAGACACTTGCTCTTATTTGCTTCTTCCTTAGCTGCTTTTAATAGGAAACATCTATTCCATTTGCTTGGTGCTAACACTAAAGACAATCCTTGTTTTTATGTGTTGGATGTGTTTGGCAACAAATATCTCATTCCAAATCTTTGTAAGAAATGCTTGTTACCAAGTTTTTCCTGCATCACAGAGGTGCACCATCCATATTGAACAGTTGTCACTAATACCATTTTCTTCTCTGTTCTCTATATTCTGTGTAAAGATAGGGATCTTATTCATAGATTAACATGTATGGAATCTTGCAGAAATGCTGTTAAATCGTCGCATTAAGGGGTGGGATTTAGACATGCAGTAGTTGTTTGTGAACTAGTGAGGAATCTAACCTTGCTGTGGAGGTAACACATTGTGTGTGGTAGTGCACACAGGAAGTACAATGAAGCTGGAAATGCTTATGTTATGTGAATGGCTGTGACTTGTCTTTTTCTCATACAGTTTTTGAAAGACTTTGAGCATGTTAAATCCACACAAGAGGATGTTGATTCAACCGGTGTAAATCTTCATGGGCCCTTAATCTGTATTCTACTTTTTGAGCTGTGTTTTAAAGCGAATCTAATCGACAGTATAATTTCATGCATGTTTTTCTTTGGAAGCCCTTTTGTTTAATTTCAAGGAAAGTTATATTGGTTTGCTGTTGGTACCAGTTTGTTGTAGCCGTTTCTCGGAAGGCGTGAAACTTTTTGTGCCAACTTTGGAGAACAAAATTTTGATATCTTCTGTATTAAGCACTCTGGCAAACATGGTTCCAAAGCTTGTTTCCTGCTTTGGGTGACCAAAGACAATGCAGAACTCTCTGCTGATTATTGTGGTTGTGAAGAATTCATGACCCTTCCAACAGTGCAACAAACTGATTTACAGTCTCTTGTGTGCAGAAACATCTATAAACCAGCTTCCTGATATGATTAGCTACACTGCTGACCATCATTCAGTTTTTCCAGAAATTAATATCATAAATTGACTGTGGTACAATACCTAGCTGCTTGATGTAGATGGGGCAGAAAGATTTTTGGGCAGTGTATTGATGGAAGGCTTAGCTTACCTCTGGTGTGCCTGGTGAATTGATTCCCCTCTGCAACCTTCAAAATTAAAAGCGTTCTTATGTTCATAATTTCAAATTTAAATGAGTGTGACAGTGTTAGGACAGATTCTGCCTGATAGCAAGATGGAAGTCTTGATCAACTGTGTGCTTCGATATTTTTGTTGTGAGGAAACAAATAATGATGTATTTCATCTTACACGCTGTTTCTGGGTTGAGCTGGAGATTCTGTTTGAAAGAAGTAGTTTCCAAAGATCAAAGTCTGCTTTATAAAGCAGACGTGCAGCCAAACCAAATTTTCAAAGGAGCCCAACCAATGCAAAATCTATTCTTTCCTACAGCTGGAAGGGTAGAAATGGTAGAAATGGTCAAAGTGTTTCTTGCTGACTTATGAAGCTTTCCAATCACTTCCTTAAAAAATCGTGGTTGAAATAGTAGTACCTTGTGTTTCTTTTTCATTCTCATGCAGAAAAAGTTGCTTTGAGAACTGCTGTGCATTAAATTGGAAATGACCTTATTTGCCTTCAGTTATAAATAGCAGCAAGAAGGAAGGGGATTCCCCTGCCGCCAACCCCCATTCATGGCTTTCTATTTTGGTTCAAACCATGTCTTACAGTGCACTTTGACTTCCAGCCCTCAACACACTGCAACAAATTTGTTTGTGTTCCAAAAACTATGTACCGAGGTCATGAGCAGGTAAAGTTGCTGTGATACAACTGCTTTCCTTTCTTTTTTTTTTGTCTGAGCATTGGTAGAACTAGAGGTATCACAACGTTTATTGAAACAATGCCCTTTTGATGTTGGCCGCCATGTGCAATTTTGTGTGCTTTATGCATTGATCTGAGCTATGTTGAATCATGAGTTATGAAGCTGTTATGGTGAAACACTACTGTGCCTGAAGTTTGAAGAAAACAAATCTTGTGTATGTGATAGCTTGAAAGGACAACACTTTTTCTTTGTTCATATGGCTTTTTTTTATGGGACTATGGTTCTTGTACTGTAGCTGTTGTGTAAGCTAAGCACTTGAAATAAATGGTAAAATAACTTAGTGTTTTGGTTTGTGTTCTTTCTTTAAGACAACATATTTAAACCTCTTTAAAAAAATCTGTTATATGAAGCATTAGCAAAAATGTGCCCTTATTAAATAAGGTAATTAAATATTAATAATGCTAACTGTTCTCAACCATTTAATTACTTATATTGTGAAGCTGAGTAGCTGATCAATTGTCTTACTAAAATACATCTTTGGCCAAATGTGGGTTGGTACTGGCATTCAGTTTACACCTCACCTTCAAGTCGTTATTGTTTGTATCTCGAACTTTGCAATGCAATAAGTGTTGGTGTGTTGGGAAGCTGTTCATTACTTAAAATGTGATCATATGATTGATACTTGATCTTGAAAGTAATGCCACTGTGACAATGTAAATCCTAGTTCAATGATTTCTAGTGGACTGGACAAAAAACACCCAAATCCTGTAACAGCGTAAAATGCTCTGTATCAATTAAGTGCATGATAGAGCAGAATTAACGGTATACCATTGTTTTGTACATCACTATGATTTAGTTTTGAAGGGAAAATGAAGTTAAGCTTGGCTTCTGACTTAACTGAAGGACTAGTTAAAATGTTTTGACATTAGTATTAGTTTTATGTCATTTCCCAAATCAAGACAGCAAAACTGTGGGAGAAGGTAGAATTAGCAAGAAAAAACGTGAGCTGCAGATAGGCTCATGTCAATCCTCTTCTATCCTTTTGCTCCTGTTGAGCAAAGTAAAACCAGATTTGTCTGGTTCAGGCTCTCCATGATTGACACAAGTAGGTTATGAGTGGTGATTGTTTCTTCACAGCAAGTCTGTCACTTGTGTTTGTTCATTGTATTGTAATTATCTTCTAGGGATTGGGCTTTTTATAATTTAACACCTTTGGATTTATGTGATGTTTGTCATTTAATTCAAAATTCTGGAGCTAAGACAGATGAAACAGTTAATGATGAACCTGTTTTTCAGATGTGTTCCTTTTTTTATGTTTTCTTTTCCTTTGTCTTCAGTACTCATTCAACAACAGCCACTTCATTCCCAATTCATACTTGTGCCTGGCAATGAATATTGCTGGGCAAAAGTATAAATAGGGAGAGGAGTGGCTGGAGAGCAGCCCTGAAGAAAGGGATCTGGGGATGCTGGTTGACAGGAGGCTCAATATGAGCTAACAGTGTGCCGTAGTAGCCAAGAGGGCAAACTGCATCTTGGGGTCCATCAAACACAGCATAACGGGCTTGTCAAAACAGGTGATTATCTGCTGTATTTGGTGTTGGTGCAGCCTTGCCTGGAGTACTGTGTGCAGTTCTGGACCCCACAATTTAAGAAGGATATGAAGGTCCTTGAATGCCTCCAGAGGAGGGCAAGAAGGCTGGTTAAAGGGCTGGAAGCAATGTCCTATGAGGAATGGCCAAGGACTTTGGGCTTGTCAAGGTTAGAAGGAGGCTGAGGGGCAACCTCATTGCTCTCTACAGCTTCCTGAGGAGGGGGAGTGGAGAGGGAGGTGCTGCTATCTTCTCCGTGGTATCCAGTGATAAGACACGTAGGAATGGTTCAAAGCTGCACCAGGGCAGGTTTATACTGGACATTAGGAAGCATTTCTTTACTGAGAGGGTGGTCGAACCCTGGAACAGGCTTCCTAAAGAGGTGGTTGATGCCCCAAGTCTGTCAGTGTTTAGGAGGCATTTGGCCAATGCCCTTAATAACATGCTTTTTAACTTTTGGTCAGCCCTGAAGTGGTCAGGTGGACTAGATGATCGCTGTAGGTGCCCTCCTACTGAAATGTTCTATTCTCATTCCTTAATTCTACCTGCAAAGTTCTTTCTAGGTTTTCATGCTGTCAGTGATAACATGGTAATCATTTTTCCCTAAAGGTATGCTGTCAGTAACTTCTGGTGATTTTTCTGCTTCTACAGGGCAACGCTTCTTCAAAATTAGTTACTTTCTTATTTCTGTTTCAGGTGAGAAGACTGCCCCCTAGTAGTGAGGTGACTCCATCTGTTTATTAGACTTAAAAATTGTCTTTTTTTGTCTGTGCTTGTTGTTCTGTTCAATGGTCTAACTCTTTTTTTCTTGTATTTTTAGAGTAACACTAAAGGAATGCTATTTTTCAGTGGAGCCCTAAGCTGGTGCAGTCAGCTTCAAAAGAACTTCAGCATGTAAAAAGATGTTAGTGTGACAAGAGCGAGAATTTTCATTTTTCAGATCTTGCTAATGATCATATCTTCAGTTTTGAGCAGATGAGTTCTCATTAAGTCTGGGGCTTGGCTTTGGTTTGGTTTGAGTGAGAAAAACTGGGTTATGTACTGGAAGAGCCTATCTAGCGTAATGTATGATGTCCTGATGACTTTCCTAAGCAAAGTTATTTTTAGGATACTGAGGCAGGCAATATCTCTGCAGGTTTTACTGTACATGTATGGTTTGTGAAACATAATTTGTGGTAATAGGGTTCTTAGTGGAGAAATTACTACTAGCAGGAGCCTTGAATTTTTTGTGGCACTTTCTTGGATTTTACTTCAACCATAAGTAGTCTTCATGAATCACTAATACCTCGTGCAGGCAGCTGCTTGGCTAGTATCATTTCTTTGAAAAAGGAAAAAATTAAAGCATTTACAACTAGTTGTTTTTTGAGGAATGCATCCTTAAATGCATTCTGGAGAATGTGTGCTGCTTAATTAAAAAGCTTTGACATTTGCTGAGCGTAGATCTAAGACAAATTTTAGAATCTTTCTGGTTTGGACCTGAACAGACCTGCCCAGAAACAATACAATACTTAATAGCTTTAGCTTTGAATATATCTGTGGGCATTATTTTGTAACTTGCTAGGCAGCATGCTGTTAAAATCCTGCTTATGCTTTAGTTAACTTGTTATCAGCTCAATTTCAAGTGGCTGAAACCCAGAAGAGTGGTTTTGTTGTTGGCCGTTCTCTTCCTGGGGTAACTTGTTCCAGTTCTGGTTCCTATGTCCACAGTCAGGTGTAATGCATCTGAAATATAGTCATTGCAGTTTGAAGAACTTAAGCTTCTTTGTGCATGAGTCATTGGTTTGAAGACTGAATAGTTTTCCCTGGATGGGAAACCCTTGCTGCATAATTGAAAGTATAATGGAAAAACCTTAAGTAGTTCAAGTAGCTTGAAAAGTCCATGTCCCTGTTTTTCTGGTCCTTAATGTCAGAGGAGATATGTTTGCACATGTGGTCTCTAATAACCAATTGCTGGATACTCTGACTGCTGTTATACTGAAGTTGTAGGCTCTAATTGTAGAAATCCCTGTGAAAGAGCTGGGTTAGTTGATAAACTGGGTCTCCTTGCTCTTCCTGTTTCTTCTCTGAGCATTACCAGGCTACCTGGATGATGTCAGGATGGTCAGTGTAATACTTCAACTCAAGTTTGGCGTCTGTTTTGGTAGCTGAGGAGTTGTCTTTGTTCACAAAAGTGTTTCTTGAGTGTAGGAATGAAGGTGGAAACACTGTATACTTCAGAACTACGTAACAGAAAAAGTTTGTTTGTTCTTGTTTTTTGTGTCCTAAAGACAAATGTAAGGACTCAAAAGTCAGTAGTGTTGTGTAATGAGAAGGAAGAAGATGTTCCTGGCAGAACTTACCTCAAAAGTGGAGGTTTACATTTTCCTCCTTGCATGCACTTGGATTCCTACCTACCGTGGGTGAGATATGAACCACAGTGTGGAAGGCATCTGTGGTAGCAATGCAATGAGAGGAGAGGCACAGTGTGAGAAGGTGTCCTGCAGTGTGAGGTGAATGGGCTATTAAATGAGAAGGCAAAGCCACTGACAAGGAAGGGACTTCTGGGGGGACATGATGTTTTTTATATCCCCTTGTAAAGCTACAGAATCAGCAGAGTGATCTCTTTGAAAATGTTTGATACTTTGGGCTATTGATGGACCAGGTCCCAAGTATCAAGCGATCCCAGGTAGCAATCTTAGTCCAGGGTTTCGATGCACAGGTGACTGGTAGAAGATGAGGTCCAGTGTCTTTCACCTGAGTTGTCACCTCAAGTTTAAGTGCTTGGAATGAGGGCAAAATGCAGACAGATGGGATGACTTTGATATAAATTTGTCTTGGAGTTAAGAACTTTTCTGGATTTACAAAGGTGGCTTTTGGACTTAGATGCCTGAAATGTTAAGCGTGTTTGTTTTTTTTTTTTTTGTCAGATAGCAGTCTTTGTTTTTAAAAACTATTATAGAAATTTGAATTGCCTACATAGCCCTCAACAGAAAGATTATCAAACATTCAAAATTCTCTTTCAAGATCAGATTATCCTCACTTTTTTCTGTTATCATGTGCAACCCGTGTTTACATAGATGTTTCCCATTAAGCTGGGACTGTTATTTTACCACTTCCCAACTCTTGTTACTTGCTGAATGAAACTAATCTGTTGTCTTTCTTTTCCTAAGCCAATCTTTTTTGTCCCCATGAGATCCTAGCTCTTCATCTTTCTAAGAAAGGGTTATGGATTTTAAAGGTGTTATGTAAATGAAGAGGAGAGTGTTTACCCTGTGGTGGCTATGCACAAGAATCCAGCTGTGGTTCTTGGGTGAAGAAGAGCAAGTGTCTTAAATGTAAAAGATAGTGAGTGGGGAGCCTGGGGATTTTACAGCAGTCTATATTTTGAGCCATAAAATTACAGCATTGTAGCTTCTACAAGTTGGATAGCAGAGCAGCTGTTCCTGCTTCGTACAGCTACAATTCAATTGGCTACATTTTCCCACCTTCTAAGTGTCTTTTGAAATCGTATAGAGCTAAGCTTAAGATAAGCTGTAATTCAAAACAGTGGAATTGGAGAAGTGGTGGTGCTGCAGGTGGTATTAACTCAGCATGATGGGATGGCTTTTTGCAGTGCTGAGTGCAAATACTAATTAAGAAAATGAACTGCTGTGTTGGTCACCTTGTTGCTCTTCTCCCATCTCTGCTGGTGATCTCTGCCCTACTTTTAGCTTATTTCTACTGATGTTTTCCTTTAAAGAAAGGAGAATAATAAATGCAAGTATAAAATGGCTTGATAAAGAAACCCTGAACCCATATATCTTGTGTGAGGAGAATAAGAAAAGGTCAAAAGTCATTATCTTTTCTTTGGTTAAATATGTTTGAATGTGACACTTCTCTAAAAATTGAGGCTCTTGATTCTCCAGACTGTCTTTAGTAATTTCACTTGCAACTCTCCAGTACATAGAGCTGGTGTTAATGGAACAGATCACTTCTTGTCACTTGGAATACTGCAGTGAGATGCCTTTCATACTTTGTGAAAGCGTGCTTGATGCAGATTTGAAGTATAATCTTTTTCAATAACACTTTTTGCAAAATAATAAATTCCTTAAGGAAGTATTAGTAGGAATTTTGAAATGGTCAGAGGAAACAAGACTAAAACCTTAAATCTTACACTATAATCAGAATAACATGAACAAAACAGGAGATGATATACAATTTAAGTATTCATGCTCTTTTGATTCATTGCAGTGAAGTGGAATTTGGTCTCAACATGCTTATTAATAACAATTATAGAATCATAGTGTGGTTTGGGTTGGAAGGGACCTTTAAAGATCATTTAGTCCAACCCCCCTGCCATGGGCAGAGATACCGTTCACTAGATCAGGTTGCTCAAAGCCCCATCCAACTTTCAAAGATGACCCTCTTTTAGTTTAAAACAGTTGCCCCTTTTCCGGTCACTGCAGGCGTTGGTAAAAAGTCTCTCTCCGTCTTTCTTGTAAGCGCCCTCTAAGTATTGAAAGGCCATTCTTAACTTCTTCCCGGAGCCTTCTCTTCTCCAGGCTGAACAACCCTCTGAGCCTTTCTTCATAGGAGAGCTGTTTCAGCCCTCTTACCATTTTTGTAGCCTTCCTCCGGACCTGCTCTCACAGGTCTGTGTCTCTCTTGTACTGAGGACCCCAGAGCTGGACTCCAGGTGGAGTCTCATGAGAACAGAGTAGAGGGTGAGAATCACCTCCCTCGACCTGCTGGCCACAGTTCTTTTTATGCTGCCCAGAGCACAATTGGCTTTCTGGGCTGCAAGACAGTCTGATGTGACAGTCAAGTAGAGTAAAAGTGTCTTGTATGCTGTTAGTACATACATTTGCTGTATATCCAGTATTTTCTTAAGGTGGAGAACTGCTAATGTATTAACTCTTCAGCTTTAACAACTGAGTTAGAACTGCAGGAGTGTTGGTTTGAAACCTACAGATTGTTAATGTTAATAGAACACGTAGAAGCAATACCAAGTCTTGGATTTTATTCTGCAGGCTTTGCCCAAGAATTTGTGTCACAGTAACAGTAGCTTTATTGCTATGTTTGGAGTTTCTGGGTCCTCAAAGTTATGCTGTACAGGGGGATTGCTGTTAAAGTATCTGCCTCAGGGCACTCTATATTTGAAGAGTTTGTTCTCTGGATCTTCTTCTGAGGTTCACCCAATATCTGCCCCTGAAGAGCTGATGCTCTGATTATTTAATTGCCTGGACTTATACTGGCCACTGTCAAAGTAGTTGGGTGAGCATTTTAACATCTATCTTGATGGACTACTGTATGTGCTGCTGGTATTGTTATGGTACCAATTACAACTTAGCCTTTTGATTTGGTCAAGGTTAGAAATGATAATTTAAGTACCGGTTAAATGACCTGATAGTCTTGCAGTTAGTTAATTGTGTATGATGTACTTGGTAGGATCAAACGATACTGCTGCAGGCTTTTGCAACTGGCATTGCGCATCAGAATTTGAGTGGTTGCAAATTTGTTGATGCAATTAAAGTTCCAAGCAGTTAGCTTTTTTTTTTTAACTTAAGTTTTGTTACCTCAGTTGACAGACATTCACAGGCAGAATTTTCTATGTAACTTAACTTTCATGTAGCATTTTTTGAAGTGTCTAATAGGTGTTTAATAACTTGGATAATTATAATTACTGTGCAACATACTTCAATACATCAGGCCATGCAAGTGTAGATTGACTTTTTTTCTGTTGAAATTATTTGGAAATACCCAGTGTACTAATTACATTTTGTCAATTAAAAGTTAATTGAGCATTATTTTCTGCACTTGAGGGTCAGTTTTGTATAAAAGGTAGCAGATTGAGTTATTTTTGTAGCTGTTTCACACAAATAAACTTTTAGTACAAGCCTTGGATCAATAGAAGAAACAAGTCATCCAGTCCTCATCAGTGCTGTGGCACATTATTTTAATGCGTCTAGTCAGCTAGAGGCTAAGATAATATGCAAGCGCTTTACAGGCAGCGTCATTAATGCCAGTACTCACTGTGCTTTGAGGTGCTCATTAATAAACCTGAATTCACTGCCTAACAGCTTTCCAAGTGCATCTTAAATGTGTATGTGCATGTATCTAGGGTGGTAAAGTCTTGTCTAGTTTTCTTGGCACTTACTAGCCTTCCTGTTATTCTTAGATGCCATGGAGGAAGGGTTGAAATGATACCAGGAAATCTAACTAAAGCATCTCTTATGGCTTCCAGGTTTCTTTAAAGTTCCCATACAGCTCAGAACTTTTCCAGTCCATTTTATTGTATTGTGTTCTGACAATGCTGACTGTGCTGGTTGGCCATGAGTTTGCATTTGATTGTCCTAGAAAATCTTGGACCCACATAAAAGTCAAATCCATTACACTGATAGAAGGTGGTTGTCTGACAGCAAGGGGAGAGAGGAATATTTCTACTTTTGGTTGCTGAGGTTAAGAAACAACTACAGTTGTAGTTTTTTCAGTACTCAGCAATAGTCTCTAAAGTACATGAAGAAAGCTACTCCATCTCTTTCTTCTTAGCATGTGTATTCTGTTATAGCCAAGGCCATTGCTTTTCTGTACCATGCATAAATTGTATTTCAAGGATTAATGCATCCTATATGAAACTGCAGGAGATTGTAGAGTGCTATGCCCACTAGTAAGGTGTAATCATCTTGACAGAGAATCAACTATTTCTTGAGACAAGGCTAATTTTTGGGTAGTTTACTGTCATCAGATTTAGAAGTAGTAACAACTGTCAGCTATTTTTTTTTTTTGTTATTGAGGTAAACAGCAACTGATCAGAATATATGTATAAATATCAGTCAGGAAAGACCTGTGAAATATAATTAACAAGCTGAACTGCATGTAAACGGGATCAGTTTTGTGTATCCATCTGTACTTCACTGAGATGAATCTCATTATTTTTGAGTGACTAGCTTATCGATATTCAGTAACTTGGCAATGTTTTCTTGTTCTGACTAACCATTTGAAAGCCGGGGCTGAGCAGTAGTTTTTATTCAACGCTGCAAGGACTTTGACATGCACAAACTGGAGCGTCTTTAAATTCAACCCAGCTGTCATAGCGAAGAATCTGAATATTCTTTCAGTACTATTTACAACCTGCTGCTAATACCTAAGTGCGGAAAGACTACAAGTCCTTACTGTTCCCTGATCTGTGGTGGGTGTTACATACGCAGGAGAAGGCATCTCTGAATGTTCATTGTGGAATTTTGTAGCATAATACTGCGTTCTGTATCTTAAAAATACAGAGATCATAGTTTCCCGTTTTGGGAACAACCAGTCTTGTAAAAAATTCCGAAAGAGTGCGGCGAGTTCATCCACTGCTACAACAGTTCTGGCAGTGTTGCATTCTACAAAGTTCTCATCCAGTGGATTGCTGGGAGTCTTACAGTTGTAGTTCTGAGACCTCAGAATTCAGATAAAGATAGTGACAAACTCAGATAACATGGTTTGGAATTCTGTTCTTAATGTTTTGAATTCAAACTGGCCAAAATTGCAAGCTGAATGTTACAGAAAAGTTTCTCAGAGGTGTTACTGTGAGCCTCTTCTGTTGATGATGATGGAAGTGACAGCCGCTGTTTCTGTAAGCATTTTCTTGGGGGGAAAGGTAGACTGACTCCAGGGTTGGACTGAAAAGTCTTTCGAGCATTGAACGCTTTCAGCAGGTTTTTCAAGTGGGTGTGCCTACTGCTGTCAGTCTGAGCAAATAACCTGCAAGGCAGATGTTCAAGATTGGCTATTGGCAGGCTATAAGATCTTGCTGGAGTAGAAAAGCTGGTAATTTGTGCTGTTAGCTGTCAAATACATTAGGGGGAAAAAAACCCTAATTAGTTCATCACTTCACATTTACTTAAAAAGAAACTGCTAAGCCATGAATTCCAGTTCTGGAAGATGACATAAATGTTTCCTGTGCCTGGAATAATTCTGTTCTTTGTGACATGGAGGTGTAAAGCTTATTTTGCATTGCTAAAAGGGATATCTTAATGTGGCATACCCTGTTAAAGTCCCTTAAGAAGTTGCACTGAAAGTTTCACCTGACTTGTTATTAGCAGACCAGTCTGAAAGGCAGCTTCAAGATCAAGCAGGTGCAGAAATGTGTTCTAGTGTGAGCCAATTCTGTATGTGAATGAATGTGTGGGCTGCTGGAGGTAAGCAGGGGGAAGCTATGGTGCGACTCAGTTTGAGTGGTTAGCTTTTATTCTGTGTGTCTGAGTAAAAGAGAAGCAACGCTAACTGCTGCTGTGACATTTCTTGGTGACCTTTGCACCAGTAAAATGCTGTGAATGAAAGCATGGTGAGAGTGGAAGATATTCCTTAGGATACTTTTGGCTGTTCAGGGGGAGTTTACTAGTAGTTGAGCTACCTAAAGAAAACAATTTCATTTTAGTAAAATATGGAGGTAATTGCAGATATAGGGCAAACTATGATTAGATTGGTTAACTTTTAACATCCTTTAAATGACAAGCTTCCTGTCGAGCCACTTCTTTTTGTGGGGATCTGGGCATTCCACTCTGTCTTAGGCTGTGCCCCATGCCACAGTTCCTCTCATTCCCAGTCATATTAACAGAATGGATGTGCTGACAGTTTTTCTTTGGGGCACTAGGATTGTACAGATTTATAGTGCCAAAAATATCTTCAGAACATATCATTAGTTATTCTTCTAGCCTAGAAACTAAAGTGACAATGCTTCTAGGAGAGAGCTGCTTTTGCTGAACGACACAATCAACCCAGTTGCAGAGAAGGATTTAGAGCACTGGCTCAGTATTTGCATGAGTTGAGTGTAGAGGTGAGGGATGATCTGGTCTGTTTTAAACAATTAGATCATGAATAGATGAAAAATGTCTTTATTGATGCATGAGGAAATAATACTAAATGTCAAATCAGTGGACTGTAAGTTGAACTGTAAGTTGATCTGTAGTTAGTGTTACACTGCTAGACAAGTCACATACAGTTTTCAGTTACAATTGCACATATTTATTTGGTGTATGAGAGTAATTTTTTTTAGGATTAAATTACGCTTTTTCTGTGCCACCTCGTGTTTGTGTTTCTAAACCCTGCAACAGAGAAATTTGTAGAAGAAGAAATAAAGTGATGTTGCTGGTTGGTGTCAGCAGGCATATGATGGTTCCAGTAAGGACTTAAGGCAAGATAGGTACCTGAGAATAGATTGCAAGTTTGTTTTGAATCCCTGATTATTTTTGGCATGCCTTCAGTTTTCTTAGATAAAACTATCATTGCCCTTCTCTGTAAATTCTTGAGGTGAAATGGCTTTAAATTCATCTGTCACTGTCTATGAAGTACGTCCTTCTGCTGAGCCTTAAAACTGAAGAAAAGCTATAAATACACTTCAGACTTTTTAATCAAAGGGAAAATGGTAGTATTTAAAATTACTTTCATGAGTTTTGTAGGTTACCCCGAGTAGTTGTAGAGTAGTGGACTTTGATACCCTTCTGTATTGGGAGGGCAAGCAGGCAGGCACTCATGCTGTGAATAACTGATGTCTTTTGAAACGTCCAGCTTTACTACATAGATGAGCAACAATGCTAAAATGAATGGTAATGATGGCTGCTATAGTTTCAAGGTGAACAAATTACTTAATTTCCTAGATATTTTTTTTTTTTGTGCAAAGCTGACCACCTGTAAAATAATTCTTGGAACCTCAAACAGCATGGTGTAGTGGCATGTTCATTACTGCGGTTGGGAGTAATGAAACCAGTCAGGAGTAAAAGGTACACTGTGTATCTTGTATATCTGCGTGCATTATATATGGCTGCATGTGATATCCAGCATCACTGGATATCACCATCAGCAGCTTCTAAGTTCTATTACAACACTGTGGGTAATACTTAAAAACTTTGTGAGCATATTGCAAGTTCTGAAGGCAAGTATTAAAGTAAGAAAAGTTATTTGTTAGAACCGTGTAATCTGAGTTTCAGCTATTTGAAAGGGAGTTGAGGTCCAGGAAGAAACACTTTAGTTGTATGTGGTGCATTTCCCCTCAAATTAACAGCCTAGCACCAATGTTCCAACACTCATGTAGATTGAAAATCTTTATTTTAATTGCAATATTTACTCCTTTACTGGCTCTAGTGTAACTTTTTTTTTTTTGCTTAGTTTGCGATGTGAAGCTTTAGCCTAAAGATACCAATGTTGACTGAGTGAGTTGCATGAGAATAAAATATGGGATTTTTAAATGTTATGTAAAATATGGCATTCCTTAAAGGTACTCTGTTAAGATTTCGCCAAAATATTCTAGTTTTTGACAGTCTCAGACTGTGACCTTCAGATTCATAGATACCAGTTGAGGACAAATTACTTCGGCATTTAACGAGAAACTGGATTCACAAGCAAATTCTAGGTGCCTGATTTACCATGGTATTTTACCACAGTTATCCCCAAAATAACGATAGCTTATCTACAAACAAGTGTTGGATGATGGAAATAGTGATACTACAAATTTTGAAATTATTTATCAAGAGTCTCCTTTTTCTCTACACATCTCCAGTATGCTCATTCTTGGGACCATTTATCAAACACTGTAGATTTACCATAGCTCAAGTATGTTAGGGTAGCAGTTCCTGCTGTCAGGTCAATCCAGCTAATTCTGCAATACAAGCTGCCCTGGTTTGTTGTTAACTTCACTCAGGACTGGAGTATGGGTCACTGCTGCCACATTTCAAGCTGTTAGGGTTTGGGGTTTTTTTTGTTATTTGGCTTGATGCATCTGTCACTCTGAGAGCAGTATCACAAAGTGCTGTTGCTTTCACTAACCTCTTTACTATTTAAAATGTTTTTTTTTCTCCCCACGCACACCACCTCCAACAGTACTTTGCTGTGAGTTTAAACATCTAGGTGTTCTTTGCTGCTGGAATGTCCTGTTGACCTGTTTCAGTATTCTAAGATAACAGATTTGCAGGAAGGAACCAGAAAGTACAATGGTATAGGGGAATATTTTACTGTCATTTCAAGTTCTACGTACCTCAAAGATAGATAGTACTAAATAGTGTGATGTTGTGTGTGCTTTAAGAAGCCTTGCAAAACAGGTGGCTAGTGGCAGTATTTATTTTATAACACTTAGCCCTTAGTGATTGCTACATGCAGCTGATCAGTAATCAAAGTTTAGTCACTGCTGTCGTAAAACTGCATTTTACATTCTTACCTTTTAAAGAAAATATTAAATGTAAAAAAAAAAAAGGGAGAAAATTCTGTTAATAAAATGTCTCTTCAATGGCTGTTATTTTTACGGTCTTACGATCTTAGGGAAAGTATTTGACTGCATAACCTAGACAATTACATCAATAGGAGGAGGAAGAATATAGGGAAGCATTCAGAATAACTGAATATGATAAGATTTAATTTGCTACTAGGATCTTTCAGCTTTGTCAGGACATCATGTAGTATGTATGTGGTGTTTAATGTAGTGTCAGTGTTCTTGGCATGTGAATTATTTGGACAAGTTATTAGTGTACTGGTACATGATAAATCCATAGAAAGATTTGCTTTGTTGTTTATTTTGTTGCAATTTCTTAGTTTAGAAACAAGTATTGCTGTCCAAGCAGCATTATTCCTAAATGCCCAGAGAGTGCCCCATTAGATGAAGTATTTCTGCCGAGATGTATGGGCTGGCTTCAGGAGCTGAAGCACTGTAGTTGGGGCAGCTGACTTGGTTTCCTCACTGGTCTTATGCTCAGCAAGTTCCTGGCCGCCTCTGTAGGTGGAGCTTTAGCAGACGTGCTGAAAGGCCTGTCTAGCTTAAGCATATTTGAAGTATATAATCTCCAATGTGTGTATTCTTCAATGAACAGCTGAATGCAATGTTTCATGTCTCTTATTTCAGAAAACAGAGGAGGTTCTGGGGACTAGTCAGGTCCCTTTGCTGCTTTGCATTGTTTTGTTGTTGCAAAGTAATGGATAAGACTAGGAATATCATATTTGAACAAATACTCTGGAGAAAATGGCATTACCTATATAAAGGAATGGAAAATGAAGATAATGGTTGGCTGAAATAAATGTTCTAGCAAGAACACTGAAAAAGAAGAAAGTGTCTTGAGCAATTCATCAGGTGCTCCTTACCGGGAGTATCATACTGAACCCCAACATGGTATTACAGACAACTGTCATCCAGAAATAATTGGGTTCTAGAAAAATATATGAACAGAAAAAACTGGGTTTGTTGCAAGGATACTGTGACAGTTAAAAAATGGGAAACGCTAGATTATTTTGTGATCATCAACTTGACTTACTATGACCGGAGGCAGAAACATAAAACACTTCAGCCAAAATGTGGTTCAAATGTTGTGAGTGGAAACTGCACTTCTCCCTTTGAGAGACTCTATTAATGTCTTCATACATTATCCTGCTCTGAAAATGAGGTTTCTTCATCACGTGACAAGCATTTTGACTTTTTTTTTTTTTAAATGAAGAGTAGCATGGTAACTTAACTTTCCCAGTGTTTTGTTTAAGGCTGTTCCTAGGCACAAGTATGTTCAGGTGTAAATAAAATTCACTTTTTTTCTCCCACTGACATTCCTGTCTCCATTGACATGGCTTTGTTTGTGTCAGTACAGTTGATTCTTAGTATCAGTTAAATTAATTGTTTGAATGCTAACTTGACTTTGATACTGACTTGATTTTGAAGGATGAACACTCAGACTTGTCTGGAATTTTCACCACTGAAGATTGCTTCAGCCACTTACTGCCCTGCTGATACTTAGCCCTCATGTTCAGGGCTGTTATGATGTATACGTTAATGACCACAGCTATGGCATGAACGTTTGGCTCTTCTCTTACAGAGAATGTAAGCACATGTTTAAAAATACTTCATGTTGGGATAGTGAAACGGTTAAATAGTGAGTTTTGACTTTGGATCTTGCTTGCTAGGGAACTTTATAGTTGCCATTTTATCCTTTTTCTATGAATTACTATATCCCATGCTGTGTGTCCCTGAACTCAAAACTCCGGCTCTTCCTACTGGGCTGGGAAGTCAAGAATGGTTTATTTGATTGAACTGCTCCACTGTTCAGCTTGCAGATGGACACTAAATTATCTTCAGGTGTTGATATTTATTATGCAAATAGGAATAACTCTGGCAGTTTGAGCCTTAAATTAAGTTGAAACCGTGGGTTAAAGCTCTTAACTTCTAAATGCTCTGAACACTGAGAGAAACACATTTTCCAGATTTGAAGACAATCAAAATAGTGCAAAAGAAAATGGTGCCTTTTACTTGCTCTGTTTACTTTCTTTCCTTCTGTCACTGCATATTTGTATATTAACTCTTACAAGCCCCTAGTTTTAGTTTATTTAAGTAAAATGTAACAGATCTTAATTATATGCTAACTTGCTATTGCATTGTGGTGTGGATTTTTTTGAGGAAAACAAAACTGATTTTAGGGAGGAGGAAAGAGTTATAAAATGACCCCTCCTACAGAGTAGGGAATGTTCAGCCTGACATACCCAAAGTTAGCCAGCCTGCTCCAGTCCAACAATAAAGCTGCTTTTCAGGCAGAGCTTCCCAAGTTACTTGGCATTTTGGCTTGTAAAGGCTGATCATAAGCAAAGTCTGAGTTGCAAACGAAACATTCTTCATTATAGGTAGGGTTTGTGCTGTTATCACTAATCCCACAGTGGTGCCAAAGTGTCCTTGACTTCTGTTCAAATTGAATTCTAGGAAGTTTGCCAATACTTTGTTGTTCAGCTTCTTCAAAAACTTACTGCAGCCTCAGGTTATGTATTTGTATACTGCTGACAAGCATAGTTTGTTGCAAGTACAGTAGTTGGCTAGATGTTATGACTACAAAATGTGCAACTTTTGGTTTAATATTTTTGTGCTGACTGTCCTAATGAAGTGTGTTAAAAGGGGCCCCGTAGTTCAAAGATGATTCTGAAGGCTCTTTTTGTGAGGCATATTGAAATTTTGCGAGAACTGCTTAGTTTTGCTGTAATAAATTGCACTTTGAGATGCAGAGCCAGTTTATACAGTGTAAGAAAGGAAACTTCAATACTATGACTGTGTTTTAGAAAGTTGTGTCAATTCATATTTGAGGAAATGTAAAGCTTGTAAGAAATTGTTCAGACTGTTGTGAAGCTAAATGGATGTTCCTTTGCATTTTCTGGCAGTGGGGAAAGACCCCTCAGAATAGGCCTTGAAATATTTGTCCTGAAGTTAAAGATAAGGCATGGTTTTTATTGGAAAAAAAAAAATAATCACAGTTAAATTGGGTATTAAATGGTATGCATTTTAACTAAACTGTATGCACACTGGTTCACATTTCTGAACCATAGTTCTTCATATATTTTTAAGTAGGAGGGCATGACACTTCTTTTGCATCTGTCCAAATTTTAAGAGTTCTTGTTCCTATTCCTGTTATTCCAGAGCTGTCTACTCTCTACCTTTTTTCCCCCCCTTAGATTTCTCGGTGCAGTGTTCTCAAAGAAAAAAAAATCCCGTTTATATGGCTTTGAAATTGATATTGGACATTTGTGAGACTTGGCAATCAGAGCATCTGGTTTATCAGTCATCTTCATTAATATTATGGCAATATCTGAAGAATTTTCTGATTTTTTTTAATAGTTCTGTTAAATATTTTCAGCTGCTTTGTCTTTCATTTTGTTTGAATTTCACTTTTTCCTTTTGTCTTGGCATGTGTCATCTACTGAATATTGTACATATCACAAATTTTCTTTTCACTCGTGTATTAGCTGAAATGATTTGTAGCTGGCTACTCATGCTATGTGGAGCTTCAGCTTATGCGAAGCACTTGTGAAGTCTTTTGTTGGAGGAAGAGAAAGATGTCACAGTGATGTAGGGTCTGAAGGAATTAGGATTATTGCGGGGGGAGTAGTGTGTGAAGGAATTAGAATTATTGAGGGAGAGAAGTGTTAGGAGAAAGGAAACCTGCAGGAAACCACATTTGCTAGTCTTACTGCTCAAAATCAACAGTTTCTTTTTTAGAATATTAAGAGCTTTTACTTCATTATCACAAAGGTGAGGGCAGTTTGCAAATTGGTGATGTAACTTTTATTTTTTTTGTGCGTTCCTGTTCTAGACCTGTTGGGAGACTTGCATATATCCTTATATATCCCAATACAGCCTTAACCTTCTACTTGTACCCAGTCTCTACCTGCTTTCTTGTTGCAAAAATTTCTTTAACACCTGCTCCAGAGAAGCTTTTGAGTTCAGTCTCAGAGGGCCCTTACTTCCCAAACAGCAAAGAATATTTGTTGCTTGGTTTGGTTTGGTGTTTATTTCTTTTTTTTTTTTTTTTTTTTTGGGGTGGTGGTGGTATGGCTTTCTCCATTCCCTTCCCCTTCCTTCTTTTTTTCCCCTATAGGGTGGGCTTCCAACAAGTTCTGTGTCAGGTCCAGGTTTCTTATTCTGATAGCTTTCTGCGCATATAAGTTGTATTTAAACTGTTGATGGGCTTGCTAATGGTTCATTAAATGGCTCACTGATTTCTGCTTTGAGAGCAGTTCAAGTGGTTTAGATTTATATTTTCTCCTAGAAGAATTTATGTTTCTGAGATCTGGCTTATGGAGAAAACCTGTTTTCTGAGAGGTAGGAAAGATTGTAGTTATTTCACTTAAGTTGTGAGAGAACTTAAGCTTAAATATTCTGTTCTATTAAATATTTTTTCCTTGTATGTACTTTCTATACTTAAAATAAATAGATAAGCAGTTCTGGCAGATTAATTTCAGGATGTGCCAGAAGCTGTTATCTTTGAAAATAAATAGATGAGAAGTTAGTTATCTTTTGAAAATGTATAAAGAAATATGGAGCTTGGAACAGCTGCTTTGACAAAGTTAAATAAATGAACAAGATGCGTTTTATGGCTAAGGGGAGATAGAAGGTAATCTTAAACATTTTAGTGGCAATAAAATAATGCAATCTGAAGGCATGATATCATGATGCTTCCAAGATGGGTAACTTCTATATAAAACTTTATTTTTGTGATGGAGGAAAATGATCTTATTTTAAGATGCAACTTTAATTGCATTTTAAATTAATCCATCTCTTCAGGAATATTAAAAATTGTATGGGAAGCTAGTCTGCTATTTAATTAAGTGTATGAGCCACTGAGCCAGCCAATTATGCTGGAACTGTAGTACCAAATCATTATACGTAGCACATAATTAAACACTTGGTTTTATATCATCACTGCATATATTCCCATAACGTAATTCTTTTCCTGGAAACTGAGGTGTACAGGAATTAAAAAAGCAACTAACAGGAAGAAACTTAAAACAGGTTCCAGTATTCAGAAGGTCATTGGCTATGATATTTGAAATGGTTGAAAGGAATTACTCACCTACATCTATGGTTTGTAGGGCCCTTTCATCAAGGGTCCTTTAAAGAAAGATCTTATTTAGATAAGAGAAGGAAACAGAGTTGAAGTTGTGCTTTCTTGACTTGGCGTGTTCGACATTATATAAATAAGCTTTTGTCTGAAATTATGTAAGATAAAGAAGCTCTTAGTGGAGTTTAATACTTGGGACTTCAAAGATGTTCAAGAAATGGGAGTGCCTTAGGCATATTCCCTTCTAGCCTTATAGAATAAACTTTGCCATGTGTAAAAGAGCTCTGTAGCAGGAGCCATTTTACCCCTTTTATCAACTGCAGATTCAATTGCTGCCCAAGAACTAGGCTGCTTCTTAATCCTTTGGCAAGATCAATGACTTCTTGCTTTGCATGTGAGGCAGCCAGCTAAAAAGGGCAAAAGCTCTAGAAATTGGCTCTGCAGCTTAGGATCTTTTCTGCAACTGTTCCTTTGATGGGTGGGAGCTTCATAAATAGCTGCTGTGATCAGATACTTACAAGATCTTGGGAAACTCTTTTAGAAATCTTTAAACCTATAACAGAGTCTACATTGCAGTCATGGACATTGTTGGTCATCAAAAAATGCATTCTCTGCCTGGGTAAACAAACTAGTATATACTTTTGTAAGGTTCTTGCAAGGCAGCTCAGTATAAATTGAGGAGTAGATTGCTTTTGTATAGTTGTGAATCTTAGTTTTATTTTGCAATCAAGCATTTAAAGGTAATGCCATGTCAAAAGTCCAGCATACAATTGAATAAGCAATTATGCAACACAAAGAAAGCTTCCTATTAAGTGATTATGTGTGAGGGTGTTGTGTGATGTATTTTAATGATTTAGTCAAAGCAAAATAATTAGAATAGATATTTCATTTCGAACAGGATTATAAAGTACCAGACTGAATTTGAATTGCATGTGTGGACTTAAGAGGGGCTAGTTCCAGAAGATGCTTTCGTGACTGGGATGTACACTGGCATCCTGTTTATCTTTCTTCTGCGATACTATTACCATTCCCTGTTGCCAGAATATCTGAAACAAAATTCTGCCCCCCTACTTCTGTTTGGAATCCAAGGAGAGCTACTGTAAGTGACAAGAAGAGTAAAAAAGTATTGGTTTACTAGGGAAAGGTAAAAAGATGATACAAAGATGATGATGTGACTTTATTGGAGTGTGGGACCAAAAAATCTGAGGAGGAATAAGCAACAGGAATAAGCCTGTTGAATTGCAGCTTGGGGAGAAGCATAAGATCGCTACTGTAAACTAAGTTTCTCTGGAAAATATCCTCTAGTACAGAACACAGTAAGAACTTGCCAACTTTGAAATCTGTTTCATAGACATCCTGTTGCCTTCAATAACTAATTTCTTCATCTTATGTGTTTAGATGTGTAATATCTTGTAACTGCCAAAATGTGGAAGACCTGGCATACTGCTCTAGACCGATACTGATGCTAATATTAACTATACCGTAGTCCACAAGGGAACATTACTAGTATTCCAGAGCTATGCTGCTTCTGTTAACGTTCTGTAAATTCCTTGAGTTGCAATGGCAATGTCAATTCTTAGCGTGTTTAGGAAACTGATTACAAAGTGTACAGCAGTAATGTGTTAAAGATGCAGCATGGGCAGCCTGTATAGAGTAAAAATCCAGGAGGCATAAGTCTTTGAGTTGAAGAAAAATGTTGATAAGCAGCATATGAACACTTATCCAGCAGAATAACTTCATCATCTGTTCTTGTTTGTATGTATTGAGATTGTTACAAGTAGGAAGTTTTAAAGTGCTTGCTTTGCTTAAACCTCGCATTGCTACTATTGCTTTTAGGTTGATTTTTCTTCAGAGGTGAACAAGCTGTTGCTTTTAGCTTCTGAACATTTGTGACTGTGTCATCATTGCCCAAGCAGGGTGTTTATGGGAAGCAGATGAAAGGTCTACTGCATCTCTTGCGCAGTCCTGCTTAACCCCTTGGTCTGCCCATTGCAGTTCAAGCTCTCTGTGCTTATCTAGCACTGTAACATCCTTGTGGCCACACATCTTTCCTCCATGTGCTGTGCGCTCTGTCTTACGTAGTTTTATTACATGGCTGTTAGCACACACTACCAGCCATGGGATAGGATGAAGACTCCTTAGGGTTTCAGCCGGAGATCAGAGTGAGTGAGTTAACTCACATGAAAATTGTTTGTGGATTCCATAGGAAATAGGAGTATGGGCTATGGTACTCTGGGCGTTTAGGTGACTTTTCTGTTAAGTGAACTGCTTCAAATCATGCTGCTGTTGTCTTCAGCTTATATTCAAGTTGATCAAATGTTTAAAAGCTCATACGAGTAGTGGCAGCAGGGTGAGACATACTCATTTAGAGTTGATCAGGGAAGTAAATGGAAAAAAAAAAAGAAGAGGTATATTAGTGCTGTGTAAAGACAATATATACCATTTCTGACAAGTGAGTTTTGCATTGATTGTACAAAAATTCTGTAATCAAATTTCACTGACTGTAGCACTTTTAACGTTTCTAAAACTTGAGTTTTGATGTTACACTTGTGCTACTGTCAAGATAACTAATGTGGTAAGGTATAGCATGTGAAGCTAAGACTGGAAAGGTCTGTTGGATTGAAGGTCCAGCACTGACACATGGTTGTCAGTGGTTGACCCGAATGTGGAAAAGCAGGAAGAAGTAAGTGTCTGCAGCCTTTTTTCCTTATTAGAAGTACTGAGGGATCTATCTAATTCAGTCTTCACCAGATTGAGAACTTAGTAGGTTTTACATTCATTCAGCTCACATTCAGTGAGAAGCTGCCCCCTTATTTTTCAGTTGTTCACTTTGACTCTCTCTGAACTGTTTGAAGATCTTATTCAGACTACCTCTCCCTGCAGAGAAGCTGGTTAAAAGGAAGGTGTCTGGAAGCTAGTCCATATGGATTTGTTACTGTCAGGCTGCATCTGAGACTTGATTTCATTATTGTGTGCTTGTGTTTGTTTTAACAGGAAGTTCAACCAGGCCTCTATTTATGCATTGCCATTGTTGATTTAATGTAAAATTCTTTAACTGTTGAAATCCATACTTGGATCATATTTGAATGCGAATTTTGTTTGAGGTAAATAGAGATAACTGGAACAAGAGATGCTGAGGCGTCTCAGACATGATTTGATGTTTTCATTCTGTTGATGCTAGAGGTGCCTATGCAACCTCTTGCTTTACAAACAACTGCTACTATTGTGATTTTGGCTGTTGTCTTCAGTGTCCACTGTTGCTTTCACATGAAGCATACTTAGCTTGTTCATCACCTGCGTGCTGTCAGCTTTTTCTTTTTTTGAAGCCTGAATGGCCTCACTTGGCTTTTTGCCTGCTTGCTGCAGAAGGCTGAGGGAACAACTTCATAAATGTCAAGTTTCCTTATTATGACTACTCTGTAATTATTTTTTTTACTTCAAGTGGGTTTTTTTGTCTTTTCTATTTTCAAATCTTTTAAGCTATTTTCTACACTCAGTACTTTTCCTGTTGTTACTTAAAGTTGGTAGTAATTATAAGTGCCAGTGTTTGGTTGGTTTTTCTGTTGGGAACTAAACATAGCTAGGATTTGCTTAATACTGCTAACATTCATTTAGCTGCAAGTGAGGGGCCATATTTCTTCGTATCGCATCAAAATGAAGTTGGTTCAACCAAGAATCTGAGCTCTGAACATGGGTCAGCAAATTGTTGACTTTTCTGTAATATTAAAGAACTGGATAGGGGCTCTGGTGATAAGGCAGCAAAAGCTGTAGCTCTGTGGTGGATTCATTTGCATAAGGCAATTGTTTTCACAGCCACAAATTGTGGTTTGCTAGTTGTTCAGCCTCTTGTGGTTGAGCTACTGTTCTCAAGTTTCTTATCACCAGTTGTGGATGCCACAGACGGTCTTTTCAAAAGCACTATATGGAAGGAGGAATTGCTGCCAAACTCTTTCCAGTATCTTTCCCCTTCAGCCTGCTGTCTTCCACCCTTTTGCCTTTAGGTTACACGTTCATGACTGATCCTTTTAAAGAATGAATGCTTGCTTTGTAAAGGGCACTGTTATGCCTCTCCATATCCAGAGGATGGATGCAGCTGAACCGATCTCAAACTCGAGCAGCTGTGTTAGGCTATGAAAGATTTCCCAGCTTGGGCACGCAAAAAGAATTTCTCAGTTCTGATCCTCTACCTTTTGTGGTTTGTGTGGATTGTTGCCCTTCCCAGGATAAAGGGCTTGGAAACCACAGGGCTAAGCTGTGATCTGGGAGTTGTTGAGACTGTGGTGTTCCTGTTTCTATCTCAACCTGGTTTGGAAAGGCCCGTCTCCACTAAGAGGGAGAACAATTGATGTCTTCCTGTCTTAAATTGAGGAATTAATACAGGTACCTTTGTTAGTGCAAAAGTGTGACAAACAAGATCATAGAATCATAGACTAGTTTGGTTTGGAAGGGACTTTAAAGACTTTCAACCCCCCTGGCCCTGGGCAGGGACAGCTTACACTAGAGCAGGTTACTCAAATGTGGAAGTCCTCCCATGTAATGCCTAAGTTTTATACCTCAGTGTGGCTTAACCTAGTCCACATGAACTTTCTATTAGGACTTATGTGTTTACTCTTAACAGTTCTCATGAACAAACACATGCACTGCTTTAGACTTAAATAGTAGTGTAATCTGAGAAGAGAGCTGTAGTGCAGCAGCTAAATATATCCTTACAGCATAGCACAGAAGTCCAGCATTCAGAAATTAATTTTTGCGAATAAGGGGGGCTTTCATACTTCTATAGCTGCACCAAGTAAACAGTGATTTTTTTCATGTGGTAATGTAATTTAATTTTAATTTATTCATACGTTCTCCTGAGATACTGTTCAATGCATAGGTGTTGGTATAATAAAGTCAGTGTGAAGCAAATCAATTTAGGCTAAATGGCAATGTTTAGTTTGTGGGGGCTATGCAAAAGCTAAAGTAATAAGGTGTCAGAGTTGAAGTAATTGTAGGTGGCTGACAAATTTGTCGTGTAATGCTACTAGACACACAAGATGGGGAAAAAAAAATCTATTCCATTTGATGGTAGAAAGGATTGATACTGTATTGAAGCTTCCATAGTGGAATATGTTAATTGAATGTTAATGGGGAAATGTGTGATCAGTGTGGATTTCTGTATAATTGTTGCATAAAGTGTTACATGCTAATTAAACAATTCAGTTTTGTCTAGTTGTAAGAAATGTGGAATGGGGGAAAAAGTAATCTCCTCAAAAAACCTGAGAGGTCACAATTGAATTTCATGCAACTTGTAATACATAAATGCTGAAATGAAAGAAACACTAGTGTTTGGGCTCTACTCTTCGTTGAAATTTTAACTGTTATCTTTCTACAGTTGAACTGGTGGTGTACTCCAGAGCTAAGAAAATTACCTCACTTAAGCAGCTGGATTATGCTTGGATTTCAAACCATATCAGTTTTCATGTAGGATTCTCCGGACTCTGAGCATACTACATGTTGTACTGAGGCAAGATACACAGCCAGAAAGCAAGAGGCAGTTCGCAAACTGTATTTTACTGATGAGGCCTGTATGAGCATGTTGCTAGCGTAAATGACTTTAGATGGTTGGACAGCAAACTTTACATTGCATTGGATTTTTCTGCATTGCAGCTGTACTCATATGTCAGTTGCAAAACAACATACCAAAACGGGACCTGAATGTCAGACCTTTTTCTAGACAGTTCTAGCAAAGTTATGGATGTTTATGAGAAATAGCGGGCTAGTATGAGAAATCACGTAATCCCTGTGAGGCAGCAAATAGGAAAGGAATAGGATGCCAGCTGCTTCTTACAACATGTGTAAGTTGATCTTGGTTTTCCACTCAATAAAGAAATAATTTTGCATAAAGCTATTTGCAGTAACATTTATCAGGTAGGCTAGAAATGATGCAGATAAACAGTTGAATGTTGCTAGGAACATTTTAAAAACTAGATCTCACTGACCAGTGATGATTAGAAGTAGTAAACAGGTGTCAGGCTTGGAAATCTCACCATATGGAGAGGGTGATATAAAGCCATATTGGTTGAGTCTTTTGCTTACTGGTTGTTCATGCGGTTTGAAAGTACTGTCTTTTCTCTTTCAGAGTGCTAGGAAGGAATCGGTGAGTTTTGGTTCGTTTTCTGTAAGCTTCTTTGATTTCCAACAGCTTATGCCTTTCCAGAAACCCTGTGCATGTAAATGAGATGGTATTTCACAGTCTAGGTTTTAGTGTTTGTCTGCCTTTTCATCATACTAACAACAGTGTCAGTGCTGTCCTGGTTTTGATCTTGTTCTACCTTTCCCTCTGCTTGGCTAAGCTGTCATTTAGAGAATAAGAAAGTATGCTCAAAAAAGTCGTCTCTTGGATAATAGTGCTAAAAATGTAGACATTCACCTTTTTCCTGTTCACTTTGGGAGTTCCATTTCTGTAGGCTTTTCCTAAGCTGGATCAAGAAAGCTGTTGGGAAGCCTTGTGAGAAGCTTAACCTGGGCACATGGGATTGAAACATGTGGCAAGGTAAAACACTGGGTGCCAGAGTGTATGTGAAGGAATCTGTGGTACTTGTTGGAAAGGCTTCAGAATGGGTTGTGATGCTGAGAATAATTAGCAGTCCAAAGGAGTTGTATGTTTTCAGAGATGACTTGTCTTGCTCAGTGTTGACAATCAACAAAAGCAAGCTCGTAATTGCCTGTGTGATTTTTGTGTGCAATCATAGGAAATAATTGCAAGGTGTTTGTTCAAAAAGGCAGTAATAAGTCTAGCATGCTACCTGTCTAGAATTACCTTCTTCCATTTCTACTTTTTTGTAGAAAGGCCAAAAGAGTCTGCTGTTGAGGCCTGAGATGACTTCTGTAACACTGCAGTTTCTGCAGTGCCTTTTGATCTCGGACTTTATGATTATATACAAAAGCTTCCTAGAGTGTGGAGGAGTTGGTTGGTTTGGTTTTTTTTAAGACTGCAGGGAGGGTTTCTGTAGAAACTGGCTTTCAGGCGCTTTTTAAGAAAGCTGGCTGAAATAGTGCCTCAGTGTAGTGGTAAGAGACAAGCACAAACACGAGCCTTATTAATTGCACTAAGGGTTCCTTAGGAGTGACTGACTTTCCCTGACCTCAAACACATGATGCTCAGTCTTCAGCTGAGCAAATGAAACCTTGCTGGAGTCAGAACTGATTCAACTGTGGCTTTAAAGAATATAGCTGTCAAATTACCTGCTTACTGAATCTGAAAATATGCTATGAAAGCATGCATAGCATATTAAAAGGTACAAAAGGTGTTCATCTTTGATAGAGCATGCCAGTTAAGTTTCTCCCCACCCTCCACATGAAAACATTCACCAGAAACATTTATATTTAAGTAGAAAATGCAGCTAAGAGTGCAGAGCTGCCATATAGTCAGGGGATGGAGTTGTGATGCTCCTTTCTAGCACACTGTGGGCCAACCTAAATCACATTATTTACCAGTTAGCTCTCTGAGCATGCACACAAACTACCACACGTGGTATGGTGCATCCAGGCTTAAGCTGGTGTATTCAAAATACCCTGTTTTTTCAGAAGTATTCTGTAAGAAATAACTTTCACCACAGTTTTATTTAAGAAAAAGGAACAAAATACCTGCACCAAAAAATAACAGCAAACCCCCCCCTCACAAACAGGTTTTTTTCAATGGAAAACTTCTTAGGTTAGCTTTTATTCTAATCTAATATCATAGGTTCCTAAGAAATAAATTTAAGAGCAATGTCAGGATGCCTGGTTGTTTAGTAAAAGAAATTAAGTTTCTGGTTATCTTTAGTAGGTATCAAATAGCACAGTAAGTAATTATCTTGCAATTGCTACTTTTGTTTTTAAAACTTAGTATTTTTTGTAAATTTTACTACTTGTTGAGGAACATTCTGACTTAAATATTGTTTACAAATCTTAGCTTTAGTTGCAGAAGTTATAGAAAGGCAACCATTTTGCATATCATTCAAACTTGCAGCTTGTGTGGGAGGAGGAATTCCTTGGGAGACTGGATCACGTAGTCATAGAATGGTTTAGGTTGGAAAGGACCTTGAAGATCATAGAGTTCCATTGAACTGTTCTGCAAACTCACGCTAATGGAGGTTCCTTCTTGGTGCAATATTTAATTTGGAGCAAGGGACCCCTGAAAATTTCAATTTTAGAATTAATAGCAACAGAAATGTGGATTTTATTCTCTGGGCTAAATTCAAGTTTTGTGTTAGCTTATATCACCCCAGTGTGGTGTACTGGGTTAAGGGCACTTCTGGAATTTGACCGTGTGGCTGAAGTGTGCTTTGGTTGTTGACAGTGTCTTTTTGTTCTCAACCTTGTACTGCAGTATACATCTTCTGTGAAATAAAGCTCTGGAATTATAGTGCAAGTTTGTTCTGGAGAACTGGATTAAAGCAGGGCTTTTATAACTACAAAGGAGGACATGGAGGCAGAATGTAACTTTAGTGATTTTTTTTTTTTTTTTTTTTTTTGCTCATGTCACATACTGTCAGTGCTCAGAATTATTCTATGATAGGTAGTATTGATTGGTTGCAAATACACCGTCTTCTTCAAAGGGTAATTTAGAGCCAAGGCATCTCTGCTGTAATTGTTGGCACTTTTAAAGGGTGACAGCTTACTAATTGTAGCCCTCAGTGGGGTGACTGCATGCAGGAAGCAGTAAAAATGGACCACACGACAGAAACAACTGCTTATTTCTTGAATCGGTAGCCAAGCTGGGAGTGCTTGTAAATCCCTGTGGAGAGTGAGAGAGAGGCCTTTGAAAGTGTCCGGAGTCTTGGTTGTTTAAAAGGAGGGTGGGTGGAATTGGAAAGCTGTTGTGGAGCAGTTGCTGCTGGAAATGGAAGTTGGGGGGGGGGGAACAACCTCCTTTGTAACTTGAAGAGGAAAACTTTAGGGAAACTGCTTCAAGGAGAAAGATGGTTTACAAGTCTCTGGGAGAATGATAAGCCACCTCATGACCTTGAAGAAAGCTACTGTGTTTTTGTGAAGGTACATTTGGCTCCCTTGTATTGGAAAAAACTCTAAAATTGCCAATGCCCTGTGTTTTTTTACGCTGGCCCTCTTTGCAGCTCAGCGTATGGCAGCCATCATTTCCCTCCATCTCTGAAATTCTTAAGATGTCTTTTATTGTCCCACAGTTGTAACAGCTGGGCAGGTGAGCATGGCTAGGTGTCCCTTCGTTCCCTGAAGCCTGATTTGTGTGAAGGATTCTAGCAGCAAGTGCCCTGTCAGTTCGAATGAACCACAGTTACCAAGGCGGAAAGTTCTTCAGACACATTTCCCTGCAGATATAGCTATTAATGTTATCTATTTTATGTTATCTTGTATTTATTGTAAATGGCATCCTGTTTATTTTAAATCTACTGGGCAATAGTTGTATGGCAGCCTTACTTACACTTCCTTTGCATAGAGGCATTTCCTTTAAATTCTTGTTGTTGGTGTGTCAGTATTCCATGTCAGATGACTCTTCTCATTTGTTGAGTGTTCTCTCTGCTGCCTGTGTCACAAACAGATTAGGATTGTAAAGATTGTACACATTATACTTATATGGCTAGGGAAAACCATTGAAGAAAAACATGAAACCTTCACTTTTGTTGTTTTTCTGGATCCGTGTCCCTAGGGACTTGTGCAATCAGAGGAAACTACTTTCCATCTTCCCAGATTTTTGTGCTGCTGCAAATATACAAGGAGGTAGAACACTTTGCCAGAATAGGTCAGCCTTTTCTCAGTTGCACTGGGGAAGTTCTAGGCAATTTTTGAGTTTTCTTAAGACCTAAGATGCTCTATCCTTGGTCTTTTCTCTGAGATGGACAGATGTACACAAACAGCCCTAGCAATTCAGAAATGTTTCAGAAGTATTGGATATCCTGGTAGTGATTATTTTCCATTGATAAAACTTTGTTACTCTGCTTATTGTATGTGTTTCTCTATGCTACACTAAAGTCATACTGCATTTAGTCTTCTGTTTAATCCTACCATGGTATTTCCAAGTATAAGATTTGATTTGTCATATTCCATACCCTCAGACTGATGTGTCCCCTGTCACTTTCTCGCCAAGAAGAAAGTTGCCCCTCCTAAATGCTTGTCAGTTGCAAATTCAGGGTAACATGCCAAGTGGTAAGTGGTAACCAGAAGTGTGGTTCTTTGCCCATGCCCCTCCCCAGCCATGCCAGTCCAGAAAGAGGGCTTGGCTTGGATATTGTTGGCTGGAATTGCTTCCAAAAGCTTGTCGTCCATCTGTCCGTACAGCTAAGTGCTGTCCAAGGAGCCAATAACACATAATTGTAGGAGACTTGAGTGTTAATCATTCATGAGAGCAGCTGGAGTGAAAGTCAATCCAGATAACAGTTCTGAATTACCTCAAACTAACGTGATGTTAAAGGATATTTTGCAGTTTACTTTCTCTTGGATTAAATTGATAAAAAGGTAGTTAATTTCTAGAAACACTTGTGTCTCTTGGAAATGCCTGCTTTCAAGATAGTAGCTCAAAAAAGCTTGCATACTGTTTAAATGTGGCCTTGTTAATTGTGGTTTACATGGCAGATAATTATTATCTAATACCAGCCTCAGTAATAGCTCAGTATTGCTGCTAGCTTCTCAAGTTGTATGGATGGTATCCCTGAGTTGGGCTGCTCTGGGTTTTCAGACAAGTTGGGAGCTTTGATTCTAAAGTATACTATGACAGAAGTGGATTCTATCACTTAAAAGCATAATGAAGAGCACTTAAAGGTTTTCATGATAAAATCCATGTAATAGCTGAAACGCAGATTTAGAAACATAACAATAAAGCTGGAAGTTGAATTCTGACAGCGTTGCTTGGCCTATTGACCTGCTAAATGTTATCTACCAAAATACAGTTGCATTATATCACCAGTTTTCATGGACGTGCTCACTTCCTCTGTTCATCCAAATGGCTTATGCATAGCTTTGTGGTAATCATTTACTTAATGTTGGTTCTTACATTCCTGTGGTCTATGACCAAAATTAATGTTCCTAAGCAGGTATCTTAGTTATTACATTCAACAATCTTGTGTTCTTAGCAGACTCTTGTGTTTGAATTTTAAGGTCTGTGACTTTTGAGAGCAAAAGCTGTCTGGGTAAAAGTTTCAAACTTCTTGCACCTGTGATAAATGTCTGTTTTCTGATCAGTGGGGTTAAACTGGTAGCTGGGCTGTTAGATTGCCAGACCTTCAGATCTCAATGTTATGTATCAGCTTCATTTATCATTAACTTGAGTAGACCTGTGTTAGCTGTTGTTCTTCTTGTCTGACTTCATTCGCGTATCTGAGACAGGGAGGTCAGTTGTCACCTATGTTTGCTTCATCCAATAAAACCATTAAGTGCGGAGTTGGATGTAAGTAGTGATTATCAAATCTTGCTTTTATTGCAAATTCTGAATGTAGTGCTTCAGATTTTTGGCAGAGAATGGCAAAAAGGTTAGGGAGTATTATATGCAGCAACTCAAGTTCCCAAATACTTTGCACATGTTTCAAGCAGCCTGCAATATAAGTTTTATTTTGTGCTCATCTTCCTTGTTAAACGGATTGTTCTGTCTAAAACTTGAGTATGAGCTTTGTATACTAGGAGAATTAAAACACAGGAAATGTGTTTATTCTGAAGTGAGACTCTGGGATGAAAACCAGAGAGGCTTTAGCAGAGCTGTTAAGACAATCCAGCTGAGTTATAACAGTAATTTCTTCTTTCAAAATCTGGAAGCAATAAACACTTCAGATGTGCTTTCTGAATGCAGTGAAATCAGTCCCTTGGGTAGACAGTGTATGAAAAAACCCCTCTGGAATTAACTTTGGATATCAACTCTATGACATTCTGAAAATACTCTAATGCTATATGCGTACTGGAGCTAAGAACACAATGTTTTAGCTCACCCTTTCTAAAGCCTTAGTTCTGTGCAGGCTGGTGTCAAAGTGACCTGTTTCAAAAAGAACAGATAGGAAAATTGCTTGATTTATTTGTGGTTTTTTGGCTTCCGTTCCAGGACAATGAATAGAAAAATCAGTGAAAATATATTTTTCTGGGGTCTCTGTTACTGAAAGTGTTAGGAGTTAGTCCACTTTTCCATGCAGCAAGCTTGAGTTGTTTCTGAAATGTGTGCGGTTTTGTTTTGGTGTGTTTGGGATTTTTTGGTTTTCGTGTGTGGTTGGGTTTTTTTGTGGGTGGTTTTATTTTGGTTGTTTTTTTTTTTTTAATTTTTAAGCCATGCCACCCTACAGCTGTACAGTGGCAACCATGCTAACTGTACTGCTCAGTGGCAGGTAAGAGGCATTATCTATATCTGCAGCAGCAGCATTGCAGGTCTGCAATCATGTTAAAGAACTGAAACCAGCTCTGAGTGACTAAGATTGTTAAGTACTTCAAGTTTTTGTGGTATTTAATTAGTTTAACTGAAAACAAAAGCAAATGATTCTTTCTGTCTAGCAAAATGCCTTGGGGTGATCTGGTTTAAGTTTCTTGACAGAAAGATTGTGGAAGCCTGGGCTGGTATACGGAGGAGACTTATGGGAGCTAACTTCAAAGGTGAACCATAGTGAGACAGGGAGATTTGAAATTGAAACAGCTGCAGTATGAGGAGTGATTGACAATGATAGTACTTGAGGCTGGGCAACTCATGTATACAGTTGGAGGGCTGGTTTGGGTCAAAACCATTTCAGTGCAGAAGTGCAGTGGAGTTTTACTTGTTCCTTACACTATTGAATAAATATAAAATATGTATATAAAAAAACCTTGGTGTAAGACCACATAGCTAGAAGTAGTGAAAGCATCTTGAAAAGGGTTATTTCATGTTTTCCTACATAGCTCAGATACTGCCTCAGTTCAGGAACATGTGCTTGGAAAGCTTAGTCTTGTCAAGAGAAGACATCTCTGTTCCTTTTACTAGGAGCAGGGAGTGAGGAGGAGGTTGAGCTTCTCGTATGTTTGATTTCAATAAAGAGTATAAACAGTCTGTATTTCTTACGCATGTATTCAGCATTGTATCTCCTTATTCTCCCATTTAAATAGTTATTCCAGACAGTGCTCTCCCCTGGGACACGAGTGCTGTTCAACCTGTCTGTGAATACTGCAAAGCATCATTTTTGTTCTTTGGAGGACTTGAAGGGAAGCAATTAAAATGACAGGAAGTGCTTGAGACTGAAAGACTTATGTCTGTGGGAAGACCTTATGAAATTCAAAGTATATTTTAATCAGAAAGAATTGACTTGGCAGCTGCAGAGTTAAAGATGTGCTATTTTTTCTGAAATGTTAACTTAATGTCCTCCAAGACAAATCAGGCAGAAAGAGAACTGTTATGCATATCTGATATAGTGTACAACAGTTATGTGTACACTTTGTAGAACTACTAAATTCTGAATCACTGATGAGCTCTAATAAGTAGTAGTAATTAAAGCTGCCTTTTAAATTCTTCCCCCTGTCCAGTCATATCAAAAGACTTATACCTCCTACAAGAAAACAAATCCTTAATGCAGAAGATAGCTACTCAGCTTCTTAATCTGTTTAATGTGACTTCACTCACTTGCATAAATGGCTGTTATTTGGAGAGGGAAGTGCATTGAAAGTAGTTTAAAAATAATAGATTATTAAGGTTGAAATATACTGTAAGGAAGCTTGATACCAAGTCATTGTGCTGGGAAGACAAGCTTCAAGCATACAAGACAGTGAAAAAGTACTGTCTTGGAAGTTCTCACAAAACACAATACTGGTAATCTGCTCTGAGGAGCACGTTTCTTCCTCTGGAGAGATGGAGAACAGTGGCCTCACTTTGAGCTGGGAGAATAGTATTTGTCGGTTTGGAAGTGCTGCAGTTTGGTTCTAGTCAACAACATTCACTCTGGGTAATTTTTAATGCCAGTGGTTTTTGATCTCAACTTGTACAATCTTAAGAGCTTGACTAGAGTGACGAGCTCCATTGATGGAAGATGTCTGTGGGCCTCAGGTGGCTGCTTATGATCAGCTTTTGGACTCCTGACAGGTATTTGAAGCACTCACACTTGTTGATTTGACAGTTGTTGTTTATAGAAAACAGTTTTGGGTTTACTTTTTTCATTACTAGTTACTGAGGTGGTGGCTGACAAAAACAAATTAATTTTCAAGTACATAATGTTTCTTTTTTTGTCTTACTAGATTAAACCTAAGGAAATTATTTCTTGGGGGTGAAAGTTTGAGCTTTGTTTCTGTATGCAGTTAGACAAATGTATAGAGGGAAAAGATACATAATACTGAGATAGGGGAACACCTGCGTACTTTGCATAGCAGAAATAAGTGTGAAATTTTCCTTCCTGAAATTTTAACTCTTCCAATTCTGAAGTGATGTGAAACTCAGACATTAAATGATATCATAGTGTGCTCCCTAATTATTTGGGGTAGTCTGATCTCCAGAAGTAGGTAACTTTATCTACAAAGATTGGTTTTGTATAGAGAAATTGAGAGAGAATTGTATTTACCACTGAATTTTAAAAATCAATCTTTTTTAATGAGAGATGTAATTTAAATTCCAAGACTTTAAATAGTCACAAAAATTACAATCAACTGGTGTTAAGATGTCATACTAGAAGTTACAGAGCTGTAGTGGTAAACATACAGAGAAAGCTGTAACTTTCTTTCCAGAACTGCATTTTGGTACCTGATTGCCCTGGACAGCTAATAATTTATCTTTCCAAGCATTATAAATTTATATGCTAACATGAACTTTGGATATCTGGTATACTTGTGATTCAGTAAATTTCTTACTGTCAGGGTAGTTAATAATAGCCTAAGTAAAGTATTTAATAATTTGGTCTAAAGATAAGGAAATTTTGTAAACCAATGCTCTTTAAAAAGTGTCTCTTCAGTCTAGTAAAACAGTGAGGATAGTATAAAAATGAAAAATCCAAGTTTTATTTCTATTGACGTTGGATTTCCAACACTTTGCATCTGGAGTTTCTGAACCGTTACTCTACTAACCCTTTGGATGCAAATAAAGAGCAGCCCAGCTTTCGAGGAATATGTTTGGAGAGTTGGCAAACTTCCTGTTGGTCATGCCAAAGAGGTAAATTGTGTGCTTTGTCTGTTACAGTGTAAATGGACCGTAGTTCTGTTGTGAACAGATTAGCTGGAAAATATTATGCTAAATAGGAACAGCTTGAGAATCACACCATTAGAATGGCAGGTGTCCTGTCTTGGTAACATGCTGTGAAGAAATTGTACCAACAATAAAGACCTTGTGGTGTTTTTGGTGTGTTTTTATATTTATTTTATTTTTTTTTCTTTTTTACCTGTCCATGGAAAGATTACTTTTGTTATTTTATTGTTTATACAGCTCATGCACTGACCCTGCACAGGAAAACTCAACTCTGAAAACTAATACTCATGTTGCTATTGACTTTGTTTTCAGTATTTAGCCAAAATAGCATGTGTTGCATGTCATTCAAGATGGAAATGTTCACATTACAGACAACCTCATAATTTGATTATAACCTTGTAGGAGCTCTTGAAAGTGACATATTTAAATTAATATTGGCAATGCTATGTATTTTTTTTGTTGTTGTTTCAGTTAGCTTAACTGGCAGTACTTGGAACCAGCCACCTTTGTTACCCTTCCTGCAGGGATTTTAATGTAAGACCTGGATCTAGTGATAGTTTTATTTTATATAATCTACCACACGCATAGTCAAGCTATTTAAAATGTTACTGTTCATTTATTTGATTTAATTTTTTAAGAAGAAAATAGAAATGGTAGCCATTGTAATAGGCATTCATTTTAATTGCCTAAGACTTTAGATTTTTCTAAATTGCCTTATGCTGTAAATTCCTCTTTGATCCAACTGTAAGCGTAGACTAATTGGGTTTTTGGTGAAAATGAAGGTTAAATATGTTTTCCTGAAGAGGAAAGCTTGACTGGGGATTAGGAGCAGGGCCACTGTTACACTGTGTATTGATTGCCTTTCTTGGATGAGTAGCTTGAAGGGAAATGTGAACCTATTGTAAAAGATGCTTATTTGGGAGAAGTGTTGGAGGCCTGAGTGATTCACAACTCAACAGTAATGAAAAAGTACAAGTTCCCATATTGTTTTTTTTTAATAATAGTTACTTATGACAGCTGAATTCACACTTTTTCATTATGATGATGTGAATATACTGTTGTTTATTTCTATTGCCATAGAGCTGGTGAGGTTCAATAGCTTCCACTGAACCAGTGAATCTTTGCAGTGGATTGCTGAATAATTAATGCTGTAATGTATGTCAGCATAAATGGATGAGAAATCTGATTAATTTTGACCTGAGTGCAAGTACATATTTGGATATTCGGAGTATAGTATTAAAGCATGGGAAGAAAATAGATTCTATACTGAGGAATTTCTTTCTGATACTATGGAGTTGTGTCCTCTGCTCCAGTGTTAATATCCAGCAGAGAACTGCAACTGTTCTAAGGCAAGGTATACTTCCTGTTCTCATGAAAAATAGCCGTAACGCCTTGTTTACAGTTGTTAAATCCTTACAGATTGTCTGGTTGGAAATAAAGGATAAAGTTGGTGTAGATTGCAAACCGTAAATGGTCAGAAATTACAGTTAGTATGAACGGTACCCTGATGAGTAAAGTGCCATGCACTTATTTTTGAAGACCTGTTATTTCACATGATTACCTGTCATTTTCAATTACTATGTATTGTGTCATGTGATTGAAAATTATGTATTAGCTCTGATTTTAAAAGACTATATATTCTATGCTCAAATCTGGAGCCAGAGATTTTATAATAAATGAAGAACCATTGATGATGGCTGTAGTTAATTCCTTGCAGACATTGGAAGTCTGGCATAGTTAATTGTGGTTGATACTTGGCTGTCTCTGGGCATTTCCTGTGATAGTACTCAGAGGATGAGTGTCGTTCACATCATGACAGGAGAATAGGTGAGTTTGTCTTGTTACACCTTTCTAGTGCGTGGTTTCTTAGGAAGGCAGTAAAGCACGACTGACTTGTACTTCAGATCACTCCTGTGAATCAGTCAAACCTACTTTCTGTCATCAAAGGAAAATCATTGCAATTTGATGCCAGGATAACATACTGTTCTGGGCAAACATGTTTGAAAGAATTTAGCAAGCATGACCGAATGTGACTATTTGTTGTAGCTTTTTCTGTAGTAGTAGTAATAACAATAATAAAAATTTCAATAAGTTACCATTTAATTTTTGGTAAACCTTCTTTGCCTACCTTAAATGGAATAACAACTCACATTAAACAAGATTTTGTCTTTCTACTAGAAAACAAAATTAGAACCTTTTTTTCTAACTTGCCTAGAGAGGATGCTGGAGTTCAGAATAAAGCTTAAGTAATAATTGCTTCTTCATGGAAAACTTATCTACTGCTCTTGAAGAGCCCTGAACAGGAGGAAAGTAGTATTTGCCTGACAAAAAATTCAAATTCATGAAAACACAGGAAGAAATTTATCTCTTGCATAAATCACAGAAAGCTGGCTCAGCCTCATAATGTAAGAGACCCGAGACTTACAGAATTTTGAAAATAGAGTATAGTTGACTTTAAATGATCACAACAGGCACTCTTTTTCTGCTGTATACCAACATGCAGCCTTGAGAAGAAATTAATGCCATACTTTCCTCTTGTGTTGCAGAATTTACCTGTTGTGCCTTTTCCGACCTCCTCAAAACTGTGAACCCATATGTGCAGGGTGCTGTACAGATTGACAAATAGAAGCTGCAAAGCAGTAGGTCAGATGTGATAGAGTGAAGCAGTAATAGATCCATAAAGGTTGAGAGCTGAATTTTGGCAGACTGCTTCAGGGCTGAGCTACCACCATCTACAAAGGAGGAAAGTCTATCTTGAATGCTTCAGTTCACACTGAAGAACCGTTTTCATAAACTTCACAATTTTTTAGGAATAATGTTTAGTTCCAAGTGTAAGGGAAGAATTGCATTTGCGAGTATGCTTTCACCTGGGGGATAGTCAAATTTGCCTGGATGCTGAATACCTTGTTCCTGTAGGTGAATTCTGATCATTGATTGAAGTATCTGATACAGCACTAGACTATGTGTTACATGTGGCTGATTATAATCAGTAAATAACAGTTTTGTTGTTTTGAACAGTTAATCTGGTTGAAGTTTCAGATGTCAGGCAAAGAGACCCGGAAGTGTTGGATAGTTTGGATGTTGGATGGTTTGGAATGGAGACAACCTGAATGGCCTGTTATCTAGGGAGAGTGGGGCAATCTGTATTATGATCTGATAAATGGTAGTTTCTCAAGCCTAAACTGTAAATGATAGATCATATGTGTTTGGTGGGCAGGAAGGGCTAGAAATCATGTTGCGTATCCGTTTGTTCTGCTTTCTGAAATGGATTTCCTGCTGTAAAGAATGTCTCCTGTAATCCTTCTCTGGGGAAAAAAGTTAGTTAAAATTGAATTTTGTAGTCAAAGGCAAATGTTGTGTTTCAATTCATACTACTAAAAACTGATTTACCTGCAGCAGTTGTTTTGGGGTATAGGGTGCTTATTGGTAATTTTTTTTCCCTTTTGTAGCCTGTTTTTATCCTTCACAAATAGTAAACATACTAGCAAAGCATGTGGGTGTTCTGTGGTGTTGACCAAGTTACATGTGATGAAACTAAATGCAGAATTTCTGGGTCTATGTGCAGTGTTCCATTTACATTCTACAGCTAGAAAAGCTTGCTGCTTTCAAGGTAGTGCAGTACCTAAAACTTGAAAACTCGGTAGTTGAAGCCTGGCTGCAGGCATGATGGAGGCTTTAGTCCCATAATCTGATAACTCTTTCTCATTAACCAAGAGGAGTATAGTAATGGTTGTGGTATGATTGTTCAATGCTTCATGGTTAGTGTAGTTACAGTATCTTAGAGGAACACTTATATAAAATATTTAAAGCTGTATCATAATGGCTTTTGGTAATGAACTGTTACCTAGGTTAAAACCTGATACAAGACACTTCAAAATGTTTAAAATGAGAGCTTCTTCAAGTAGTGTCGGGCTAAGATTTCTGTTAGCTCTTAGATTCTGTGAATAATGGTTCACAGTATACAGAAGGGCATGACTGTGTTTCTGTGATGGACTCTTCATGCGCTTGTCCTGGCACGGAGTGCACACACCCATGTGCTTGATCTCAGAATGCCTTGCTGGATACCCCGGATTCCTGGCAATTCATGCTGTGTTACTTACCTTAGTTGAGCCAGTCTGCCCTCTAGAATGGAAAGTCTGGGCATAAATAACTGCAGTTAGTCTGCAGGTTTACCCGAGATGCTTAAAACTCAGTGTTTTGCTAATATATCTGAGTTTTTGTGTGTTATGCTGTGCTTTAGAGGGAGGTAGCATATCTGTTCTCAGAAATCATCTGCGAAAATATGGTTGTTGGTTACAAGAATATTTAATGTGGTAAATGCCAGAGATTGCTTTGATTGTGAAAAACACTATATTGCTCTACTGCACAAAAACATTACTGTTGGTTTTTAATGTCAGTTTGATAAGTAAAGTTGTATGTCAGCTCAGTTTTACTCAGGCTTATGGTTCTTTCCAGTAAATGTTCAGACAGCCTTAAAGTTACTGTAGCTTTCAAGTGCATTTTTGGTGGTGTCTTATCCCACCATTTCTTCACTTGATTAAGATGCCTCCCAGTGCTATTGAGCTGAATACTGCCTTAGTCTTGAAACAGAACCTGAAATGCACGTTGCTTGGTGCTTCCAAATAGTTAAAATCTTAAGTTTGTAATATTTTTTTTTTAACGTTTTATAATCGTGTTATTGGTAGGCTTGATGTTGTTGCATCAATGCTACATTTGCCAGCGAAGGTAATTCAACATTTCTACATGAATAAGTATGGATAAGCAAGGTCTAGAAGCCTGGTTGCAGCCTTCATTGCAAGGCAAACTTTTGCGTGATTCTTTAGCGTTTGTGTGTGTGTTTTTATAAAAAGTGGTGAACATCCTTGTTCATAAAGATAGAAATAATATCAAACATTACATTAAAAAGGAACTTTGTATTATAATGGAGTTAGGTTTTATCAGTTACTCCTCTGATATATTCATGTGTCCTACTTAAATTGTGTTTGTACTAGCACCCTCTGAAGCCTTCTTTTCTGTATGATGTGAGTTCTTATATTAGAATATAGGAACTGATCTGTACTGGTCAGTAGGTCACCTTTACCCAATGAAGATGCTTCATGCTTCATCTTCCAGGCTACCTATTTGTTATACAGAGTTGACTAAAAGCAATTCCATTGTAAACTCTGCAATATTATTAAACGCTTAGTGAGTGCAGTGTGTTCTACCTATCCACACTGCAGACCCTCCCATGTACGTAGCAGTGTGAGCATGTTCTCAGAATGTTGTATTATAGAATGCATTAATGCTTAAAAGGAGGATAGGAGCTGTATTCCTGTGGTATCTTTAGCGTATGAAGCTGAAATACAGAATCAGGATACAAAGGTATCAAACTAGTAAGTTATTGAGAAAAGGTTTGAAGGAAGGTGGGAATCTGCTTTTGGATATTGTTTGGGGACTGTAGTTTGGGTCTTGTTGAATGTGTTCTTTGCAGTGTACTGTGAGTGGCTGCATAGACCATATTTCTCCATCCTCTCCTTAAATCTGTTTGGTGGTATTCAGCCCTATTTTATAGGGATGGGACTGGTAGCAGGGATTCAGCCTCTGAAGATGACCTTTAAAATATCTATGCCTTATAATATTGCATATTTCATATCCTTGTAGTAATTTACTGTCTTTTACTCTTCAAGAAAATAATAAAAGTGGAGGAGTTAAGAATTGAAAGAAGTCACACTACGAAACATCTAAATTAGTACCAGCTTAAAATAGCCATTTAGTGCCTTCCTTGTGTGCAAGGAACATAAAGTTTTGAAGCAAGAAACATATATCATGGAACCAAGCTTCCCAGTCTTTGGTGGAGGAGAACTATTTCCTCGTTTATAGCTCAAAATATTAAGCTGTTAGCAGATTCATTTAGCAGGGATGATACAGTAATGTGGTGATGAATGCCAACACGATTAAAACATAGGCATCCATGCTTTATGTAGTGGACTGTGTATTTTGATTTGCTTTTGGTTTTTACAGCAATGCTTGGCTAATGACAATAAGACAAGTAAAAAATGAAACAAAAAACCCTCAAAAAAAACCAAACAAAAAAACCCCACACAAAAATGCAGATAAACTTAAAGGAAATACACGGGCAGAAATGTTTTCCACATTCAAAAACTGTGGTATAAGAGGATTCTGGAATGTATCCTTGTAGTCTTAGTGAGTCTGTAATCCAAGTGCTACTGAATTAAACTGTTATCACTAAGAATTTTGAGAATACAGAATACCTAGGAAATATCTATAAAGGGCAAACCTGTAGTTTACCTCTAGTTCACAGTGTAGGATTCTGCAATGGAATTGAGAAAGCACGTGCTACTTCAGCGCTTTTCTTTATTCAGTATTCTTGTTCTATAAATAACAGCACTAGCATTTGAACCAAAAGCACTTTGTAGAAATGTAGCTGCAGCTAAGGAAAAAGAGGACAGGGTGCTTACGCTAAAATGTATTCCAAATATTCAGAAAGCCCTGTTGAATTTTGTGTAGACTTCCAGAATTAGGTGCTTTATGCGCTCATTGCTCCCACCCTACAATAGGTTAAGAATGTTAGTAAGTAATGCTGTAAACAAATCCAGGGTTCATGGCAGCTGATTTGCTGACAGGGCTTTTGGGCAGCTGAGTTCCATCTCTGACTACATTCCAGGAAGTGAGGACAATAGAATAAACAAACAGTGATTAATAGTTCTTAGGCTCTCTTTAGCTCCAATCGGTAAGTAAAAAAAAAAAAAAAAAAAAAAGATGACTACTTCAGCAGTGATTAACCACTTGAAAAATGAACGTCTTTTCCACAGTCACATTTGTTCAAGTTAGTCTTAAAATGTAACATAGTGTAAGCAATTTTTGTTTTTCTCAGACACCACATTTTTTTACTATTAAATATTCAGAGAGATGAAAATCTGCTATTTTAAATGAAGTTGTAAATTTAAAACATGGCATTCTACTCATTAGATTGCTCTGGTAGTATGTGCAAAGGCATTGTTTTGTTCCCTCCCTTGATGTAATATGTTAAAAGAGCAGTTCCTTCATGTCCTTCCTTCCTAGTCACATTTCTGATTAACACTTACATGAGTGGATAAAGCCTCCTGATAAAACTACAGGAAAATAAATTTATAGTTCACCATATTTAGTTTGTAGCTTGAAAACAACAGCTGATTTTTTAGACTTTTTTTTTTTAAGCAACAACACTGTTACAGAACTGTGTCTGAAAAGACCAGATTTCAAAGCATTTTCCCAACCCTTTAAATCACAATGATGGTAAATAAACAGCATGTATGGAATTGTGAAATTTATTTGGGGAACCTTTGTCAGTTGTAACTAGAAAGAAGCAATACTGGGATGGCTATGTCATTCTTTGCTACATCAGGTTTTGTTGTCCTCTAGATGTGGTACGTTTTTTAGACGTTCAGTTTTAGATTCAAGTCTGGTGTCAGCCTTAATTGGTGAAGGCTCTGAGTAGAGGCAAAGATGCTTCCAGCTACTACTTAGTGCTTTCAGAACTTGGGGATTTGAAAGGACTTCTGATGTCTTTGTCAACAAAAGACAGAAAATGAAGAAAGGTATCAATGTTGAAAGTGAAATAATTCACAATTGTATTTGAAACAAATTGTAGAAATTTTAAATATGTGCAAATATGGAGAAGTAAATAGTGACTTACAGGAAGTAAGGTGGCTGGTGAATTCATGGGCTGTACTGAACAGGCCTTTGGTGTGTTACTGTAATACAAACCCTTTCGTTACAGATAAATCTGTTATACACTGATACAGCCACCTGAGGGAATCCATTAGATACGCAGACATTCTGTGCACTGAGCTTGCTTTTATCCTGACCTTACAGTGTTGCAGAAAATCTATGAGGTGCATGCTAGTGGCATGTATTTAATTTAAACTTAATTGTACGTCCTCTGTGCATTACTGGAGGCTTGGTAGGCATTTAAAAGTTGAGTGAGTGTGGATTAGGGGGTCTAAATTTCAAGGTAGCAAACCTTGGGATGCCTATTTTAATGCCTATTTTAATGCAGGTGATCCATTGGGTACTGAAATAATTGTCCTAATGTAGACTGCGTTTATTCTGACCTGCAATAAATCTGTTAATCTGCAGTTAATAGTTGTGTTGGCATAGAGCTGATATTGCTTAAAAGTCCACTGAAAGAAAAAAAAAAAAAAATCACTTTTCTAACCGACCTAGACAAGCAAAACATCCTATGATGGATTTATTCTATTGGATATGTTTTTGCCAGCTTTGGTTGGTTAAAATTTGCAAGAATTCTTTTAGTGCTGCAGGATTTTCTCAGCTAAGAGGCATTCCTTGTTATGTAGCTGTATACATGTGTAACTTTATTCTTTAACTTCCTGGTCTTGCTAAATTCATACATAAACTAGTTTCAAATTTGGATAGCTGTTGTGGATCAGAACTTAATCTGAATTTTTTGGTTGCAGTAAGAGAGCGCTCCAAGAGATCTAGAAGTGGGGTAAAAGCCTTCTGTAACTACAGTCTGCACATACAGCGTGCACAGGTCTTTGCTAGCAGCAAGATCTAGGCCACCTTCTTCTGTCCAGACATATTACTGTGCCAGGAAAAGTGATCAATCTTGTAAACTTTGAGATACTTGAAGAGAAGATGGTGTTTATTTCATAGCACTGCGGGGGTTGGTAAATTACAATTTATTTTGGTGCTCAAACTGATTTGCCTGTCTACATGAGACGAGTTTTAAACCTATATGCTATATTAGCTTTTGTTTAGAGTAAAAACTAACAAGTAATCCTAAGAATCCTAGGGAGGGAAAAAAAAAGTCTAAAAAAACAAGGCCTGAAACCACCCAAACAAAGCCCACCTCCTCAAAACAACAAAAATCTTGAAATACCATTTCTGCCATCTTTTTAAAACAAAACAGAACTATTAATTCTATTTTTATTCTTCTGCAATCATACTTCAAGGAGGGGGTTCACTGTGAAGGAAAATTGCCTGGAGAGGCTTGTGCTGCAATTTTTTCTACTAAGTTACTCCACACAGAGACCGTAAACCATAAAAAAAGCACAGTTAATGGCAAATACATGTCTTTGAGAGGTCAATGTGATTGTTTAATTTATGTTAACACCCAGACTTGTGCTGCAAGTTTTTTTGTTAAGTGACTAGACAATTTCAAGGTATTTACCTGTATAAACTCAGAGTTCATTTATTATGACATTTTATGTGTGAGTAATTTGGAAGCCTGGATTGAATTTTGTTTTGTTGAATTTAAAGCTATTCTTCTTGGCAATACAAATTCTGACTGCCAAAGAGAAAAGGAAACTTACAACTTCCTGAGGTGCTTCCTTTCCAGTGTGTTGGCAGAAGGTTCTTTAAAACTAGAAATTAATGAACCGGGGATAAGAAAGTAACTTGTTTGTATCTTGTGTTACAGACCCGGTTACTGGAAGCATTACACATGGTCAAACAGTACTTTCAGACAAGCTTATTCTCTATTAAATGAAGTTTAATTTTGAGGTAAGGTTCTGTTTAATTTTCTTGTTTAAGCATATAATGACATAAAAACTCCCACAGTAATAAAAAAAAACCCAAAAAAACAACTGCTGCCTGTATATGTTATTATAATTTTTTCTTTAGAGAATGCATAAAATGTATACAGCTGTGGTTGTGTTTATGAAGAGGGAAATCAAGCTGAAAAATAAATGTGATTCATTAGTATTGAAGCTCCAAGTAAACATTGCAATTAACAGCCAGGAGACTAACCTGACCATTACAGCTATTGCCTATTTTTAAACAGTTTCCAGGGAGACTGGAGAATATGATCATACAATAAATGAGTTCTCTAAGCCTTAGGAAAAAGGGCCGTGCCTTTCATTGGTATGAGAACAAATAGCTGAGAAGATGACTTCACTTCACTTCATCTTAATACATGTAAGAGGTGGCAAAAAGAACAAGGAAAAATCATTACTAGAATAGTTTCACAGATACATTACTACTTCTATACTGTAATGTTTTGAGAAGAGGATGTCACAAAGTGATATGACTGGCTTTGAGCAAAATGTTGATAAATCTTGCTCCAGATTCTTAATCTGTTGGAGTTATTTTGACCTTGTACGCATTACTGTTCTAATTGTCTTTGGCTTTGACTGCTCTTCTGGAAATGGTGCTTGTACTTCTAAAAGGTCACTAATGGAATTTTGTCCTGCTGTTCTCTGTTTGAAAACTGTCTTTAGTGAGCTCTCAAAGCAGCCTATAATTAAAGCAGCATGTCAGTTTATGTCTGATATGTCTAAGGACAAGGTTAAATGAAGTAAAATCACTAAATGGTTAACAGTTATTTAAGATACGCATTTCGTCATAGGTGCAAATAGTAACATGTTTAGCAACACTGTATTGTTCTTGTTATTATACAGTTAGAGCTAAATATTTATAGAGCATTCTTATAATCAAGTCTGTCAGCAAGAAACCATATAACTGTTGTATTTTTAAGAATTAACACTCTCTTTAGCCCTCTTTTGCGATGTGTCTGTTTTCCTCATTTCACTGATGTTGCTGTCAGCTCAGTGTTATCAATTATGGTATCAAACAACATGGCTGAAGATCTTAATTAGCATTTGATTTGAGAAATTAAAAAAAATATCTATTTGTGTAGTTAGACTATGTTTGGCTGTATAACTGATTGAACTGGATTGTTAACTACTTAGTAATCAGACAAAACAGGTGCTTTTGGGAATATTCTTGGTTTCTTAACCATGAAAGGAGATTTCTCCAGGGAAACATTTTCAATTCATTCATGCTGGCTTGATTCAGGAATGAATCTTTCAAAGTCCACAATTATTTCCCTCCTTTCTGTCAGCAATATGTCAGTGCTGCTGCCTGTTGTGTATGTAAGTGAATGGTTGGAGAATAAACTTGTACTCAGGAAATTCAGTGACCTCTTCACCCAGGAACTTGGTTAACTGATGGAACAATATCCCAGTAGTAGCAGAAAGTAACCATAGTGGCTAGTGGAATGAGTGCTAGTGAAGAATATGAATAGTAAGGAACGCTTCAAGCCCTTTTCTTCATGCGTGCACTAGAAAAGAAAAGATAAAATCTCTGAAAATTCTTTCAGTTGGCTTTAAATGTTATGTGATTGTCCTTGTGGAAATTCCATTCATTAGAAGATTTTTTGAGAGTTGATGGCATGTGTTTACTTGGAATTTACTTACACAAAAATGGCCAAGGAAGCTGATTTTTGCCTGTCTGCCACGATTCAGTAGTTTTTCTGCATCAGGCAGTTCAGATATTAAGACATGAGAAACTTGATGTTAAAGAAAACTTGCTGTTACACAGCTTTGTTAGGGTGGCTCATTTGTCAATATTGAATGAATTTGAAAACTACTTGCATTGTTGCTCTTCAGTAGATTGGCTGGCAGTTCTCTGAGAAGAAAATCTTAACCTTTCTTCATTTAGTTAAAAGCCATATCAGTTTGTGAAACAGCAGAGCCAAACAACATGTTTGCACCGGATGGTAAGAAAAGTAAAACCTATTTATATAAGAAAAAAAACCAGTGTGTGTGCACGCTAAATTGTTCTGTTGACTTTCTCTTTCATAAGTGGAAAACGTTCTAAAATATTGTTATAGGAAAATGCACTTCCATGACCTACTCCTTATTATACAACACTAGTTCTAAAGGGGGGAAAAAACCAAAAACATGTTTTACTGGGAGATCAGCTCAGCACAATATGCTGTTTCCTTCTATGAAACTGGAGAAAACGAAGTCACATTCGTTTTAGTATGTTTTACCACTTATGTTACTTTAATGGTAGTGATAGTCAAATAACTTTTTTTTTTTAGAGCAATATGGATACCATGATGGACGAAATTCTTATGGACTTATTCCAAAGATAAATATTGTCTGTCAGCATATGACTTCTGCTGCAGCCATTACAGTCATATAAGGCAAGCAGATTGGAATTTGGTCTTATGCTGCAAGAATTCTTGATTGTTGCTCCCTTCATTCTGAGTTTTTGTTCCGTTTGCATTTTTTTTTGTGGTGGTGGTGCATGGGGAGTGATTTAAATTAGTCACCCTTTTCTGTTGTGCAGTAACTGTAGTCTTTGTAAACCACGTTATCACCGATGATGAGCTGGTTTTAAGTCCCCATCCTTGATCACTGGATTAAGGGGATTTCCATATACTGCGTTTGTTGAATATTCGAAATCATCACCCCAAGATGGAAAGCTTTTTAATCTACTTTGCTTCTGTTCTGTGGACTAAAACTCTCAAAAAAGGCTTTGTGGAGTTTGTAAATACAAGAACGTGCTGATGTGTACAATTTTAGTTCTGGGAACACATGGACAAAAGATGAAAATGGTCAAAAGGCTATTGAATGACTGCTTTCTGAATTGCTGTATCAGCACTGGAAGAACTTGTTCAAGTAAGAATACAGTATAGTTTATTGTTAAAACGGTTTCTTCTGAGACATCTTTGTTTTTCATATGTGATCCAAACAAGACATTACAACTTCTAATTGATGTCATTATTTAGGGGGAATAAATAATCAGGTGAAAAGTTTTCTAGCTCTCTTCAGGGTGAATGAAAAATCATATTTAATCTTGTTACTTTCATTAGAACAGCAGTGAGTAACTAACTTTTCTTTGAAATTTCCCATTCAACTCGCCTTGAAATTTCCCATTCAACTCCCCTTAGTTTCCAGTGTTAAGATTATTGAGGCTCAGCAAAACATAACTGTTGTCTTGAATGTGAGAAGCTCATAAGTAATTTAAACTTAGTTTCACATACTTCAAGAAAAGTGTTGGGTACATGCGTAGTGGAAGAAGACATTGTTGAAGGCCTGTGCTGGCCCTGACAAACAATGAGTGGAGAAGCAGAGACTCAGGGGGAAGATGATCTAGGCAAATCAATGGCAGCATCCAAGTCTCTTTACCTGAACAGCATCCTAAACCCTAACCAGGATGTTACTTTCAGCTTTTGTTAATAGTGTCTCTTAGACATTGAAGTTGCACTTAAAGCAACTACTGTAGCACGCTTTCAAAAGAAACAGGCAGTCTAGTGAAGAACAGTTGTTACACAGCACATAATAAGCAAGTAGGCAATGCCAGTAAAACTGGGATTCCTGCCAAAGCTGGACAGGTTCATGTTTTTAATACCAGGCTTTCTGGGTGATTTTTCAGTACTTAATTTCAGTATTTTGGCACTTTTTCACCATTTTTAATTAAGTGTATGTTTTATACCAAGAGAATAAGATATAAACAGAACATGGAACTGTGAGGAAACCTATTTGATGTTTTAGTGCAAAATACAGAGTGGTTTGGGAAATAGTGGTGTGGGGTTAGATTCTAGTAGGTGAGAAAAGTGTTACACAAAGAAACATTTCACTCCTGTCTTGCCCAGTGGTTACAGTAAGGTGCATTATAGAGGAAAGGATTGGAATTGCACAAGCAAATAAAATACAACAGCATAAGGGGACTTTCCCCTATAATGGAACACCTCTGTAAGAGGTATATGGAAGTCTTGAAAAAGCAGGTCAATTAATCTTATGTTTATGCATAAGAATTCTTGTGTAGGTTTAAATAGTGTAATGCTGGGTGAATGCTGTACATCATTCAGCTAAGTAATAAAAGATTTAGCGCAATGCTTAATTATAAATATATTTAGATAAATATCTTGTAAAAATCAATGATTCATGGCATTTCTTTTATTAACTGTAGTAGTAGCCCCCCTGCCCCTCCAAAAAAAGAGGAGTAATGGCATTATACTGAAGTTCTATTTCAAATTTTTCCATTGAATATTTTCTCTATATCCTTCTGCTGCTAGTCCATGGATAGAATTCCTTAAGATTTTTGAAGTATTACATCATTAATCAGACTCTAAATATATATTTTAATATGAGCAATCCAGTGATCATTCCCTTGCACCGGGAGTTGATTAACGATGCTGAGTCTGCAGTAACTATAAGGAGGTTATGTTTTAAATGCTTGATGTGTGTTGTTGGGGTCTTAAATTTACAGCTGAAGTATTCAGCCATTCAGTTAGTGATGATAGTGGAGGGAGGAAGAGTAGGGGGAGGGCTTTGATCTTACGTGCACTCATTGCACTGGGCAACATACTAGGGAATTATGTATTCTCTTCAGTCACTTTTCAATTGGAAGTTTTCTCAATGGTACGCAATGCATGAATGCCATGATGACATTTTAGGGATGTATATGTGCATGTGCCTGTGTCATACATGCACACACAAATATGCTGCCTTTATGTAAATTAGTGTGTTTGTACGCACACACCTAAAAATATAAATAGTATATCAAAGCCAAGTAGTACTTCTAAAATTGAGACTTGGTATATCGTTAAACATGTTATTTACCATGTCAGTCCTTTTAATACTTTTTTACTAACACACGTATTTTTAAAAATAAAGCTGAGTTCTTTAGTAGTTTAATTGTGAACATGCTATGTGTTTCTGCAGTCGTGGTTTGTTTGTTTCTTTTTGGGTTGTAATAGATACCAAAATAGTTAACAGATCTTTATTAAGTATTGGCATAACCTCTTGCCCATATATATTGTGTTTTGTTTGCTACAGAAATTGTGTGCTTGAAAAAATCCAGTGCTTTGCACTGTGTGCAGAAGAAAACCTTGCTGAGAACAGATAAGAATGGATATGGATTTCTATTTAGAAATACACCTCTCCTTGTGTTTTTATAGTATAAAGTTAGGGGGATGATGTTATAACATACTTTACTTTTAAATACAGGTTTATGACTGTTGAATTTTCACAACGTTAATCGCAACTTTGATTTAGGGATTCTGTTGGACTTATTGTTTCTCTAAGCTGGGAATTGTTTTAAAAACTCATTTAAACACTTAAAAGAAAAAAACATCAGAAAATTTAATGCGTGACATCAGGACTCTGTGAACAATTTTCTGTTTCTCAGAAGTGAAGTGCTAGTTCCAGACAAGGCCCGTTTGCTGGGTGGCAAGTTGAGTCTTTATTTCATGACAAACAGAATTCCATGATTCTATAGCTACTTGGAGCTGGACAGATTTTACACAGTGATGCAATGAATGAATCTCCCTGCACAGCTGTCCCGTAGGTTGTTATTTATCCAAGTGTCCTCTTATTTTCTGTTGTATCTTTCATGGATTTATTTTCTGAAGTGCCTGAAACTCACTGTGGAAGTCAGCAGTAAAAATGAAAGTTTTGGCATAGGAGTAAGAACTAGGAACACCCTAGACAGTATATAAAAACAAAAACTAAATCAGTTTGGCTGTGTGATGTCTGCAGAAATTAACACGGAACTCTCCACTGGAGCTGGGTAATGAGAAACATGAATTATAATATATTGGAGTGAAAAAGATGTTCAGCTGTTGCTTTCATGTCTTTTAAATAAGTTGTTATAAAGTACTTTTGTGGTGATTTTTCCCTTTAAGGACGTTGTCTGAGAAGGAGATATTTTCAGACTGTATATTTAGAATCATTGGTGAATCTCTGAAATTTCCAACTGGGAAATCATGTTGCCCTACTTACTGTAGCCTTCCTTAGCTTAAGACCTTTTTTTAATGGAAAATCTGTTTGCAGGTAGAAACCCTACAGGGAAAATAAGTCATTGTCTGTCCTGGATTTGCAGCTCAGTTGCTTGAATTGCAGGACCATTTCAAACACTTCTGACTATCTGCGTTTATGACACTCCTCTGATAGCCATTAAGTAAAAAATCCTTAGTCTTGGAGGGGACTACTTGGTGAGTATCTCCTAGGTAGCCAAAATGATAACTGTCAAAGGTTGATCCTAGCTGAAACAAATGGAAGTCCTAACTGTCTTCAGATAGCAAATGATATCTGTAGTCATAAATTGGATCTCAGATTGATTTCCCATTTGCTGCTGGCTATAATCAACAGTAGCTGTAACAATGACAGATTATTTTTCCCACCTGGATTTGGAAAACAAGCTCCTCTCCTTTTTATGCAGTAACTCTTTTTTATTGCCCTCTGTTTTTTTTGTGTACTTTGCAAAGGGTGGTGGCTTAAATCTTTTAGGAGGCTGTATGTAGTGCAGAATATTGGAATGAAATAGTGATGTGTAGTGGTCCAAGATGGTATTGATTCCTTTCTGGTCCTGTTTCATCTGTGAATTTCTCCTAAACTGCATTTTCTATCAGTGCTGTTGACCATCAGCTGAGGTGGAGGAGGTCCTGGTAGGTCATTTTATTCTGACTTAAGAAACTGAGTTTCTGGAGGGATGGTTCCTGTGGAAAATGCACTTGGTAATCCTTTTAATAATTGGTGCATTTTAAATACCAGTGGCATCTGGAGTTCAATGCATTTTTGCAAATGCACAAATATGAGTGTATCTGACATCTTTTCAGTTGTGTTTGTGCAAGTGTGTGTGTTCATATATACATATGTACCTAGGTGTAGAATGAGTGTGTTCTTCCATATACAGCACATATCTAGCATATTCCTGCTCTGTGCAAGTAATGCATTTTAAAACGCTTATGAAAGCTAATATTTACGAGACACAAGCATCATCCAGTGTTTTAGGTACATCTTGAAATAGGCTTTGCTTAGAAAAATAATGGAATGTCTAAATTCAGGTTCAACAATTTGAAGTCTGCCCAGTTGACTTTGAGCTTTTCATTAAGATCACTGCCAGAATCTGTCTCTGCGCACATTTGATGGAGGAGGAGGTTTGACCTTAGATTAGCACACAGTTGGCAGTGTGCTAGGCTAAGGATAATCTAATTGACATGTAATGTTTGTGCACACTGTTATGCCCTGATAAAAGTGCAGCAGTGTTTTATGATCTCAATTTCTGTCTCTGATATGGGAGTAGCAGCTGCTCTGGGGTTTGGTCCTGGTCTCTTCAGAGATTTAGTTTTTTCTGAAGCTTAAACATGTTCATAAATTTTCATAAAGATTACACCAACCTGTAATTTCCTCCCTTATCCACTAGTTGTGAGCTTTTTACCTTGGTTGTGCAGAGTGCTCTTCAAGCTTGGAGTGAAATGAATGCTGTGGTGCTTGCTTGAAATATTCAGTCTAATGTACATTAGCTTTCTCATGTGTCTCAATCTGTATTCTCCTGTTTTGTGGCTGTGTCAGAGATGTTGGTCTGACAGGTGCAAGTGCACTGTCCTTGCTCAGCTTTTCTGGTTTCATCAACGTTGGTGATTCTGATAGTAATTGAGACTTCTACAGTCTATTGTTATAAGTCTTGTTCCTTTCCTTGGCTACTCTTTTTTTCTCTTTACCCCTCTGTGTTTTACTCAAAGTTCTTTTGACTAGCCATGCCCTGTTTCTTCTAGTGAAGAAGCAGCCTTGTTTAAAAAAAAAAAAAAAATAAAAATTATTTGGTAATCAAAAAGCACAGAGAAGCCTGATGTCTCTACCATAAACTTGATGTTTAAAAAAAATCATTACAACTAGCATTCACCCTTTGGGACAGCATGAAGTAGTTACATATTGAGACACCCTCTTTTTCTTTCCCTTCTTCCTGCTCTGTTCAGTTGCTAGCATCAGTAAATGCAAGGAGTGTGCACTAAGCTCATTGAAGCTCACTGCAATACCATCTGCAAATTGACTAGTATTCTAGATATTGTAAACTATGGTTGGTAACTGCATTCATAGTAAATCTCAGGTAGGTGATGGAGGTTGGAAGAGCAGGAAAAGCTTTTTTTTTTAGTAGCTATTTGAAGGTGTTGGAGACTGTGTGATCTGCTGTTCTTCGATTTGACCTGTTTTATGAATGCATCATTTGAGTTGTAGACTGTGTAAACTCTTGCATATACTTCCCCACCGTTTGTCAGGATATGATGAAATTATCAGTTCTATGTGACCACCTTTCTAGTGAGGGATGTATGTTGGATTAGTATTGCTGTCTTTGCTGATGCGCAAATTTTTTGTTGATTTTTACTACTTTTCTGTAGACTTTCTTATCTTCATGAATATTGATAAAGAATGATGATTTCTACAGAAATAGTGTTAATCTTGTATTGATTCCAAATTGTGATTGCTTGGGAGCAAAAAAAATGTCTGAATAATACTACAGTAGATGGGATTGAGACCGGAGTATTTAAGAGGTAGAAACGTAAATGAATTATAATTTAAATTCAAATAGCCATTGGCTTTGTTTTGAATTCTCCAATAAATGTTATTAGGTGAAAAGAAAACTGTGCTAAAGTATTCACTGTAGTGAACAACATGATGCTAATGGGAAAAGAAAAAGCTGTTAAGCTTTTTGACTTGTTATGTATTGTTTTATTTCTTCTTATTTCTTTCATGTACTTGTCTTTTTGACACCTGATTTAGTCTCATTGCTGTGGGGGAGTAAGAGAGTAATAGTTCAAGTTTTGAAAACCACTTCACAGTCAACGGGTATTCTAATTGATCTTAAGCAAATAGTCCAGTGTCTTGGCTTCTGACATCCCACACTTTGTTTCAAGAGTCAGCTTAGCAACCTGTGGGGGAGATCCAATGGATATAGCTATGTAAAGCAAATGTTGAAGAAATGCCATTGGTGAATTGTTCTCGTGGACTTGCTTGACTATTTGATCCTGGACAACCTTGCCTCTTCATGAAACTTCCAACAAGCGGTATTGAAAGAAGCAGAGAGGAATCACATGTAATAGTTTACATTGTTCACTTGATATCTTTTCAGATTGTTTTTGCAAGTGTCTCTTTGGCCAATCCTTTCCAGTGAATTGTCACGCACCTTCTTTCTGAAAACTCCATGCTACGACTCCTGTCAGAGGCCTTTTCAGTAACATTTTGTGCAGAAAAGAGTTGCATTGGGGTGAGTCAGTAGGATAACTGCTCTTGTCCACTTATTCTTGCAGGAAGAAATTCATGTGAAATTTCAACACTCCTAACACTCTGCGTAAGTGACACCAAAAATGTATCTCTGAGTCGTAAAAGTGTGGGAAGCACCTGATGGGTTTTTTCCATTTTGACTCCAGGCCCATAACCATATGTTCATATTATGAATTCAACAGGGAATTATTTTGCTTGCAACAAATTCTGTTTAAGTGCTAATGCCAGCTTGGTTGTTAGGTTGATGTTGCAGTTTTAATCTTTGGGCTTTTTTTGTTTTACCCTAATTTGGGCTCTGTGTCAGCTGGGTAATTTTACTCACTTTTCCTTTGTTCTGTGCTTCATTCTGTTTCAAGGAGAGACATTCATGATGGCAGCAGAGTTCTGTTTGCATAACAAGTTTAAATCTAAAATGTTTGGTAGTTGTTGGAAAAACAACAATAGTACTTGATGTCTCAGTCACAGTAAGAGGTGCCTAAATATTAAAGAAAAAAATGACTGTAAAATGTTATGTGTACAGATCAGAATCTAACACCTAAAGTATTAGAAACATTAGCAATTCAATCCTTTTATAGTTGACCATACCATATAGCTTCTTATATGCTTTCTAATACTGTCTAATTCTTAATTACGATTTTTATTTAATCCTGTATTAGCATGTAGTAGCTTCTTGAATGACCATACAATATTTACCTTAAAGTAAACCTGAAGCTTATGTCTTTATTGCACATACTTATTTACTCTTCCGTTTCTATTAATTGTCTTTTCGCAATGGGCTGTCAGCAGAATGCACTTTCCTTTACTTTTGGACCAGTGTTTTACTATTTTAACTGTAGTAAGTATCTGAACTGTACAAAAGGCGCGTAATGGCAGGGTTTAACAAGAAGACAGGAAGCATCAGTGTCTGATGCTGTTTTATATTTGTATTGACATAGTGTACTATTGAAGTATTATGTTGTATGATGAGCATTTGGGATGGGAGGGGTTTGTACTGATATGACAAATTCTGGACTTATATCCTGGTGAGAAAGACAGATTGCATTCAGTGTCCCCTCAGCTGTCTTTTTATTTGACGTTTTTTCTTTTTAAATCACTGTCTTAACAAAAGACACTGGAAATTAATGTTTCCTATGACAGTGATGTTGCTGTTGTTTGTATTCCTGACAAGCTCAGTAGATACTGAAGGTTTAAATAAAAATAGTAGCTCAAGCACTTGGATTTATATTGAACTATAAAGTTTCCAAGTGCACTTCATCTTTCTGTATATGGCCGTTCTGACACATAATGAATTTTAGCACACTCTATGTACTTGAACAGAGAAAGTTTGAGTTAGCTTGCCTGGAGAGTAGCTATAACTTTCTGACTGAGACTTGCTTTGCCATGGTTTGCTTGGTAGAAATGACAATCAGTTTTGAAGCTGTCAACCTAAATTTTCACTAAATGACTGAGCTCTTTACCAAGCATCCTCCTTTCGAAATGGTTTTCCAAATCAGGAATCCTTTCACCTTCATCCTCAATTTGTGCATCAGGTGATGTTCAGGAGGGTGGGAGGAAAGCAGCAGGAGAATCCTTATATGATTTACCATGACACTTTTTTCTGGAACTTAGCAATAGCGTTTCTGTACCTGAAGAAAAAGATTGCTTGATTTTCTTTTGAATTGACAGAGTGTATTACTGTACAAAACTCACAATGTATTCTAAATTTTGCCTACGCATGTCACTTAAAAAAAAAAAAAAAAAAAAAAAAGAAAAAGAAATGCAGAGTAATATTTAGACCACCGTAGGTGAACCCAAGAGGTCGTATCCTAGCTGTGTCATTTAATGACTAAATTAACAACTCTTGTTTATTACATCCTACTTTGGGATGGTTGCCAAGAATGGCAGGTATAATTCAGACCTTTGAGTGGTGGCTTGGAATGAATTCAGTGGAAAAAAAGCATTGAAGTGAATGTTCTCAAAGGTGGTAATCTGAGAAATAAAAGCTTAAAAATTGTCGATCAAAATACTTTAGCACTTCAGCAGTTGAAAATAGTGTGAATATACAGAACGGTGCGAGCCTGGATTTAACAGCCCACTTGTTCAGTTCAACCTATTACTGTTGTTATTGTCATTTACAATACTCAAATCTGCTGCTTTTGGAAAATCAGTTTCATATCAATTTAACTCTTCCACAGAAAAGAAAGTATTCATAATCTTTGTTTATTTTTCTTATCCTACAATTTACCTATGTGCTCTTAAATTACTGGAAATCAGAAAATATATCTGAAGCTGTATAAGTATATATCCCACTATAAGCAAGTTGCAGCTTTTGTCATGGACCTAGATTAACCTTACAAGCAGTTCTCTTCTCACCACCCACACCTAAAAAAAAAACCAAAAAAAAAAACCCCAAAACCACCAACAACAAAACCCCAAACAAACAAAACCAACCACCAAACAAACCCCCACCAAACAAAAATGTCTTCTGTATCTCAGATACTGTTTTATTTATACTTCTAGGATCTGTGAACATCTTTATTACCATCCTCCCAAAGACTCTCTTAAAAGGGCTTATCTCTACAACAAAAACAGTTTGTTTGGAGAAGAACCTAGCAAAAGGATGTTCATTCACTTCTGATTTCTACAGAAACTCATGTTCCCTATTTTTAGCTTTCTCCTGCAGTGTCCTTGCAAAATAAGAACAAAAGCCTGGAAGGCCTCTTCAAAGAGCTGAGATATTGACTGCCATATTGGAGGCTCCTACTCCTGAGGCTAATGGCTTCTGTTACAACTACTTCCAGTCAAGCTCTTTGCTTCTGTTATCTAAAAGCCTTTTCAGCTCTGTTTGGAACAGTGACATTCCTCCTATAGTCCCTTGTAATTGATACTTCCTTTTGAAGATACATTCAAGCAAGTTAGTTTGCAAATATGCCTTTTGAGTTAAAAATCAAACTGTAGTTGAATTGCTAATAAGCTGACGGTCCTATAAACAACTCTTAATTAGACTCAAATATTTTGGTCTCTTACATAATTCTGCTTGAGGGTACTTTCTTGCTGGGTTCTTAGCAAAATAGATTCTGTTCCTGTACAACTATAATGTGTGAAGTGAGAATGGCATGATTAAAGCCAACTTGCGCAGTAGCCTTTCAAAGCTTGCCCTAGTTCACCTTCATTTTCCTATTTTCTTGTTAAGATTCAGTAGTGCATGCTACAGATAAATGCTGTAAATTTTTCCTGAGATTCTTGAAGATTTTAAATATAAACTTGCATATCAGGATGTGTGGTGTGTACATGCAGGCGGTGTGGTTGAGTAGGGCTTTTCTTGGGGCAAGGGGGCATATTAGAGGTCTTGCATTTTGATTGTGCACGTTTACAAACAGATTAAAAAATGTTTTGTGCTGTAGAGTGTTAAGTTCCTTGTATTATAAATGATGGAAGGCAGGATTATACTTCTTTGGCTTGCTTGTTCAAGCTTCAGGAGTTGTGACTAACCACCCCAGATAGCATGCAGTGCCTGAGGTTGTCAGGCTACTTCTGGACTCCCTGAAGATGATATCTTTATACTCATTGCACATTTAGAACATCAACTTTTACTCTATTGGATTACTGCTCTTGCCTTCATCTTTGAGCTAAATAGAGGGAAATTGAGACTTTTTTAAACTTATTTTTTCATCTCTGGTTACCAGAAGAATGCATACTCCTTGCTTCTAAAATAACTGACAAGATGCAAGTCCCAGTCCAGTGTTTGCAAGTGTGATATTTGCACATCAGTGATAGTTGTCCTTGAAACAGGTCTCTACAGTGTTCTCAGTGGAATGGCAAAGCAGCTGACCAGAGATGATATCTTCAGTGTCTTGTCCATGAAGGAGTTGATGATGAAGGCCTTGCTATGACATGCGGGCATATGTCTCAAGCATATACCCCACAGATGATCATTCAGCTCCTATGCAATGTTCTGATGGACAGTCAGCCTAGTGTTCTTGGAAGACATGTTAATGGCATCCCCTAAGCACCTTTGAGAGCATTGTGGTATAAATAAGTTACAAGTTGACAGCAATGGAGCACTAAAGAGTGGGTCATCTTCCGTGGAAAGAAGCAGTGTGATCTTTCATATGATAAGCACGTAAGATGCCAACAGCGGCAAAGGCCAACTAAATTAAGTGCCATTGTAAGTTTTTTGGAAAATGTGTGCTGTTATCCTCCATGCCTGTGCAATCATCTGCCTGCTTGCCTGCCTTGTGGTTCCCATCATTCTTGTTTTTGAAGGATGACCCTTTCATTTGCATTCATAATCTTGGAACCATCAAATGTAGCTATCAGTGCAACTGGGTTTGTGTTTTTGAGTGTCTGTTGCGTAGGGAGGTTTTACCGGGTACTAATCCACTAAACAAGTATTTGATATGTTGCAGTAGAGTTAGATGTTCAGCTGTGGTGAACAGTAGAAAAGGTGATGTGTCCTGTTTTGCTGGTGCCCTGTGCCAACAGGTAGGAGGTGGGAGTACTGAAAAGAATAGAGAACTCTTGTCCCACTGGATTTTCTTACGAAGTTAATCTAGTATAAAAATATGTAGCTCTGCCTATACTAGCATGTACACATGCAGGTTTTTAGATTTTGACAGTCTCATGACCTATATCTGTGTTTGCTCAAGCCTGAATGAACCAGTTAAGAAATATCTCCTGGGAAACAGACCTCTACTAAATCATAGCAAAGCTTTCCTTTTAACCGTAGTGCTGGCTATGGCAGCTTTCCTTCAAGTGGGTGGGTGTAGTCCATATTTGACAGTTTCAGTGCTAGCTGTTCCACATTTGCCTACTTTAGAAATGGAGATATTTTTGGATTGTGTTTTACTTCAAACACTGTATTGGCAAGGGTGTGAAATGGAAGGCAAAGAAGTGTTCATATTCTCATAATATTAAGCAGAGATAATATTAAGCTGAGATTTTGCATTTTCTGTTTGCTTAGTGTAGTTCAGATTATACAGATAACGTCATGGCCCCATCAGCTGTCAGACACCACAGACATTAGCAATGTGGCAATGGTACAGATTAAGCTGGGTGGGTTTATGAATGATGAGGCAGGTCAGTGTTCACTAACTGGTCTCTCCTCTAAATCTCATTCTCCCATGCGTCTGGTAAGCCATTCTTCCCCTGTTTTATTGTATGCCTTCAGCTTGATAGTAGTTGATTCCTGTTGGAATTATGTGATGCAAAATTCTGTCCTCATCAATATTCAGAGACACAGCCTTTTACCCTGGGTTACATGTCTCTTGAGAGTCCTTGTAGAATGCTTCTCGAGATAACTCAGCTCCCCCTCGCCTTAGTCTATCTTTTTGTACAGCAGCTGATGAGGTAATTGCCATATCAGTGCCACCTTCCCAATCTGGCAGAGCTGGGCTCTCAGGTATGATTTAGTTTTTTGGGGGATCTTTTGTGGAATTTCTGGAATTGTCATTTTATTATGCTCATTAATCTGCACAAGATATTTTGGGACAGAGACGTGTTCTGTACATTACCTGAGACTCACATCCAAGCTGTTGATTTGACCTGTAAACTTTGAAAGTAGCGCAGAGTTGGATCCCTTGTTGACTCAGCACTCAATAAGCCTGACAAAAATCATATAACCTTTCTAACTAGGGCAAGTCTGAACTTGATCAGTACAGGTGTCATCATCTTAATGCTTTCAACATAGATTCACAAACAGCAGACAACTCGTTATTATGTATTGTTACAGAAGGCTCTTTAAGGAGCTGGTTGGGGATGTTCAGGTGTACAAATATTTGTAGCTATTTCAGCAAAGAATGGGTTTTTTTGTATTTAATGTTCAAACTGTTTCACTGAAAATACCTACTTTACAAGAAATGAAGAGATGTTTAGTTTTGTAAATATTGGTCCCTAGAATTTCAGAACATTTCTTTTAATGAAAAGAAATTGTTAAAGAAAAGTAGTGTAACTGTTCATTGAGTATGTATCTGCTTCTAAGCCAACACCTATTGTAATTCAACAGTAACAGCATCCTAGCTCTAGCTGTTGTGAGAGTGTGTCTATGCAGGGAGCTTTTGGGAAGGATACAGTAACTGCAGCTGAGGTATCTCTGTGGGCACACATTTTGATGCAACCAAATTGCATCTGGGGTTTCCTAGAACCTGGGTGCTGTGATGGTTCAACTTGAGACCTTGACGTATACACTCCAGAATACATACCTGCAGGCACTGGGTTCTCTCACTGGTGATCTGTGGGTTTTTTTTAAGAGCTCAGAGCTGCTGGTACCTCTCCCAAACCTGTCAGGTCCGTAATTTATTACTTCAGCCTACAGCCTTTGTAAGTACAGATCAATCAGTCTGATTTAGAAATTACCTACTTGATTACTTATAGAGCATTAGACTTAGTACAGGCAAACCATTCTTTCCAGAATCCTCTTAATTTCCAGGGACACTCTGACTTTGGTCAGCCATTCCAGAGGCCGAGTCATATTGGGGAGCAGAAAGAGTCCATTACCTGCACTGAGAAATATTCAAATGCGGTGTGAATGAACGTATAGAAGATAAAGGGAACACAGAAGATATTTTTCCCTTGTTTTTCTCTGTGATCCTCAGCCCTTTTTCTCGACCAAGTTCTTAGTTCTTCTGAGACAAAAACAGCTGTCCTATTTTGGCTGTTACACGGGAGATGGAAACTGCCTGTTCCTGTTACTACTGAAAGCCAATCAGGGAGGTTTAGAGCCTGAGAGTAATTTGGAGGAGGCAGATGAAACCCTTCCTCTGAAGTCTGAGAACACAGTGTTAGAGGAAGCTGATAACTCATGGGCTCTTTTCATAAGCTGTTTTTGAAAAAAGCATCCTTTGGTGTGTCTGAAACCAAGAGCACTGAGTTGAAGGAGACTAGACCACTGATGTGTTTAGATCCTTCCTTCTTTAAGGCGCTGAATTTGACCCTGAAAAAAGGAGCGGAATTGGGAGGACAGAGTAACAGGTTTCCAACTTGTAAAATTGTGTTAAAGATGACAAGGATTTCCTATGTCGGTTTATGTAGGGCAGGGGAAAAAAGGCTCTTTTGCAGAGAAACCTAGTTTCAACCTAGGGTAGGGAGGAACCACCCAAAATAATAGTAGTACTAGAAAGAGAAATAAAAATTGGAGCAGCTTTCCTGTGGATGTTGTGGACTCCATTTCAAAGGAGCTTTGTAAGAACAGATTAGATGAGCGTCCGTCAGGAACAGCATAGGGATGCATCATTGTCCTGGTACTGGCAGGGATGGGGTTAATTCCCCCACCCCGCCCAGAGCCGGCCGGGGGGCAGGTGTTCCATCCCACCTGACCCCTGCCCGGGCTATAAGAGGCGCTAGCCCGTGGAGGAGGGTAGTTGCCACTTGGGGGTGGGCTGTGGGAGTGGAGTGAGTGGCTTCGTGGTTCTTTGTTGCTGGCTGAGGCCAAACCACAAACTCGAAGTGCAAGGTACTAGGCTAGGCTGCCTCTTGAGGTCCTTCTGACACACATGGTGGTGTGCGATCACAAGGTCAAAAAATTAACAAGCTGAGAAACTACTTAATGTATTTTAAAATAACTTTTTTTGCCCAAGTTTTAAGAAATGGGTTCTCTGCTTGTTTTTAAATTTATTAGGTATGTGACACAATGCTGTACTGCTTAAACTGCTTTCAAATTCTGACTGACTCTGTTCTGGATCTCACAGGTGAGGTCAAGTTTATCTGAATGCTAAATTTGTGCTAGTCTAGTAAAAGCAGCAGTAAAAACTGCAAAATCACAATAATTTTACAAGAATATTTCATTTTATTTTTTATTTTTCCAGTTAAAGTTTTATGGTCAGTCTTCACCATTTGGGGTTTTTTTTGCCTCTTTTTCTCCATTCATAAAGGGAGATTAGACACTGGAACTAAGTTGGATGTTCCTTGGTGTGAGTTAGTGCCCTTTTTTAAAATCCATTTTTTAGTGTTACATATAAAAGGGTTAACTAAAAGATTAAGTAGATTTTTCTGTTTGCAAGCAACTGTATTTATTTTTGTGCCGTAATCTTGTGACCCTTCATCTTAAAAGAAAATGCTGTTTTCTGCAATAATGCAATATTTGTTCTATACATAGAAAGCATATTACATCACCATAACTTACATGAGACCCACTACTGTCAGTGCTGTTAATACAGGATTTGTATGGCATGAACCTTTCAAGTCAGGTGCTAATTTATGACTACTCATTCACTTGTCTAGTATTCCATTCTACAATGCAGTCAGTCATGTCATTACACGCAAAGATTTTTCAGGTGGATCCTGTTTTCTCCATTAAAAGAAGTTTAATTTGATCTTTCGGATGATGCTGCAATGTGTCTGTGCAACTGTATTATATTCACTTTGCTGTAATGTCAGAGAATACAGGTTCAGTCATCTGTATTACTTCTTTATATGTTAGCAGAGCAGAGGAGACCTCTTTTAATGCCTCTGCTCAAGTTATTTCTTTTTTAAAAAAGATGATTGTTGAATATGCTTACATTTTTTCTGAATGACTGTTTCCCTTTAACTGAAGTCATTCATACCAAAAGTTAAGACTGCAGCTTGTTCATGGGAAAGCTGGTAGGAAAATGTCAGTATCCGTTTTGCCTTTTGATAGACAAGATAATCGGATGAAGTCTGAAGATGTGACGTGTGTGGCTTGCAAGTCTTACCTTCAGGTTCAATAGAAAGCAAAGAGGAGATGAAAACTTTTTCTAGAATGTACCTGTTCACTGGTGTTGCTCTTATAGCATTTCCTCTTTTAAGAGGAGTAGAAATAGGGGAGAGAGGGAGTTCAGAGGGTTGCAGTATAATGGCTCTGCTCTGACACATTGACCAGACAGAGGAGGGAGCAGGGATTCTGGCTCACCTTACCACATTTGGAAGCTGACAGCCAGGTTTTGGTGGTCACCTGTGAGTTAGAACAGTTGCCTTCCGATTAACTAGAGACTGTTTTCCAAGCTGATCTGTCTCTTTTTGGCTGTTTAATGTGCCACCTTTTTTTAACAGTTCATGTAAGTACGTGTGAATATAATTATTCTTCCGGGGACCATTGTGGATGGTGAAAAACTGTTCCAATCTGTGGTTTCTTGAGATATTTTTGGTTTTGTAATGCTCTGAGGTTTGCTTATGTATAAATGATAAAGTGCTAAACTGAACCTGGTTATGGTGAATCTCTGTGAAAACACTGGAGAGATTTATTTTTTGTCTTGCATTTATTTTGTGCTGCTGCTATACTGAATGATTGCTTCTGAAATGTAAAGACCTTTTGGATGGTAATTTTAGGAAGCAGTATTTGGTAGTAGGGAGAGATCTTCATTTGTTTATTAGATCTCTGCCTAGAATGGTTGGTTCAAAATACAGATTGTTTTGTTACCAGACACTGATAGATTAGGAAAGCATTGAGTTGTATATATTAATGTTTCTTGCATGTTTTTTGCTCATTGGCCCCTTTTCCTTTGTCAGGTAGTCTTGTCGTATCGCATTTCATACTGGTAGTGAGTGGTCTGGGAAATACAAAAAAATCTGAAGTAGGATGACTTGCTTTTGAGAGGCAGATGGATGGGCTGCCACAAAAATGTGGAGGAGGATGACATCTTAGAGCCAAAGCTACTCCTAAGTTATCCATAGAGAAATGGTTTGTCTGTTGTCTGTGCCTTGGAGAGGGAATGCAATCTCTGAGCTCAGTGCATCGGTAGAATGTAAATGGTGGTTCCTTTGTATTCGTTAAAGTCATTTTTCCAAACAGTACTGAGTATCTGGGCTGTGAAAAGATGGACAACTGGGGTTTAAATTTTTGTTTAACTATTAGAATTTGTCCTGCTCAAATTGTCATCAGTGGCAGTAGTTCATAAAATCTCATGCTCTCCTATTTAAAATACACCTACATTAATTTATGCAGAAAGGATTTGGGGGTTCTAATAGAGTCTGTATTTATGCAGAAAGGACTTCAGTTCTGAAGAGTTCTTGGAGATGGCTGTGGAAAGCCTAATGATGGAAGGGTGGTTTGGAGTGTTACGACAGTAAGGGAAGACACTTGAGACAAAACCCGGACTATCTACAAAATGAAACAAACCAAAAAGCATCTGTAGCTTCCTGTTTCTGTAGACAAATACTGTCAAATTCAGTGAAGTTTCTGAAATGAAAAATAGCACAACATGGTACTGCACACTTCTTAGACTATTCAGAAAAGAAGAAGTTACGTACTAAGAAAATCCTGCCTTCATTTAAGTAGTAATACTAAGCTCTTAATTACCAGCTAATCCAAATGTTCTAATAAAAAGTTGTGGTGAGAGAGAAATAATTTTCTGTCAGTAGTAAATATGTTGACAATATGCCCAATAAGTGTATTGTTTTCTTATGCACCATTTTGACATACCTTAGACAAAGTATCAACATTTAAGTATGTCTACACAAGTTTTCGGAAAACAAATTTCCTGTATACCAAGAAAAATACGTTAAGTCTATGTTTTGGATAGTTTCTAGCTTGATGCTAATGAAACTTTACACAGAACTGTATTTGAATACATATAATTCTGCTGAACTATTTTTTTTTTTAAATGGAATGTTGAGTGTATTAAAGCATTAAATGGAAAATTCTAAGCAATAATACCATTGCTGCTTTTTCAGATACTTTAGTAGGAACTTGCAAGGGACTTGATACCATGGTAGCGCTTTCCTTGAAGATATGTGTCCGCCAGTGCAATGTAGTGAAGACGATGCAGTTTGAACCATCCACTGCAGTGTATGATGCCTGTAGAGTTATTCGTGAACGAGTGCCAGAGGCTCAAACAGGGCAAGGTGAGTTCCTGTATTTGTTCTTAGTCAATTCATTGGCTGAATTGAAAATAAACACAGACCCATGGTTTTTTTACTGTTCTGTTCCTCCATTTATCTTTCAGGTTGGAGGATTTGTTTTTTTATTTAAATCATAAGGCTTTGGAGTGAAAGGCTCAAAGGGCATACGGATTTTTCTTCCTTCTGTTGTGACAGAGGTTTTTCTACAAGGGATACTTTTTTTATGGAACTTTTACTTCTTAAATTAATTGTTTGTTTGCCTGGAAGATGATGTTTCCCTGCTTGGAGAGCAATTTTTGTGGTACCATCTTTTTAAAGCAGTGTCTGTGGCAATGCTTTCCATGAAAATCTGGGCCAACTTATTTTGTGCCTCAGCAAAGAAAGGGACAACATGAATTGAAAAGTAATGGCTGGATATCTCAAAAATATGTAAAGGGAAATGTTTGGAACTGGTTAATAGGTAAAATCATCACCATGCTACACATACCGTATTCAGTACACTGCTACATGTTAGTCAAATTTAACTGTCTCTGTACCTATTGAGCAAATTAAATGAATGTAGACAGTGAAATATGTCTTCACTTGGACAAAAGATGTGGTTTAAATGTAGTCAAAGTTGTCATATTCAGATTCTTCAGAATCTTTTGTTGCTGTACTGTATGTAATGCCACTGTAATGTAATTCTTAAAACATATTGTTTATTGAGTTTTAAGCACAGCTCTCGACCTTTAGAACTGTTCTGAAAGTCTTGTCTGAACGGTTAGAAAAACCTACAAGCAATGCACAATATTTCCATTACTTAGAAATGCTTCTCCTTTGCAGGAATCCTTAGGAAGTCTAGTTATACAGATTCAATTTTTCAGATGCAAAATGTACATCTTTACCATACTGATCTCATAAGGCAGTTATTTTGAACAGCTGTTGAATTCAAAGAATTTGAGTAATAAATATCCTTGAACATTGCGAACCTCGTAGAAGAACCTAGGAACTCTCTTCAGATTATACAGTCGGGCTTTTCCTTTATATGTGATTGCAGTGCAATTATGAACTTCAAACAACTTTATGAAGTGGAGTGATGAACTGAAATAAGGTTACTAACATATCCCTTCCCGTTCTTTGTGTCTGTTAAAATGTGTTTGCCTGTTAGTTCAGAAGGCTCACAGACTTGCAGTACAAACTGATTGTCCTGCATTATGACTGTCAGCCACGCACATTTCACTTCAACAAGCTTACACGCTGGCACAAAGGTGGCCGTGATGTTAACATGCAAGTTGCACAGCTACTACTATTTCATTACTAGGGTGTATCCCCCAGAAATGAGTATCAGAGCACTCTGTGCTTCCTTGGTAGTTGTGCAAGGCATTTTCTGTGCTTCTAAAGGTCACGACCTATTTATAGGCACAAATTCTAAAATTTTACATAACTGTTTCTGTACTGAATTTTTTGTCATAAACATCTCTATGCATGGATCACTTGGCTGTTCAAAGCAATTTTTAATTAAGGTCGGCAAGAAGAGTTTTGCTTCCTATTCAGTCGATTTTGGAAGGATTCTTCTTTTGAAATTATGTATCTGTAAGCCAGTTACACTTCTATTAATTCTTAGCTCCTTTATGTACTTGCATGAGTAACAATGTTTTTGATGTAAATGTGCGTAAGTGCAAATACTTGCTACGCAGGGCATTTGAAAATGAAACATTGTCCAAAAATTGTAGCTATTTTTACCTGACTTTCTAATCAGAGGGTCCAAACACATGGCTGGAAGTAAACAAGGTACTCTCCCTGCGCTCAGCTGTTGTGACAGGCTGTGTGCAGGCAGCTGGCCAGCCTGTGTGAAAAAAGCCCTTAGCTTAGACTGTAGAACTGCAATTAGAGCAGGTTCAGCTGGCGAACAGTAGTCTACACTGTTTGTGATAGTGAAGTGTACTCTGTATCAATTTTTCCTGCAAAGTTTTATCAAGAAGAGATGCTTTGGGTGGTTCTTAAGTTGATGGTCATGGTACTTAATTTTGTATACCTGGAGTTTAGTCTTTGAAACCTAAGCCTGGGTTTGCTCTTCTGTGACAATGAGAATTTTATCATGTGCTTGTGATTCTGAAAGAATCAATGGGCATGTATTTAGCCTGCAATAGATGCAAGTTTTTCCTGAGATTTTCATTATGGATATAATTCTAAGTGTCTTGTATTTTTTTTAAATGCCTAAACCTGAAACATCTACCAAAAAGATTCCAAAGTTTAGCATAAATGCGGTGCGTGAAGGGTTCAAAGCAAACTATATGTCTTTTTAAAATAGAACTACTGCTTAAAATAGTATACAATGGTTAAGCCCAAACTGCTTGTATCTTTGGTTAGGCAATTCCAAAGCAGGACCTGTGAGCATTTAAAAAAGGTCATCTTCAAGAGAAATAATTAAAAATATAATACAAATTACACAGTAGTTGTGACATGTTGTTGCTTAGTGAAGCTTTTGTTCAAGTCTTCTATAAAGCCTGATCTACCCTGCTGTCTGCTGCTAAGCGAAGTATTTTCTGAAGCATGTAAAAAACCTTCTAGCCAAGTTCATTAAGAATGGGAGGCAAGTGTAATGGAAGCTTAACCCTGAAGGTAAATAAACTTGAAATAAAACATGTTGGCTTTATTAGATTTGATATTTTTCAATGAGTCTATGTCTTTTCTGTTCCACAGCCTCTGACTATGGATTGTTCTTGTCAGATGAAGATCCTCGAAAAGGTATATGGCTGGAGGCTGGAAGGACGCTGGATTATTATATGCTGAGAAATGGGGTATGGTGCAAGTCTGTTGCTTTGTTCGTCAACACGTTTTTAAAAAACTTGTTTCCCAAGTAGCAAGGAGAATGTTTAGCATTTGGAGGGGTAGGAGGGTCTTGAGTCTGTTCCTGAAATTGGCCCAATTCTCTTCCTTGCTGTGCCTCAGTAGTTAGTTTTTTCCTGCGTCTGGTCGTGACTGTGAGCTATTGTGGCCAATAGTGTCTTCATAGAATGATGAACAGAAAGAGAAGGAACAAGTTTTGTAATAAGCTTTACATTGGAAGTGACTTTGTATTATGGTTTAGGTTTCTTTTATACTAAAGATGATGAGGTCATACTTGCTCGTATTATGGCCAGCTCGCTTGCAACGAGAAGGTGTTGCTATCCTTTTAAAATGCTAAACTAGTTTTTGCAGCAGAAAGGTACTTTAGTCTGTCCTGCCCTGTCTAGGTTTTGCTCTTGCCAGCTAGGACAAGTTCTTGAAAAATTACCTTGGCAGAACTAGAAGTGGCCACTTCTCAAGTTTGTTACATGAAGAAGTTTGCCTATACTATAACAAAAGAAAAACCCAGTTAGTGGGTTGGCTTGTGGTGGCTTCCGAAAGCATTTAGAAATAGTATTGTTTACTTCCTAGGATATACTGGAGTACAAAAAGAAACAGAGACCTCAGAAAATACGTATGTTGGATGGTTCTGTGAAAACTGTCATGGTGGATGATTCTAAAACAGTCGGTGAATTGCTGGTTACCATTTGCAGCAGGATAGGTAAGATTTTGGGACCCACATACTTAAGAATTTGTTTTTCTGCCGTATTTGTATCTTGATTTTTGAGGATGTTATATGTATTACTGGCACAAAATTGGCACATATGTTAAAAAAATATTTAAATTTGTTATCAGTTAATATTTACCACTTTTTTGAAATCTGTTTTCCAGGTTTTATGAAAGTCGGTAGAGAGTTAGCTATATCCTTAAACTTCAGTATTTAGCAGTTGAAGGCACGGTTATCTGACAGTACAGTTATAATTTTTTTTTTTATTATAAGCTACCTTTTACATATGCTTTCCTGCTATGCAGTAGAGAATTAGAACTAAATTTATACTTAATTTCACTGGGGTAAAAGATAAATATAGTTAACCTTGAAATATACCTAAACTTAGGGCTCTGTGTTGTTACAATTAAGAGTTGATCATAGTGCAATGTCATTTGTGAAACCACATAATGGAAGCCATCCAGAGCAGCTGGTCAAAAATGTGTCATATTGATTATAGTCTGTCTTTGTATTTATCTAAAGAGAGACATTTTGGAAAACTAATTAATATTTAACTACAAACATGCATCCAACATGGATTAGTTTAAATCATCTTAAACCCTTGTTGAAATCTCATTTAGAATTACAGTGGCCTTAATTTGCTTTAGATTAATTTACTGGGAAAGTGAATTAAGCTAAATTTAAATTAATCCATTTCAGTTTTATGTGAGTGTTTCTATGCTGGATTCTAATATCCTGTAACTAATTTACCAAAAACTAGTTTGACTTACTTTCATGAATGTGATCAAGTAGGTGAGTATTTAATTTGCTTTCCCGTATAACATAAACATGCTTTACCGAACAATGGAAAAAACCAAGCAAAGCAAAGAAGTGAGAGCGACTCAGCATATATGCTAGATGTTGCGAACTGATTTTTGATACAGTTTCATGTAAAATTCATAGGAAGAGATGAGTTTTAAAACTCTAAAAAAATTAATGTATTTCACATGGTTCCGATTCCTCAGTCTGCTCTGCCGCATTTCTTCTACACATCATGGGCAAGCTGAAATTACTCAGTTCTCAGGAAGCAATTGCAGGCATCCATGAAAGGAAATTTACTATGGCATGTTTCAATTCTGGAACTTACTGCTCTTTTAAATTCCATCATGTCTTTAGACTGGCAGCTTCTCTTTGTAGATAAAAAAAATCATAATGTCTTTCTGAAAGTGGCAAATGCAACATACGATGGAATGGTGTATTTGAAGGTTAACGCCAGATATTGTAGAGATGTCTTGAATGTGGAAGTTGTAGATTATTCTTGGGATCTCCTTCTCCATACGCTGTTTTAGCATTTCATCTGAAATATCTTTACTATACTTGATATTATCCATTGGTGTTTTAATATATGTAAAAGAGTATTTCACCCATCCTAAAATGTATTAAATTATTATTGTTACAAACACTGGATTTATTTGTAATTCCAGGAATAACGAATTATGAGGAATATTCCTTAATCCAGGAGAGCATCGAGGAGAAGAAAGAGGAGAGTACAGGAACACTTAAGAAAGATAGGACATTGCTGCGTGATGAAAGAAAAATGGAAAAGCTGAAGGCAAAACTTCATACAGATGATGATTGTTAGTAGTGTATTCCAGGATAATTCTTTGATTAATAGCTTTTCACAGTACAGTGCAAGAAAACCATAGAGGAATGCATTTTTAGATTCTTCAGTGCATCTCGGTTGATCCCTACCTTTATTTTGCATCTGTTTATATATAATGTTGTCTGCTACTGAGTACTTGAAAAATTAGGTAAATGGACATGTTGTTGCGCCTATCTATGAGAGTCAGCAGATCTTTTGAAGTGTTTTTTGGGGTTTTTTTGGTAGAGGAGTTGTAACTTAAGTGTAAAGGGTCATTTCCATAATGACCGTTTTCTCCCCTTCATTAAAGTTGGATATTTAAACATTGATGCCTACTGAAAGCCATCAAAAGGTAGTTTTGTCTTTGAAGGTATAAATTTTAAATGTAAATGGAGTTTGCCAAATAACTAGGGCAGTATTTGATTTGTTTTATATGTAGAGTCATGAGAACCATTTTTTCCAAAATTAGCTGTGACTGGGAGGAAGATGTTTTAAAATTGCATTCAGGGATAAGAAAACTAAACAGAACAATTGGTTTTGAGGGGAAAATGTGGTAAACTTTCAAGTAATTTTGCAATGAAGGTTTGAAAATCTAAATTTAGTATTAAAACTTCACTATAGTTGTTTCTTCAACAATATTAATGGTGTTTTATGCTGTGGTAAATTCTTGTTTCTCAGCAGTGCTGTTCTTCAGTTCTCATTTGTAGCAACCGTCAACACTGACGACTAGAAACAGAAATGAAAGCAACATTTTTTTGTGGAATTTTCTCCTCCAGTGGAAATGCCAATTGTCACATGATTTTCACAACAGCTATTAACACTGGCAACACTGGGTATTTAACAATGTGCCTGTTTGTGGTTCTGTTACAGTAAATTGGCTAGATCACAGCCGAACGTTTAGAGAACAAGGAGTTGATGAAAATGAAACGCTACTGTTGAGACGGAAGTTCTTCTATTCGGACCAGAACGTCGATTCAAGAGATCCTGTTCAGCTTAATTTGCTTTATGTTCAGGTATGGTATGTTGTCCAGAGGGACGGGTTCTACCTTGTCTGAGGAAACCTGTGTAGGTTAAGAAGAAAAATTTTGTTGCCGAAATACTCCATCTTCTAGAACTCCAGTTCTGGATGTGCTTTGATTTTACTTTTTTGTCTGTCCCTCCAAGAACAAGTGATAGTACAGAGGCTTTGCTGATTCTCCTTAATCAAATACTTTCAACCCAATAATGGACATTCAACCAAAACTCCATTGACTTTCATGTCCTTGTCCTGGTTTCCTTAAAATTCATTAATGTCTTTAGTCTTTTAAGTTGTTCTTTTTAGTTCTTGTCCCCATTCTTTTCTATAGGTGATGCTTCCTCTGTAATAGAGAGTCTCAGCTCAGTCTTTCAACTAGTTTTCAGCTTCTCATTGCTTTTCTCTTCCACCTGATCAGTGAGAGAGCTGCTTCTACACTCCTTTTCCAGTCTTCAACCCAGAGAGTGCACAAGGCACACAGACTTTCTGTTCAAAATGGATAATATCATGTAACATGGTGGGAGTCCACCTAGGCAGGTTCCCCAAACTGTTAGAGCTACTATACATACCTTAACAAAGCTGAGTTTTATGCAGAAGATACTATTTAACTGAAGGCTCCAGAGAAATTGTCTGTAATGGAGTCTGAAAAAAAAAAAAGCACGATTTTAAACTCTTTGTTAAAGTTACTTTTAAAAAGAAAAAAAAAATTAAAAAAAATTGAAAGTTGAATGGAATGTTCAGTTGTCACACTTGCAGCTTGTTCAAATGGGATCGCTCTAAATTACATTTTTAAAATTTTGAGGGAAAAGATAAAGATGACATTGCTTGTAAGACTGCATTACATTTTTCAAGTATTTTAGAAGACTGTATCACACTGAGCTGTTCTCCTGTCACTTAGATATTTCTTTCAGGCTAGTTATGACAGTATGTGTTGTTACTGCCCTGTCACTGTTTTGTCTATGGATAGATGAGCCTTCTATTGCCAGAGCTATAAGCTCCATCGTCTTCTATGGCCACTAAATTTAAACAAAAGGAAGGAAAATTTTGTTTACCTTCTCCTGTTGCCATTTCTATAATTGTAATGTGGTTTTTACTTACTAGTTATACAGATTATTTTCCCTGCTATTACAAGGAAGTGAGATAAAAGCTTTTACATGTGTGTATGTACACACGCATATAGATCTGTATATATATGTGTACTTAAACATGAGTGTATATACATATGTTGTATTTTATACACACATACGGCAGGAAATGGGGTGTCAAGTCTCCTTTTTTATGAAAGTTGCTACAATCATTGTTTCAATAAGTCTCTATAGATATTCACCAGAAAATAATCTAGCCCTTTGTTTAGTCTATTAGTCATAAGCACATCCAGAATGGAAAAATAAAAGATATTCAGACAGAAAAGTGTGTTGCTGGATTCCTGGGCTGTGTTCAAGCCTTCAAGGAATTTCACAGATGTAATAGTTATTTTGGATGTCCCTGACATGTCTTTGCTTACCTCCTATAGGCTCGTGATGACATTCTGAATGGTTCCCATCCTGTCTCCTTTGAGAAGGCCTGCGAGTTTGGAGGCTTTCAAGCACAGATCCAGTTTGGACCTCATGTAGAACACAAACACAAACCTGGATTTTTAGAGTAAACATTTCTAACTTCTATATTTGGGTGACCTCAAGTGCAACTAGTGTTGAGCTGTCACAGACTAAATGCATTGTAGTTCTTTAAGCAGAGGTGATCAGGTTGAATGTTTTCTGTCGCAATCTCCCTGTGAAAGGAGCCTTACTGCCCAAATGGGCAACCCCAACTGATAAGGGGAGCTTTGGTAGTGGCTTATTAAGCAGCACAGGGCACCAGCTCCCCCCAGGTTGCCACTTAAGTATGCAGCTGGATTCCCCAAACACCTGGTAATGTGGGAGAACTGGGATTTTGTTTTCCTTGAAAATCTACTTCTGCCTGTATTTAGTGTGAATGTGTGAATTAAGCATACATCAGTATATATCACAGATGTTTAAATTGCTAGGAAAGTACATGAATGGAAAGATGCTTTTTGATTGAATGAAGTTAATATTGCTGTGTGTAGGGGTTAAATTTTTCAAACGTTTTAGTGGCATTCATCAGTTGTTGAGATTCACCCTCATGGCGTTGTATGAATGGAGATCTAGAATCGTGCTCTTTGTTTCAGATGTGGACAGGATTCCTGATTACAAGTGACACATCCTTTAGCCTTTATTGTGATACTTTACTGCTGTCAGCAGGGCAAGTTTAGTTTGACTGAAATTTAGATGTCCTATTTTTCTACCAATTTTGATTTTCTGATTGGTTTGCCTGCAGTAGAATTAACTGAGGGCCAGAGTCTGAGGAAAGGAATGTAGGAAGGTAAAAGAAAGCTATTTACAGTCCATCAAGCTTTGCCCTACATATGAGGCTCATAGATACCTTAATGGGATGTGCAAAACAATGGGTGCATATTTGATTTCTCTCCTGTTCCACTGGCCAAGTGCTCAGTGCTGACTCTTATATTTCCTTTGTGAGTCTGACACTGGGGTTTACTGTATCTCAGGGAATCACTTTTAACTGGTGGCTTGCTTTGGAACATGCAATGCTGCAACACTGGTTGTTTGAAACACTTCACTTCTTAAAGATTTTCCTGAAGTAGCAGTTCAGTTGTGCAAACAAACCATGTGAACAAACATCCTTCAGTTCCAGTTAATAATCAGCTTTTCTTTGTACTGTGTGGCTGCTACTGATTGGCCCATGAAACTTTCCTAATAGAGCTACTGATGTCTCTAAGAATTATGGGGATCCGGTGTAATAGCTTTGCTGTAGTCCTGGTTCTTATTCCCTGGAATTGTGACCAGTAACACAACAGTCATATTCTGGGATTTGTCCATTGTCTATTTATTCTTCCCTTCTCCGTTCACTCACTCGAGTATTCCTACAGAAAACCATTAGGGTATTACCTCATGACAAGCTAAAGTTGTGTCATGGTAATTATTTCAAGAGTTAAGTGTTCCCAGCAACAGTTGGTTTTAATTTTTAAAGCAATAATTCCCCCAAAATTTAACTAGCAGTTTTTGCAAACTGCTGTGTAGAGTTCAGTTGCTTAAATTTTTGTAAGTTTTTTAGGTGTTCTACTTGGTCTTTACAGTGTAAAGATATTTTATTTTTTTTCTTTTTGAGCTCCCATATAGTAACTGTGTTTTATGGTAGACTGAAACTGCTGGCTGGATCATATCTCTACTTTGTATGCAATGCTAGATAGCTTGAAGTCCATCACAGAGTAAAGTCATCATGCATACTAAGTGCATTATCTTTTTTTTTTTTTTTTTTTTTTTTAATCCTAGTAGAAATGAAAGGTGTAAATAACGAACCGTATGTTAGAAAGACAACATTACTCCAGTGGAAATAATTTAGAACCAGAATTCCAAAATTTAGAACCTTGTTATTTTCTGCAGGGAATTTTTTCTACTGTTGTTTTATTTTCATTTAATTGGGCTTTGACTGTATTAGGATCAAGCCTTGCAGGTGACTAGGTGTAATCGCTCACTGTCCTGGTGTATAATGAGTTTCATAAAATTAAGGATTTCTGATTTAGAAGTAATTCTGTTCTTGCTCTCTGTAAAGGACCCTGCTCCAGAACCGTAAGTCCCTAGTCATTGCCTTCTACTTTCAAGTATACACATTTATGGTTTAGTTTTGTATGCGTTTGGCTGAACGTACCCTTCATAACAAGCTTTGTGTGAAACCTCGTGCTTTTGCTTTGTGAGTCTAAAGAGGCCAAGCACTTCTGACTCCTTATGAATAATATACACAGATAGTGTAGATAAATGCTGATTTTTATTTATTTATTTATTTATTATTTTTTTCTGAAGATGCCTCTCTTGTCCTTTCAGGAAAAACTTCCTAGGGTTTTATTTTTCTTGAAAAAGATTGAGCTTTTTTAAAGTTTCATCCAACTATTTCCCACTCTTTGGTGGATGAACATTGATTCTTTTCAAGGATGAAAGTAGTTCTGGTTTGTGTAAACTGTATGGTGGAGCTCAACATGGGAGATACATTTGAGAGGTGTCTATTCACTCACTACTGAAACCTGACCGTGCTACACATTTGCTTAAAGAGAATCTGTCAGCTCATACAAAAACATCATGTAACAGAATACTATTAGTATTTCATAGCATTATTTTCAAACAGCTATTTCAGTTTGCCAAGTCTGCAATATGTTTATATACAGAGATACTTTGTATCTTTTTTGTTACTGATAATTGATTTTTGGCACAGATGAAGATTATTGCCTGCATGTTGTTAACACTTTGTTGTCGGTTGTTGGAATTTCCTTGAAGCTCATGCCAAAGTAAATTGTGAAAGCTCTTAAACTATCAAATTGCAAGTAGTCCCTCTTCATGCCCTTCCTCATACAGCTGAAGTTTTGCATAGCACCTACAGAGGTACACTGTGTTTAAATTTGTTGAGAGAATAGCTAATAAAGAACCCATACTCTTCATATGAAGGTAGGAAAGGAGCAGCTAAAACTACCCACCTGTTTTTCATTGCCGAGCATGCTTGGTGACCAATAAGATAAATTCTTTAATCTAACCAGTTTTACTGTGTTAAACTGGGTTTTTTTTCAAGAGCACTAGATATGCCTTTATGCTAATCAATATGTTGGCACTCGTATAATTTTTTTTTAAGAGCTGTAGGAACAAACTCACAGTAAATGAAGTTAAATAAACGCTGTTAGATTGCTGTTAGATTTTTTTTTTTTAACGGAATTAATTGTGGATTGTAATAATGTGTAATTAAAGAGATGAAAGGTGGCTAACTGATATATTCCAGGTGTTTTTGCTAACTCCGTTAAACAAGCTGCGAAATAAAGTGAAATTGTTGTTTGTTGCATCATAAAGAAAATATCTTGATTATAGGTAGCATTAAAATAACTTCAGCCTGTTTACACTACCATTTCATCCTTTCAGTTAAGGTGATTACTTGTCTATTGATTGAAAAATAACGGAAGGTGATACAAGGAAAAAGCGTTCAATCTACATGTGCAAGAGTATACCAAGGTGCTTAGTGGACAAAGCGCAAAGTTGTTTTCTTAACTCTTGCTGCTTAAACTCCAAATAATGTTTGCTTAGCAATGTCTTCATAAATTGCATATTAGTTAACAAAATAAGTAGACATGATTAAAAATGCAATGGTCTTGATAGTTTATCTACATGTGGACAGCTAAGAAAATTAACTCTAGTTAATAAAAGATGAGAATTGGAAGAGCATTAATAACTATAATCTTTCTATATAAATCCATTTCCAGAATTAAACTGGGTTTAACTCAGGGGTTTTTTTATTGGTTTGGTTTGGTTTTTTTTGCATTTGCTTTGGAAGTGAATTTAACCAAAGTGGTTTGAACCTATGAAATTCTGTATAAAAGCACGCATTGTTTCACAGTGAAGGCACCAGCTTTTTAGGATAATAAGCCATATTCAGTCCTTATCTTCTAAATTAATTAGGCTCTCCAGTCTTCCCCACCCAGTGATGTGTCGCTGGAAATAATTCCTGAGAAGAGATTTCATGATTAGTGAGATGTAACTACTGGAGCATTGGAAGAAAGATTAACAGGGACAGTTGTTCTTACTTTGATTTATATTGCTAGAGCTTTATGGAAAGAACAGAATGAATTATCTCATTACTGAATAGTATTTTTGAGGAAAGCGCAGAATCCCGATTTAGTCTTATATTTTGTTTGTCTGCAGTGGCAGGCTTTTGTGTTTAAAAATAAAAGCAAACTACAAAAAAAAAAACAAACAAAAAAAATCAAACCCCCTCATTGCCCCCAAAACCAAAAAACCTCACTGAACAGTCGAGTAAATTTTTTGCCAATCTTGTTTAAAAAAATCCATAAATCCATCCTTCTCAAAACTTGTAATTTTCCATGATATTAGGTATTTCTAGCTTTCTGTGTTCATAGTGTGCTTGCTTACAGAATAATCAAAATGAGGAGGAGATTCTCCAGTCATACTTTTCCTGTGATTTTTTTAATGGCTCAGAGCTGGGGGGCGGGAGGTGTCCTTAGATACCAGTTTTTTTTGAACTGTAGAAGTTTCTTCAGGCTGAAAATGGATTGCTAAATATATGACATGGTTTTATCAGAGTAGAGCGTTCCAGATGGGAAGGTGCAATCCGGAAAAGAACTGATGTATGTTAAAGCGTGATGTTGATCTGTCTTCAAGTTGGGGTGATGCTTGGCTGAGATAAAGGGTTTATTTTATTATACAGCAGGGAGGTACAGGTGTGGTGTTTAAAGATTCTTTCTGACTAAAATCCTTCATGGAGGCTGAACTTGCTTAGTTTACTTTGTATTCTGAGACCCTTAGTATCTGAGTGCTACAGAAATTAGGAGTGGTTATTTATAACGTTGTTTTTGAGGTAGTGACTGGTATTAAGTGTCCACTTAAATGGCTTTGCAGTTTTTCAGTAAAATATTAGTGTTCTAACATTTCTTGGAAGACACAAAGGAATAACTTGGTCCTGCATGTCAGTAAATCAAAGTAATAGCAGTGTCTGAACTCAGACACAGAGCTGGCTCAAGCTTTGATGTCCCCTTCTTCCCCCAGATTAAAATGACTATATTTGGATTTAGATGTGAACCCCTTTGATGAGACACACCATATAGTTTAAGAGTGGAAAGTGTCCCAGCTATTATTTACTTTTGATGACTTTTCAAAACATGAAGAGGTACATGGGGATGTAACTAAAGTGTTTTTCTTACACAAGTTACCCTCTTGCTCTCATCCTACTCAGCCAGAGTTTTGCTTCATTGTATAGGTATTTTATGCCCATTTTGGGAAGCTTGGGGGACTTAATGCCAATAAAGGAGCATGAAAAGCATCCCTCGTCAAGAGGGCACCATTAACTATGAAATTGTTGTTTGTTGTTGTGTTTTTTTCTAGCCTAAAAGAATTCCTGCCTAAAGAATATACCAAACAAAGAGGGGCTGAAAAGAGAATATTTCAGGTAATTGGGAGGCTGAAAAACCTACTATAGTTTCACTTTCTTTATAAGATAAATACAAGCTTTCACAGGTGTATACTCTGTATATAATGAATTCGATAACTATCAGAAAATCAAGTGTAAAGAAACTGACAGATTCTGTTTTCTTTATTCAGCAGATTTATTGTCCTGATCCTTTTTTCTTCACTGATGATTATTCACTGTACTTTGAAGGGCCGAGAGTGAATGCTCCGTATTCTTGAGACTTTTTTCTCAGTTCCATTGAAATGTTAGGATGTGTATTTGTACTAAAATAGAAGCACATATAGGAAAACTAGTTTTAATTTCATGCCTTTATTATTCAAGCTTGAGCTTCAAGTAATACAGAGTTGTGCTGGCTAATGCTTGAGTTCAGTGATGTGTCTGGGAATCACACAGTTCTAAAAGACTCAAGCAGTTGAGTAAAAATTTACTTATATGGTTGGAAGTGCTCTCAGAGTTTGAGTGCTGTGGATGCACTAAATATCTGTGCCTACAGAAATGTAAGTTTGGCAAGACAATATAAATTGAAAAATTCTGAGGTCAACAGCTGAAATAAAGTCAGATAGTTTCTGGAAGGACATACCAGTGATCTGTGATCTCCACTTGGGAGACAAGTTGAAGAGCATGAACAGATTGCATGCTTTCCTATGTCTGTTACACTCCCAGTCTAGGAATTCTGTAACTCGGTACGTCTGTTCCACCTGGAGCTTGTAGTACTTTCTCATAGACGAGGATGTCTAACGCTTTTCTGTATGCCTTTAGCTGGTGGCAGTGATGTTGCAGTTCAAGCAAAAGAAGATTCATTCACTTCTGAGTATCACTATCATGCTCTTCATAGTGTGTGATTTTTGCTCATGTCAGATATGATCTGTGAGTAGTTTCGGTCATTACATACTTCAGTGCATGGACAAGAAGTTCATCAGTGAGGGCACTGATGCTGGGCAAAGATACAACAGCAAGGTAGAATAAGCAAGCTGTCTTTTTGAAAAAAATCAGCCATTTTCCTGAGTTCTCAAAATTCTTGAGTTTGGCAGGTGATCTTTGCCAAATAGTCCACCTGCAGTGACTACATTTGGGCTCCTTGCTCTATTGGGATCTGGTTCTCTGTGCTGAACTTGACAGATATGATTGGTCTGTGTCCTTGGGATGCAGAAGGGGTTTTGGAGTTGCAGTTGCTCCTCCCAGTGCTCCTCCGTGGAACATTGTCAAGATGGTAACTTAAACTGGAGTAGGAAAGTGTTTCCCACGTTCTTGGTGCTCCCCCTGCTGCCGTTAGTCAGCATGAAAGAGGTGGCAACCAGCAGTTCAGAAGAATGTGAGGGGAAGATGCGGTGCGATACGGAATCCCACAAACAGTATTTAAAGAGCAGGACATTGGGATAGGATTTTCAGCAAAACGGTCTGGTGTAAGAGAGCAGATGCTGAGATGAAGTTTGAATAGGTAATATTAGTAGTTGTCATTACTTACAGGTAATAGAGTTTAGTAATGAGTAAATTGTTTAAATAATAAATAGAAATTGAGCTACAAGATACACCTAGATGATATTCCAGGATGAACTATTTAGAAAAATGATTGTTGCTTCTTCACCTTTAGAATTCTTTTCACGTGATGGGAGAAAAATTGTGGATAACAGTGCAATTGGCAAAAAAAGCCCTTCGGAAATACCTACAAGAGATGAGAAAGGGTCAATTACAAGGCATGAGGCTTTCATGAATCAGAAGTTTGGGGCACAAAGCAGGAATAAATATGCTTTTGCTGGAAAAAACATATGGGTGATGGGACTTTTAAATGATTTTAAAAAGCTGAGAAAAGAGGCATTAATTGTGTGAAACCTCATGGTGCCAAATAGCACCAATACCTCGAATTTTAAACTGTTTCAGAAGTGATTTAAATGTGCTTGATCTGAGGCACAGATAGAATGGATGATGGTGAAAGAGGAGTGTTCCATTTGCACAGGTTGTTTTTGTTCTCTGATGTGAGGAATTATGGGATACAGTCTTGCTAACATTTCTAGCCAGTATTTTTTCAAATATTCTAGTTGTAATGATTATTAACTAAGTATCCTTAAACAGATAAAAGCTATACCTTTTGTGTGTGTGTGTTTCCAGAAAGCCTAGTTTCTGCCTAAGTGATACTGAACTGTCATTACAGGAGCACAAAAACTGTGGTGAGATGACTGAAATAGAAGCCAAAGTGAAGTATGTGAAGCTAGCCCGTTCCCTGCGGACCTATGGAGTGTCATTTTTTCTTGTTAAGGTAATGTAGATCTTGCTGACCTTACTCAATGGTTGGTTATGTATTACCTCAGATTCTGCACTAAGTGAAGATCAAAGGTGTTCTTTCAGCCTTCTTTCTGAAAGCAGCATTTGGAAGAAAGTTTAAATTACTATGTGGGACAGAATTATAATTTCCACTTACATCCTTGTCATACTGCTTCCAGAAAGTTGAGTCTGTCATGATTTAATTTCTTCAAATTGGCGTTTCTTCTTTTTTTCTTCTGATTACCAATGAAGTACTGTCTTCAGAAAAACATTCACAAAGAACTCTTAAATTGTTCCTGTTTAGAAGTTTAATGATAATGTGAGTTGCATGCTGAAAAAAGAAGTTGCATCTGAAGAGCAAGTTCATTGGCTGCATGCTTAATTTCTCTTAGTCCTTACAGTCAAACAGGTCATGGTCTTAAGGCTGTTGAAACGATTTGGTACCAAGATACTGATGTTCTGCTGTGAAAACGGGACTGAAGTATTAGTGCATGAGTATTCAGTAATCACTGACATAGAATGGAAAGGAGGCTACACTTAGGCAAATGTTTTCACTCCTAGGTTCCCACAGTTACACCACAGAATCTTTGTTGGTAGCTGGATATTGATAGATTGCCTTTTCCTAAAGTACTGCATGTCATGCACAAATTCTAGTGAAGCAGTGCAGAGGGTAATACTATTAATACTTTGAAAGATTTGTGTTGCCTTGCATCCTTTAAGGGAAAATGTCCTCTTAGGCACCATTACAGGTGAAAGGAGTCTAACAGAGCTGTTGAGCTAAGTTGTGTATTAGAAATTATACTGAAGTTATGGTGTACAGTTTTGAGTAACTAAAATATTAAGACTAACAAGCATGGACGTTTAGAACAAGCTGCTAATTCAGTGGGGATTTGTTAACACAATGTAGCTCCATTTGAATGAAAAACAACCTTTCACACTTTGTAGGAAAAAATGAAAGGCAAAAACAAGCTGGTTCCTCGTTTGCTGGGTGTAACCAAAGATTCAGTGATGCGTGTGGATGAGAAGACCAAGGAAGTGTTGCAGGAATGGCCACTGACAACTGTAAAACGCTGGGCTGCCTCACCTAAAAGTTTCACTCTGGTAATCTTTTTGCATATATTCAGAAGAAGAGGGATCTATGTGGCAAGGAGCAATGGACTTGGAAAAGTTTCTTCAATGTAACTTGTTCTGTCTGTAATTTTCTAGCATTATATAGAGTCACTGAATCCTAAACTAATAAACTGGCCCATATTGGTGTCTAGGGTCAATCTGTATTTTGATGTTTCTAGACAGACCGGTTCCCCAAAAGCGCTGTTAAATTCTTTTGAAAAAAACCACTATTTAAATATATTCTGTGCGTAACCACTAAAACAGTTAAGAAAACATCATTATTCACACCTGCTTAAACTCTTACGGTGCTTGCCATTCAAAATGCACTTTGACTTGCAAGATATGAATGTAACCAAAGCTAGATGGTTCATTAATACATTTGATAACTATGGATTTCAAGAACTTGCATAAATGTGATGGTTTTTTAATGCTTTGGTCCATAAGAGACCACTACAACAAGAGTATTTTGGGTATGAAAAGGTTGTTTAAAGAGCGAGAGGCAGTGGCTAGAAAATGACATTCACTAACCACATGGAAGTAACTTCCAATTGCATGGGTGATTATGCTTTAGAATAAAATTCTAAAGACTTTTCTCCATCCTTCAGTGACTGAGTCTGATAAAGTCGGGCTAAGTATCTCTTGGTCCTCTGGCATTTCCATTTGTGAAACATCTGTTACTAAGCTGCAATAGGAAGCATCCTTCCCGTCTCCTCCCTCACCCCTTATGGACAGACTGGTTTAGAATCTTGGAGCAGTTTCATCTACTGTTGCATACAATAAAATGTCTATGCAAACAATTTTAAAATTTGAATTCTCTCACTCATATTTGCTACTTTTTCTTCACTTGTTACTTTCTATTTTCAAAGGTTTTTTTTTTTTTCCCTTTTCTTTCAGGATTTTGGTGAATATCAGGAAAGCTATTACTCAGTACAGACCACTGAAGGAGAACAGATCTCTCAATTAATTGCAGGTTACATTGATATCATCCTAAAGAAGGTATAGTATTAAGATGATATGTAGTAAAAACAGTGAAAATCACTGTAGAGCAGGGCAAAAGCTCAAATGTCTTGAAGTTGCAGTTTTCTTTCTCTCATGAAGTCAGTGTTGTATCTTATGTTTTGATGTTATTTATTTTTACCTTTAAGTAATATAAGCTCTTTCTTTTTGACTTAAGTGAGTGCTTCTGTAAAATATCAAGGCTGTTAACTATAGGGGTAGTATGGGTCAGGCTGAGTACACCACGCTTGGGCTTTGTTTTTTTCTGTCTGGAAGGTGAACTGCTGGCGATGAGTGTGTCCAGAGAAGAGCTTAAAGCTTCAACTATGGATTTTAAGCTATGAACCAAAGTGGTGGATCAGGTTGGAAGAAATGATCCCATGGGAGCAGCATTTAAAACTACATTAAGGACTGCCACAGTAGCTGTCCAGTAGCTCTTGAATGTAATGCATCAAAACGGGGAAAGTTTTTGGCAAAGCTTAAAAAAAAAAAACAACTAAAACAAAACCCCCCAAAAAACACAAAACCAAACCTCCAAAAAGCATTATATTGCTTTAAAAATATTGTGATCAGTAAAGCGAAGAATTACATGTGAGTTATGCAGAGAGAGGGATAAAATCTGTGTGTGTGAAGAGGCTGGACCATCTTGAAACTTGGTTTTATTGAGCATGCCTGGTAGGAGAGAAGAGAGGCTGATACCTATCTCCAGCATTCAAAATATTCACAAGTAAATAAACGCAATAGTAAAAACCAGTTTTGCTAACAAACATGGAGCTGAATGGTCATACTCTAAGCATGTTGTATAGGAAAGTGAGGTGTTTCAAATAGCATCGATTGCTCCTTGTCAAATTTTTTCTTTATTGAGGCTCAACCAAACTACATCATTATTTGCTTTAATAGATTTTAATAGTAAAAAAAAAAATGACAGAAAGCTAAGCAGCTCAGGAGAATTAACTGCCTCTGTTCATGAGAACATTGTCGGATGTAACATCAAATGTTATGAAGTCAGAGGTTGAGGAGTATTGCCAGAATTCATCACAACACATGCCTTTTTCTCTGAGGCTGTCAGTCTCAGGTTTAATAAATCTTAAGTAAACTGGAGGTTTCTGTTGATGGTTTAAAACTTAAAACTCTTAATCTTCAAAAGTAGCTTTGCTCTCTAATGCCAAACTAAAGCAGCCTTTGTCTTGATAGAATACAGATGTGCGTATTTCCACTCCCTTTGATTTCTTCTTTACAATCTGTTGACACAGCCAGTTTGAAAATGAATGAATTAGGAACAGGTTAAGGAATGAACACCCATTATGCTTCATGATGCATATGAGAAGCATGCAGTTTTCAATTGTCGAGCCCAAGTTATCTCTGTGGTGCATGTCTCAAAGTGTGGTTTATCACTCTCAGTTGCATAATGTTAATTCTTGCTCTTTTTTGGACTGTTCCTACTTATTTGCTCTGATGTGGATTGGTGGGGGATTTTTTTCTGCTGAAGTATTATTGGTGGAACATTCCCCACCCCCCAACACCTCTTGTCTTGCAATTTTAGTGGTAGGTTGACAGGGAACCCTAAGCTAGAGCAACTTGTACATTTTTTTTTAATTTAGATACCTTATTTTACTTCACATTAATATGGAAGTAAGGCACGATCTTGGCTAAACATAAGCAGTTTCAGTTCATACATTAACTCAAACTGTAGTAGTAAGAACTTCTTTGAAGAGAGGGGGAGGGGGATATTGATGTGCATGAGGACTTCCCATTAAATGTACCCACGGTCATAGTGGGTGTTTCTCTATTTTTATATATATATGTCTTTTCAGACTACAAATCAACAAGGTGGAAAGCAGACAGTATCTTTGCATTTGGTCACAAGTAGAAATTGACTGTTTTTACAAGGCAATACTTTTATGACGTATGGTAGTTTCCTGTTGTTTCTAGTGGTTTCCTTATTCCCCTGTATTTACCTCCCTTATATAACTATAAAAAACTGCCTCAAAAAGTCAGATGTGAATACTGTCGAGAAGTTTGAAGTAACTGTGGTAAAATAGCTTGCATACAGTATTCAATTCATTGTCTTTCCTATGGACATGTATTTCGTAGTGGTAGGTAGCACAGTACAGTAACACTTCAGGATGCTAAATGTGACTTGTATCTGAGCTCTAGTTTCAGAGCAAAAAACATGAGCCTCAATAAAAGTTCCTGGCGAAAATGTAGATCATAGAATGGTTTGGGTTGGAAGGGACCTTAAAGATCATCCAGTTCCAACCCCTTCCACTAGACCAGGTTGCTCAAAGCACCATCCAACCTGACCTTGAACACTTTCAGGATGAAGCATCCACAACCTCTCTGGGTTAACCTGTTCCAGTGACTCACCACCCTCAGAGTAAAGAATTTCTTCCTAATATCTAATCTAAATCTACCCTCTTTCAGTTTAAAACTGTTCCCCATTGTCCTATCACTACAGTCCCTGAAAAAGAGTCCCTCCCCACCTTTCCTGTAGGCCCCTTTAGTTACTGGAAGGGGCTATAAGGTCTCCTCAGAGCCTTCTTTTCTCCAGGCTGAACCACCACAACTCTGTCAGCCTTTCTTCATAGCAGAGGTGCTCCAGCCCTCTGATCATCTTGGTGGCTCTCCTCTGGACTCGCTCTGACAGGTCCATGTCTTTCCTGTACCGAGGGCTCCAGAGCTGGATGCGGTACTCCAGGTGGGGTCTCACAAGAGTGGAGTAGAGGGGGAGAATCTCCTCCCTCGCCCTGCTGGCCATGCTGCTTTTGATGAAGTCCAGGATATGGTTGGCCTTCTGGGCTGCAAGCGCACATTGTCAGCTCACATTGAGCTTCTCATCCACCAGTACCCCCAAGTCCTTCTCCTCAGGGCTGCTCTTAATCCATTCTCCACCCAGTCTGTATTTGTGCGTTGGATTGCTGTGACCCAGGTGCAGGACCTTGTAGCTGGCCTTGTTGAACTTCATGAGGTTTGCACGGGCCCACCTCTCCAGCCTGTCCCAGTTCCTCTGGATGGCATCCCTCCCCTCCAGCATGCTGACTGCCACCACATAGCTTGGTGTTGTTGGGAAACTTGCTGAGGGTGCACTCAATCCCAACATCCATGTCACTGACAAAGATGTGAAACAGCACCAGTCCCAGCTGACTTCTGAGGAACATCACTCATCACTTGGATGTGGAGAAGTTGACCACAACTCTGTTCCTGAGTTAGAAGAGGATGGGAAAGGGGATGGTATATGTCTTGTGTGTGCTGGGATTTGCTGTTGTTCCATATCACTCGGTCCTTAGAACATTTTTTTTTTCTCCTGTGAGAAAAGACAGTATCTCAGCACTTTCTTTATACCACTTTGTTCAAAAAGGCACCAGTAGGCTTTTTTCCTTTGTGCACTTAATCTGCCAGGGCTTAGAACCTCATTTGTTAGATGCTGAAGGGCACCTCTTCTGAGGTGGAGGTTGTATTTTCACACACTACCAAAAAGCATGCTGTTTGGCATTAGACAAGACTCTGCAAATGATTTGACTAGGTTTTTGATAAATCGTGAGGAAATAGTGGAGAGAAAGCAAAAAGTGACACATGTTGTTTAACTTTTTTTTTTTCTTTTTCCCCTTTCCCCTCCAGAAGCAAAGTAAAGATAGATTTGGGCTTGAAGGTGATGAGGAGTCAACCATGTTGGAAGAATCTGTTTCACCTAAGAAGTGAGTGTATACAACAGGAGGAAATGTTCGTTATTTAAAAGTGACACCTTTTAGCTGTGGCAGTTTTTTCAAATGAAATAGTGTAGTTATTACTGTTAAAGAATAATTTCCTACAGGGTATTTCAATAGAAGGAAGTACTATTCCCAGGCAATTAAGCAGGCTCCTAGCTTCATTTGAGGATTGAATAGCAGGTATTTGTGTTAAAATTGTTGGTTAAGGCAACCAGCGGTTGTACCAGTTTGTGGTAATGTGACTGTTGAACAAAAGAACTCAGGCTGTAATTCAGTAAAATGCTGGGGGGCAGTAATGATGCAGAGCTGAAAATGTCATGTTAGATTTTTGATCTTCATGCAAACACCTAGGATTTACAAGGTTTCAGTTGCTTTTGTCTGCTAGGTCCATGGTTTCCAGTAAATTTGACTCCTGTCAGTTTAATTCTACACTGTGTCATGAACAGAGCTGGCTTATTTTACCAAACCAATTTAAACCAACCAATCAGATGTGTGGTGACAGTAAAGGTAAGGTTTTGTACTAGTAGGTCAGTCTATGGTTCTGATAGGAAAGTAACTGAATATAACAAAAAGCAGAACTGTAGAGCAGGCCATACTCTTGAAAAGGAACATTAAGTTTTTCCATGCAGTGAGAGAATAGAAATAGGTTCGTGATGTTATAAGCTGTTATATACCGCTCAAGTCTCCTCTTGGAACTCTCAGGATGGCGGAGTCAGCAGTGTGTATGTGAAAAGTCTGTTTGATTTCTTGTTAAACATACAGTTTATAGGAGATGGACTCGTTACATATTTAATGTGGCCTTATGTGAAATTTCAACATTTGACGGCTCACACGTGTTCAGATGTGCTTTCTTTTGACATTGCCCTTTCAAAATCACTTCCAGAATATACTGTTAGCGAAGTGCTGTGCAAGAAGCCCAAAACTTGTAATAGATGAATACAAGATTTTTCACAATTGAATATACTTTTTTTCTTCAGCAGATTCTTGTTGTTAAAGCCAAAATTCCTGTCAATGCTTGTAGCTGTTAAAGCTTGAACTATATTTAAATATGAGCAGTATATCTGGCAAAGTGGTTCGTGTCCATGGATGACAGTAACTTTTATTATTCTTGAAAGTATCCTGCCTCCTAGTCCATTTTCTGATGGGCTGCTAGATTATTAGCAAGTACTGTGTGTGCATGCGTGTAAAGAGGCAAGAAAGAATGGTAGCTTTTATCCCAAATCTAGAGATTGTTTGCAAAAGGCATCTCCACAGGCTTCATGCTCCTGTTTTCTGTTCATCAGCCTATGATACAATTGAAACAAAGCAGTTGTTACACCTTAAACCTCATTCTGGTTCTGTCTGTCACGCATCTTACAGGGGTGATGCCTTTCTACCACGTATACTAAAACAGCGCATTGCCTTATGTTTGCTTATTGGTGCTATCAATATTTTATCAGCCAACAGCCCCAGACTGATTTTTTTCTAATATGCTTGAAAATGGTTAGAAAAGACAACTGTAGAGTTTTCCAGCTTCTCCAAATGTTGTGAAATGCAATTTAAAATCCTAAAGGAAGGACATCTGGCATGACTTGATTTGCAGGAGCTAACTAATTCTCTCTGTGTTGGATTTTTCTTTTTTCTTTTTTGTGTTTTTGTTTGTTTTTCAGATCTACCATCTTGCAGCAGCAGTTTAACCGAACAGGGAAGGTGGAGCACGGCTCCGTGGCACTACCAGCTGTTATGCGTTCAGGGTCCAGTGGTCCAGAGACTTTCAACATTGGTATCATGCCTTCTCCCCAGCAACAAGTCACAATTGGTCAGATGCACAGAGGACATATGCCCCCACTTGTGAGGAGCCGCATTGTTTTGTTTTTGAAACTTTTTTTTTTTTGCATTTGAAGCTGTCTGTGTTGCAAGTAGTCAGAAATATCGTGTTACACATATTACTAAGAGCAGGAGGAGAATATAGAGTGTGGCTTCCTAGCTGTCCTACTGAATGTAACTTTTAAGCACCCCTGAAATATTTAAGGTATCACATTTTGATATACACAGCCAAAACCTTGCCACAGATAGCCATCCTGCTCTGCCTAAAACTCTTCGGTTTTCTGTTAGCTTATGCATATTGATGGCAAATTAGTTTTAGAATTGTCCTTGATTACATTGGTAGGCTGTCCCGTGAAATCAATAATGATATCCTAGAAGCAAATTCAGTTTTCATGTTGCTAGAATGCAAGTCAGTAAGACAGCTTGGTATTTTTGTGTGTCTGTTGGCCTTTATTTCATCTGAGAAAGTTCAGCATTTTACAAACACGTGCAAGTACAGAGGAGTATAAAATGGCATAGGCAGAAACAGTACTGAGAGGAGTGTTATAGAGAGCTTTGCTTTCTCTGTTGTAACAGGAAAAAGCTAGCTATCTGAAATGGCCTGGTCTGATTGTTGGGTTGTAGTCCTGTCTCTTCATGCATCTGTAACATCTGCTTGAAGTGCTATTTGGAACATAGGATGCAGCCATTTCCTTCCTTTGCCTTTCAGACCTCGGCTCAGCAGGCCTTGATGGGGACTATTAATACCAGTATGCATGCTGTTCAGCAAGCACAAGCTGACCTCAGTGAAGTTGATAACCTACCACCTCTGGGGCAGGACATGGTGAGTTTTTCTAACCCCTTACAGAAGTGAATCTTGATGCTTTGGGGTGTTTACAGATCAGTTTAGTCATTGTCCCTGGATCTAAAGTGGTATCACTAAAGCTTTTAAAGTGAAATAAAAATTTTGTGCTCCCTAAGGAATTTCATGTACAATGTTCCGCCTCACTCTGATCTGTCTTCTGAGATTAGATGTAGCAGGCTTCCTTGCATAACCATGTCAGGAATCCTATTTGTTTCATGTGCATATGTATGATTAAATGCAAACTGTAAGCGATACTTGTGGTGGGAGTGACTGCTTCCTGGACACTTGAAAAATAAGAACAAAATATGATTTTGACATTCTTGATCCAGGTTAAGGCAGGAGGACCGATCAAAAGACTTGTTTATGGGGGACTGTCAGTCAAGTGCTTAACCTTCATGCATGCACTGTTTATTGCGTTTATTTTGAGGGCAGCTGTTGAAATGTGATAGCAATTGTGTACTGAATGATTCAGCAAAAGAAAATGCTTGCTTTCATTTCAGTATAAGGGCTGTGTTGTTGTCCTCTGTTTCACTTTTAAAGGTTCATGAAAGTTCGAGAGATTTGCATAGTATCTCCTCTTACAGAACCTCACTGCAATCCTTAATTCTTGTTTTTATTATTGCTCTTCAGGCATCAAGAGTATGGGTTCAGAACAAGGTTGATGAATCAAAACATGAAATACACTCTCAGGTTGATGCTATCACTGCAGGAACTGCGTCTGTTGTTAACCTTACAGCAGGTAAATTTCAAAGGGAAGGATTTCCTTGCAGTCTCCAAGTTATTTATCGGTCTAATTCAAGTAACTTAGGTAGCTGGAGAAAAATTTTCTTCAAAATACTCTAATAGCTAAGTGCATTGACGTGTGGAATAAGCTTTCTGTCCCTCCCAACACAATTTTTTTATTTTCAGTTTATCACTAACGCTAAAGGTATGGCCATTGATGAAGATAAAACGTAGCCTGCTTATTCAACAAAGTAAAGTAGAGAGTGTTTGCAAGGTTACTACAGAAAAGCATTATTGATCTGACAGTTGTTAGTGAGATTGTGTTTATTGACAGTGGTTTTTTCTTCAGCAGATTACAAGTTGAAGGAGCTGTGAGTGGCTTAAAGGGGTCAATACTGTGTTACCTTGGGTTCTTTCATTGTTGAAAGATAGCTGAAACTGGACTTTCAGCAAGTTGCACTGAATGAAGAGAAATTCTATTAGAAGATATATTCTCGTAGAAGAAGAAATGTAGAAACTGGAAAAAATATAGCAGTCTAATTTTTTAAAAAACAATGATGAAATTACTTAGTAGGCATTGCTTGGCTATCTGGAAATGTCTCTTTTGTCTCTCACCAAAGTCTAGCTTGTGGTAGCTGCCTCTTTTCCTTTTTAACCACTAAAGCATTCTGATCATGAAAAAACATTTGCTCTACAGGGGACCCAGTTGACACTGATTACACTGCTGTGGGATGTGCAATTACAACCATCTCTTCCAACCTCACTGAGATGTCTAAAGGTGTGAAACTGCTTGCTGCTCTCATGGATGACGAAGTTGGAAGTGGAGAAGACCTCCTGAAAGCTGCTCGAACGTTGGCTAGTGCTGTCTCCGACTTGCTGAAGGCTGTGCAACCTACTTCAGGAGAGGTGAGTAGATGGAAACTTTTCAGGTTCCCTCTTTCAAGTGCACAGCTTTGGCTTTTTTGAGACGTTAGCTTCTAAGCCTCACCTGCTCAGTGCCATATAATGTCCACTGTGCAAGCAGTTCTCTTGACTATTTCTTTTTCCTTCGTCTCTCTCTACCTTTATTCCTTGAAGTCTTGCACCTTGATATTAGAATGTTCTGTGTTATGTGCAGAGGTTAATTGATTTGTGTAATAAATAGTTAGTTTACTGTATTCTCTTTTAGAAACAAATTTCAAACAGTACTATGACTCGGTTGGAAGTGGAGAGATCCTCAGTCATTATTTTTTTTTCTCTATCGTTGTCTACTTTGACATGTAAAACGAAAAGTTTATCCCTCTGTTGTAGTTTTCCAGAAGTGAGATTTGTACTGACCAGTACAGACTATCTTGGTCAGTTTGTTATTAGCTGGAGTCTGCAGCCAGTTTGCCTTAGATCTCTTTTCTTTAGGTATTTGTTTCGAAGAATGTGAAATCTCCTCATGTTTCAGACCAGGTGGCATACTGACTGTCTGTTCTTAATTATCCTTGGAGTCATTACAACAATGTCTGTTCGAGTTCTTCAAAATTCTTTACACGTTCTCTGGGAGCAATTAGATGAAACTCCTGAGATACGGATATGCAGTTGTGCATGTGGAAAAGTACAGATTTTCCTGAAGTATTTCTGCTGTGTAATATTTTTTTTTAGCGATGTTGATTGCAGAAGTTCCTTGAGGAAATCTAAAATTCAAGTAAAGCTTGTTTCCTTTGAATTAATGTATTTCACCGTTATATTTTTCCAGCCTCGACAGACAGTTTTGACTGCTGCTGGAAGCATTGGGCAAGCAAGCGGGGAGCTACTGAGACAAATTGGAGAGAACGAAACAGATGAAAGGTTCCAGGTAACGAGGGGGTTGCTTGTCACTGTCAGAACTGTGCAGCTTACTAATGAGGAGGCCACTGCATAAAACCAGGATTCCAAAAGTGCAGTTAGGAAAGGCTAGATTTGAAGTTTCTCAATGCTAATTGAGGTTAATCCATTATGAAATTGGTTTTAATTACACAATCACAGAGTGCTGATTTCATAGGAAACCCTTACTTCATTCTGTGCATCATACAGATGCTTTCTTGCTTCATGGAGAGCTGTTTACACTCTACTCCCTCTAGTGTTTAAAATACATGGCGCATGCTGGTCAGACGTCTGCTTTTCAAGTTCTACTCTGCTTTTTACTTTCACCATGGTGTTCGTCATTGGCTTCTTTTATGGTGACTTCCAGTACCTCAGTGTTGCACAGATAATACCTTTTATAGCTTTCCTGTAGGATGTCATTCTATTTTATAGGTGCAAAATTTGGCATGGAAGACCAGAGATCTGCTAATTTGACATACCCTATGTCCTGTTGAACTCTAAAATTCTGGACATTGAGTCACACTTGATGTGTTTGAATCACAGTTCCCATTTGCTTCAGTTGCAGTGGAGCACAAGTTATATCACACAGTACCAAGTCAGACACAGAAAATCAGGAACAGCAAACAACTTGCTTTTACAAACTCTGCCTATCTTCACTAAGTACATTGTGTCAGATGCAAGATTATAATTGAGTTTTCCAGGGGGACATGCATAATCTTAATCAATTATTCTGAATGCCATAGGGATTTTGTGGGAAGCAGTGTATTAAAACTTGGATATGCACACAGACAACTTCAATCCTTGCCCTTCCTTGTGTTTCACTGCCTTTGCAAGCTAATGACCTATTATGCCATGTATTTCTGAAGAATGAATGAATGTTTCTAAATAATGAGTATTTCTTCTGGTTGAATACAGTGGTTTTCACATAAGTGTTTGCTGTGTCTGTACGTATGCAAATAAGCCAAGAGTTTACACAACCTTTTGGTAAACTGAGTGAAGAAAATTATTGTATTACAAATGTAATTTCTTTAAGATCATTAGTGTTATCAATTACCAAATCGTAATGCCTGTATGACTTAATAACAGGGTTAGCTATTAGCAGTTTAAAACCGTTGTTCTTAAGTGCTTTCTAAAAAACGTGTCTGGAGTTTTTTTCATTCAATGCCAAGAGCAGGTTTGCACCAGAACCAAGAGGAAATCGTTTACAGCTACAGATAGACCTCTGGAGTACACTGTATGCAAGATGTCCACTAATATATCTTGCAGGCTATTTTAGACACTTGATCCACTAGTAAATCTGTCTGCAAGTTTCATCAGAGTTTGCATTTGTGTTCCTCGTTGAGTATGTATTGCAGCCCTCTCATACTTGGGTAAGGGAAAGAACCTAAACATTCTTATAAGTGCTATGGAGTGTTGGAGAAGGTGGGTAAGGAGCTATCATGCCTTATGATGGCTTATCATGCCTTCATATTCTAAAAACAAAATGAAAACTAGTGTCTTAATTTTTGAAATCCAAGGTTTTCTTTCTGCTGTTGAAGTTAAAATTATGCATTAGTGTATCTGTAGTATCTTTTTACAGGAAAGCTGTGTCATTTTAACAATATAGGCATTAGGAGCACTCCATCCCCCTAAAAAACCGAACTGTGTGGAATGTAGCATTTTAAGTGGGGAAACACAAAGACATTTTCTTAACTTTTTTCATTGCAGGAATTAACACGAGTGTGTTTTAATTTTGCAGTTTCAAAGTTAACTGCTTTTTTTTGTATGAGGGGACAAATGTTCTGGAATTAAGACCTATTTGGAGTTGTATTTTAGAGCAGTAATTTATAGGGTTACATTTACGTGAGAGACAAGGATATATTGTGGTTGCAAATGGCATTTTCAAAAATAGAGTGGCAATTGTCATTACTGTTAAGCACAATTAAGTACTTGAATTTGGTATTAACTCAAGTACTGTCTGTCCCCGAGCAGTTTGCTCCTTGAGGATGTTATCCTTATTGCAGAAAGTTGTCATATGTTTAGTGGTGAACTCCAGATGTTTTTGTACTAATAGGATATTCTCAGGAAGTGAAGATAAGCACGTTGCAATTTGGGACAGGGATTTGCTCTTACGGACTCTGAGCCAATTCAAAATTTGACAGTCCATACTCATTCAGTCCAGTAACTTGATAATGTAAATAGAGAAGCAATTTTACTGAGAACAGAAAACTGTCAAATTTTCTGAGTAATAGCCATGTTTGCTGCTTTACACATAACAAAATGTTTGTTTCGATACAAAACTTCCCACCTTCGGGAGACTTGATCTTAATATAAAAAAGCATATACTTTTTGTTCATAAGACTGAGTTTTCTCTTTATTTTACCAGGATGTTCTGATGAGTCTGGCCAAAGCTGTTGCAAACGCTGCTGCCATGTTAGTGCTGAAGGCCAAGAACGTAGCACAGGTTGCTGAGGATACAGTCCTGCAGAACAGGGTCATTGCTGCCGCTACACAGTGCGCACTCTCTACTTCCCAGCTTGTGGCTTGTGCGAAGGTGAGGCTAGCAGTGTTTGTGAGGTGGCAAGGCATTGTTTTGAGTGTATGCTTCTGTATATTTTCCATGGTCTCAGACGATACACTGTCTTAATATCATAGCTCTAGATTTATGCAATATCAAAGTTGTTGGTTAATAAATTTTCGCCCATAACAGTGGCAGTCAGGAGCCCAGGTGATGTGAGGTGTTGCTGTAATCTCCAGAGAAGGTTCCACAGATAACAGAGCCCATCTGACAAATTTCTAATATTGATAAAATAAAAAAGTAAAAAATATTAGTTCAAGAAGCACAGCTTGCCTTGGGGGACTGTGCAAGTTTTCTAATCAATCCTAGAATTAGGATGGGTTCACCTCATTTAAAGCTAAATAATTAAAAGTTGGTGTTCTTGCTGGAAATAAGATTGAGTTGGTGATCATTTACTTTAAATGTATTTGCACTAATTTACAGTAGCCCAATTGTTTTAATAGATCCATTGCTTTTGGCCAAGTACTGATTTTCAGTCTAAGCAAATTGCAAAGGAGTTGAGATCAGACCTCAAATTCTGAAGTCTGCAACTGGAGCATTACATCTTCTGCAACCTTTTTTGACTTACAAATAAATAAAATGCTCATTTGATTTTAAAAATAAGAGTTTGCATTTCCTACTGGGATGCTGCTTTTGAAGTCTGCAGTGTCGTCTTTTGCAGGGAGATGGGTATTCAACTGTTGTGAAACATCCAGAAAGTTTATACTAAAATTAAGAGCCAGTATTACATATTAAATTTTCAATATTTTCTCCTTTATTTTTCTGGACGCAAGGGCTTTTTGTAATGCATATGTATGAAGTTTCATTATTTGGACTTACTTGGATGTTCTTACTGCCTGCGAATTTTTTCAGCATGGCATAAGACACCCAGTGGCATCCTGTTTTCTCATAAGATAGGCACAGTTCTCCCATTGCTAAAAGCTGTCCAGATATGCCTGAACAAAATGGGGGAGGGTTGTTCCCAATTGGTGGATTATAGTGTTTATTACTTGTCTTGCGGCTTCAGAAGTAGAGCATTCTTTGGCTTGTGCCAAGCACTGCTTTTATTTAAACAAAGAAAGAAAGGGCTGATAAGAAGAAGACTTTACAAGACCAATTCCAATTAAGATTTCATTTTATTTGGAATTCCAGGGTACAGAAGTGTGTCAGTGGGTGTATTTACTCTGGAGGAGTTTGGCCCATGCCTGCTCCCCAGAACCACTGTCTAGTGTTCGTTCAGTTCAGCTGCTGAAGAAGCATGAAGCAAGATGGGGGCCTCCGTTCTCAGAATCTAAGTTGAGATTAAGTTAATGATATGGAGAGCCCAGATTCCTATTCTAAATGTCTGAAGCTACCTTTTTAAAAACTCACTTTCAGGGTTTTCTGTCTAGGGAAAACAGATAAGTTAAGGATTAAAAACTAATGTAGTAGACAATTCACTTGTTAGTAGTTAGGAAACTTGCAAATAAGCCTTTTCTGAATGCTTTGTGTCCTGTCCCCATACAGGTTGTGAGTCCTACCATCAGCTCTCCAGTGTGTCAGGAACAGCTGATTGAGGCAGGGAAACTGGTAGACCGTTCAGTAGAGAACTGTGTGAGGGCCTGCCAGGCTGCCACAGATGACACTGAGTTACTGAAGCAGGTCAGTGCAGCTGCCAGCATTGTCAGCCAAGCCCTGAATGACCTCTTGCATCACGTCCGCCAGTTTGCGAGCAGGGGAGAGCCCATTGGACGCTATGACCAGGCTACGGATACCATCATGTGTGTCACAGAGAGTATTTTCAGTTCGATGGGAGATGCTGGTAAGTTTCTCCGATGGACCATACCTTTCCATGATTCAGAGATGTACACATTTCAAATAATGCAAGTCAAAAACCTTCTCTGAAAATTACTGTGCTTCTATGCTACTGATGTTTTGATGGGTAGTCATTCAACCCATAACATTAAACTAGCAAAATGCACATAGCCGTGTGCTACATAGAATGACTATTCTGTGAAAACTATCAATATCATGCTAAAGGATCACTGTAGTATTTTGTCTGGTTTTTGCCACTGCTTTAACTTCACAGAATTGTGTAGCAATTTCTCACCTCCAAATATGAAGCCAAGTACCTGAGCGAATACTTGCTAGTGATTGATTTTATTATGCTTAGATTTTGTTGTAGGTTTTGAAACTTCTGCTTTTTCCTACAACATTTCTGAACGGGCAGCTTCTAGAACCAACCAAAACTTGAGATGCCTAACATTTAACTGATCCAACATGAATTTTTAGTAAAGAACCGGTAAATTACTTAGAACGGTGACATTTCAGTAGTTATAAGTGTCATGAGGTAGAACACCATAAAGAGGCAGTATCAACTTGAAGTCAAGACAATTCAAAGGAAGTTTTAAATGGGATCAGTTTTTAAAAGCAGTAAAGGTGAATGGTATGGTTTTGGTCTTTTCTTTCGAGTTATATAAACACAAGGCCAGTAAAGTAAATATTTTAGTCAGGGTTGTATTCATGTTACAGTTAATAAAAACAAACTGATCTTTTCTTGTAGAGTCATCTTAGGTGTTGTTTAAGAGGTAAAACTCTTGGATGCTTCTTATTTTAAGAAACTGTCATTTCAGCTGTGCAGCAATCCTCTAGAGGAAGGGAAGTAATTAATGCAATTCTATGTCTATTTTGACCCTAGAATCTTCTTTATGAGAAACGAGTGATTAAATTTTTTGAGATGCACAGGAATGTTTGCTAAACCACTCCTAATTTTCCAATTGAAAACTGCGGAAAAAGTTTTCTAATTCTCTGTAGCTATTCTAAGGAATTTAATTACTGTAGATGTGCACAAGAAAGCATGTCAAATTTTTTTGCTGTCACTTATCATTCAGCTTCTATATAGAAGGGTGCAGTAAAAGATGATATTGGATAGCGTTTATTTGCCATTCACGGTCAAATATCTGGTTGCGCAATACTTAATTTTTAGTAGAAGGCGTTCAGATTCCAGTCAGTGTTTCCGAATTAGCATTGCACTCCTGCGGTTGCAATTTTAACAACAAAGAGGCTCTGTCTTGTGACTGCTGTATTATTGCCCAAGCAGGTTATTCTTTCTGTTTGATTTACTGGCTTAATACTGTAAGAAAGGATGTTTAAAGGGATTTTTTTCAAGTGGAATATTTGGACTGGGAGCTGAGTTAACCATTATAGCAAAAAATTTAGTTGCAAATTGCATACTGGGAAATAGTTGGTAACAGCTAGAAAACTTTATTTTTTTTGCCTATGCCTGACCAAAGGAGCCTGGTAAGAAGGCATTTAATTCTGAAGCCCACCTGTGACCTAAAGGAGCCATTAGAAAAATGCTACTTTGGTTTTCTTTCCCATGACTTTTTAAGAGCATTTGAAGAGAGTGAGGCCTTAGACCCAAACATGTCGTACTTGATTTGATAACCTAAAGAAAGCTGAAAGCTTTATGTGTTCAAGTCTGTTATGCAGGAGTTCAAGTGTACGTTTTAGTGACGAAATGAATTTGCTCTAGAAAGGGTATGTATCCACTTCAGAAGCATTGCTCTTTCATCTTCGTGCTTCACCATGACCAGAATGTGACTCCAGTATCTTAAATATACACCTTATGTTTGGCCAAGACCACCTAGTTGGTGCTGAGTCTTTTCTGACAGGTTTCTTAATTTAGTTTATATTAGACAGAAGATAATTCCCCAAAAGAACTTTCCCAAAATAATAGGTGAAAGATAGGTAGTTTTTATTAAAGAAATGAAATCTTGGCTGTAATTTGAAAGCAAGACTATTAGTCTTTACTGGCCCAGTAGTTTCTCCAAAATGTATATTCAAAATTACCTGAAAGTATTGATTTGGGGGTTTTGTCTTGCTATCTAGAATGCAAATATGGTTTTTTCGTAATCTCCACTGTACCGGTTACTTTCATTTATGTTGTGATCCAAGGTTTTGTTAATGAAACTTCTAAGTTATGAACTACTTCTGTATAATTTTCAAGTCAAAAGAATACTTCAGCAGATGTAACTTTATTTTCATCTTGTTGAGATTACTTCTGAAACTGAAATGCAGAGAGAAAGAAAGTAAAGTGTAATTGTATACCACAGGTGAAATGGTCCGGCAGGCCAGGGTACTGGCTCAAGCCACTTCTGATCTCGTCAATGCCATGAGGTCAGATGCCGAAGCAGAAATCGACATGGACAACTCTAAGAAGCTCCTGGCTGCCGCAAAGCTCCTGGCAGATTCTACAGCCCGCATGGTTGAAGCTGCAAAGGTACCAGGGTGACAAAGAACTGTCACCTGAGAACTGTATGGTTATACACAAAGAAGAGATGGTATGTGGGCTATTATAGATAGGACCTGGCTGATAGTAGGGATGGTTTTTCTTATCCTGTCGATGCTCTGCATTTAATGACTTATCCTAGGTATGTTCAGAAAAAACAATTTATTAGTTACCTGGGTGGTTTTTTTGGTTTAAAACCTTTCTTGCACTGCTTTACTTACTTGCGTGCAAGGGTAGTCATGACTCAAGCCATCTAGGGCAGTTACCGCCAGCCATAACCACTGTGATGCCAAGTTTTGTACCAGTGTACCAGTACAAATGGAACAGCAAACCCATAGCAATCTCTTACAAACGTCTCTCACAAAAACTGTTAAGTAAGCAACTCTGGCTCTGTTTTAGGAACGGTTTCCTCCACCTGGGGAATCTTCCCTGTGTTGTTTCCCCCCTACCCTGTTCTCACAAGAGAGGCAAATATCTAACCTTGTGTTTCCTTTCTGTACTAGAAACCTATTTAAATACTAGGGAGGAATATGTTCTTTGAATTTTTTCCCACATCCTGCACTTAAATGATTTTTGCAGATCAGGGCCAGCCATTCTGCTAGGGCTCTAGGAGGCCCATATGCCTGGCCACAGAGCATATCCATGACTTTCCAGTACTTTCTCAGACTTCAAATGGAAAAAGCCTACTGTGTTAAATCTCAAGGTTTGGACAGCAGTTTACTGAAAGGCATATTGAATTAGGAGTTTTAAACTTTTTTTTTTTCCGAAAACCTACAGTCATATAATCAAAGTACATTACTGTAGATCATAGTGGAAGAAGTTTACAAAGGCTTTTTTCCCAAGCACCTGAAGTAGTATGTGAAGCAAACGTTCAGCTCCTTTCGTCAAAGTATGTAACATATACAGTAAGAACCTTGCACTAGCAATGAATTTTCAGCTCTAAAGGCTTGTAACATTTTAATGTTCTAACTTTGGTTAAGATATAAGGAAAATAAAAGCTGATGTAGCAGACACTGTCTGGAACTAAAGCCTTGATTTTCATCTTGATATGCCTCCCAACAAAGAGAAAGTCAGGCAAAAACGCCAGCAGGCCTGCATGTATGAACAAGGAACCTCCTGGACAAACACAAAAAGGAAGCCTACAGAGGGTGGAAGTAAGGGCAGGTAGCCTGGGAGGAATACAGGGAAATGTCCGAGCAGCCATGGATCAGGGTAGGAAAGCTAAAGGCCAGACAGAATTTAGTGGCTGAGAGAGTTGCGGTTGTTCAGCCTGGAGAAGAGAAGGCTCCAGGGAGACCTTATAGCGGCCTTCCAGTACCTGAAGGGGCCTGCAGGAAAGCTGGGGAGGGACTCTTTTATCAGGGAGCATAGCAATAGGACAAGGTGTAATAGCTTCAAACTGAAAGAGGGTAGATTTAGGTTAAATATTAGGAAGAAACTCTTTACAGTGAGAGTGGTGAGTCACTGGCACAGGTTTCCCAGAAAGGTTGTGGATGCCCCATCTCTGGAGGTGTTCAAGACCAGGCTGGATGGGGATTTGAGCAACCTGGGTCTAGTGGGAGGTGTCCTTGCCCATGGCAGGAGGGTTGGAGCTAGGTTATCTTTAAGGTCCCTTCCAATCCAAACAATTCTGTGATCTACATTTTCTCCAGGAACTTTTATTGAGGCTTAAGTTTTTTGCTCTGAAATTTTGTGCAGGGAGCTGCAGCCAATCCTGAAAATGAGGATCAACAGCAGCGTCTGAGAGAAGCAGCAGAGGGACTGCGGGTTGCTACAAATGCTGCTGCACAGAATGCCATCAAGAAGAAAATTGTCAACAGATTAGAGGTTGGAAAATAGATATTATTGAATTTTCAGTTTACTCTGTTTTGATAATTTGTACCTGTAGATAATTTCGAGCAAGTAGAAATGCATATTTCAGGAAGAGTGCTAAGCATAGAATGATAGCACTGTAAGATCAGTTCCAGAGTATAAGGCTTGGAATTAGAGATGCCAGCATGTGATACTGTAATCCTCATAAAACTGAACAACTTCTATCACTGATGTAGTAAGCTGGTGTAAGAATTTGACTTGGAAGGCATTTAATGGTGGCTTAGTCATAAAATTAGAACAGCTGAGGTTTCGAACAGCTGAGCTGAAATCACTTCATTAGTGTTTTAATTTCTCTGTATGATCTCTCATTTGCACATAATATCTTTTGGTGGTTTTACTAGTATATCTGCCAGAGTTCATGTAAACTTCCATACAAAGATATGTTGAACTGCACCATATCCAATTGAAGTGGTAATTTACTCAGAGAATAAAAGAAGCAGAAATGAAAGTGAAAAGATACATCATAGCTGGTAGCACAGCCAAGGGGGAGAAAGGCAGTTTACTGTACACTAAGGATAAAATATCTCTGAAGTTTGTCTTGTAGGCAAGGTTTGATTTTTCCCATTCTCAGCTAAAATGTAGAAAAGACAGATTAAAAAAAGAAGGCTTTTGTAATTCCTAGTTTCCAACTGTGGTTTTACAGTAGTCTGATTCAAGTACAATGAGGTTAGACAAACAAGATCTAAGTAGGTAACAATGTTCCAGAAGTGCATTTAAATTATTGTATCTGGCTAGAACCAAAAATCAGGAGTATTTTAGGAAATGAAGGCTGCTGTCTCAACTTTCTAACTGTGTGCAAGAAAGCTATATGGAAAGGGCTTTTTCTGTTTAGGTGTTATAACATATACTGCCTTACAAAGGAGTGAAACATGTAATGATGAGAATGAACTTCATGTTTGATTGTATTTAGTGTGCTAATTAAAGGAAAGTATTGGGCAACATGTTGGAATACCTTGGATAAATTGTTGAATTTTGTTATAAGAAGAGGTTGATAATAAGACTCCTAGATATTTGAAGAAGGTCTTCTCAGCGTTTTTAGACTCATTAATACCAGTATTCTGTACCTCTGCATCATTTTATTATCTTTACTTTTGCCATAGAGCAATCTCGGTAAAAGTTGGCTCTCTTGTGTCTTTGGCCACAGGTGTTAATGTAGCAGTGTGAAGCACCAAGTGTACTTTGCCTGTTTTCTCTGGCCTTCTTTGCAAGGAGCTAATTCTGCTCTCTGTAATTGGCTTCTTTTGGTCATATTGCAACCTAAGCTATGAAAGAGTAAGAGCTTAGAATCCTTCTAGTTCCACCTTTTTCTTTATTAGCAAGTTAGAGATGCATAACTGCGTTCAGCTCATTTTTATCTTGAGAGAAGAGCAATGCCAAGTTTCCTTAAGGCAAATCAAATTAAACACAGGGTATAACGTATTAATCTGTCAAAGTTGTTACTAACAAAGTTATCTATGATATCTATTTCATCTTCTGAATTACTCAGACCTTTACCACTGATTTAACTCTGTTTCTTTTTCTCCAAAGATTGCAGCTAAACAAGCTGCAGCTGCTGCTACTCAGACTATTGCAGCTTCTCAGAATGCAGCTGTTTCAAACAAGAACACAGCAGCCCACCAGCAACTTGTGCAGAGCTGTAAGGTAAACATATCACAACCCACTGACAAATGACTCTTGAACTCTGCTTTATGGGGAACCGAAGATCACCTTCTATAGCAATACTGTTGCAACTTCAAAAGAAGAAAACAAACCCCAAAACCACAATCAAAGCCAACACCACACACATTCATCTGTATGTATTCTGGAGAACCCTCATTTATTTTATTATCCATAGCTTCCATGCGTGACTGTATGGAGAACTTAGAAAAGCTGAGCTATAGTAAGTGCAATGCAGTACTTGCCTGTTACGCATGCACTTGCAAACACCTTACTAGAAGGGATGGACAGGCTTATAAATCTCAGCATGTACCTGTTGAGTAACAACCAGTTCACCTGAAGCAAGTGCTTTAAGTAAAAGTTTGGCTGCAAATCAGTCAGCAGCTATGCTAGAAGCACTCTGCGGAGGGGTCTAGTTGCTCAGAAGTTTGTACCCTGGCAAGAATTCTGTCATGCATTCAGCACACACATGTGCTCTTCAGCATGTGAGTAGCTCTATGATCATCAAAGCAGGCTGTCAAATGACATGTAGTAAAAGTGCAAATGATGCATGTAGATCTGAGGTCTGCTATGGAATAAAGGCAACTTCTGAATTTTCCGCAACAAAGGATGGAGTAGCAACAGTGATTTATACTATAATGGAGTGAAACCCTTATTTTAATGTATGGGTTATATAATTGGTTATATATCTAACAACACTGCTCCTGCTGTTCTGATGTTCAGCCTACAAGCAGCTGGAACCTTAAATGTTACTGTTAAAGAAAGTAAGTTATGGACTTTACTATGTATGGGGTTAATGTGATTTCCTGGCTTGAATTTAAAGCTGCCAAGACCTCAGATTTTGTGGTATGCCTGAAGTCAAGCACGTTTTTATAGTTCCAAGCTAGAACTCGGAGTTTGGTGAGATGCTGTTCTTTTTTGTGTTTAGCTACATTTGGCAGCTTACTGTCTAGCTCTGACTAATGTTTCTTCAGGGTTTTTAAAGAAATGGCATTTAAACAAAAATTGAAAAAGACAATAGAATGCAAAAGGGTTTTCTTCTGGATGGATTAGCAGTTATGTAGGGAACGAGGAAAAAAAACATTAAAGAAGGCATCATGAAAAGCCACATTAACATTCAACAATTATTTCTTTTCATGGTGGTATTCCTAAGAAATGTTGAAATTAAATAAGGTAGGTCAAGTACATCTCAAGATTGTGTTCAAGGGAGCTGCTATTTCAGTATGAACTAAAAAAAAACCTACACAAAGCTGAATCACTGCATTGTTTACAGTTCATTCTAATTTGATCTTGATGGTTTATTAGGTAGCAGAGAAGATGAGATACTTACTATTTTACTTTTTTGGGGGGAAAAAGAATTAAATTAGTATTGCACTGCTGAAGTAAGTGTTACTGTGAAATGCATAGACAAGGAGCATGAATCTGGGCAGTCCGGGAATAAAGTTTTAGCAATAGACACTTCAGAATGCTCCAACCATACTGTAAAGTTTGTATTGTTAGAAGTCAAGTAAAAGTGAGCTGAGGTGCTTGTGGGTAAAAGACATTGTTATTCTGAAAGCAAGACATCCTGTTGAAAAATCTGTCTCCTCCACTGCTGGCATTTGAACATGCAAAGGAAGTATTTCAGAATACTTTGTGTACATAATTTTGCAGAAAAATCTTAAATTGTCTTGTAGGAACTTTGAACCGATGAGTAGATTGAATAAAGATTTCTTAAGTAGAAGTAGAATGTCTCTGAGAAGTCCTATCATGTATTAATTCAGTTTTATGGAATCCTTAAATTCTGTGAAGGCACAAGTATTGTACCTGTGAATACTACAGGTTGTCTTTAAGGCGGGTGGGGAGAGGGCTTGCTGTAGTGTCGTAGGATTTGGAGTCTTTATTTATCTACTAAAAGCTTCTCCCTTTGTTTATTATAGAATGTTGCAGACCACATTCCTCAGTTGGTGCAGGGTGTAAGAGGAAGTCAAGCTCAGGCAGAAGATCTCAGTGCCCAGCTTGCTCTAATAAATTCCAGCCAGAACTTCCTTCAGGTGAAATGAATTGATCACTGCAGTAGATTCCATCAAAGCAAAAAGCATTTCTTAGTGCTGTATGTTTTTGTTTGTGATAAATAAGCAGTAAACTGTTAAGAACCATGTACAGACATTCATCGCTGACTGTGAGCTTATAGCTAAGGAGAATTTAGTTCCTTGGGTCAGATGGCTGAAGTATGTTCAATCTGTGGAGAGTGACAACTGCCAAAATTGACAATAAAAGACCAAAGTGTATGGAGAACAAACATTCATTGCTATGGCACTTGCCTTCTGTGAAAGAGTTTAAAGAACAATATGGAGAGAATTCAGCATCTTTTTAAGCAGAGGTCTGAATATGTGAGATGCTGTTGTAACCTTTCTTGGTGAAAGTAAATTTAGTGTTGCAGCAACAAGCTCCAGAACTTTTTGCAAATAAGAGGGAATATTACTATGTTTTTTTAGATACTAGTCTGCATGTCTAATGGATCTTGATTGAAGTTTTGAACAAAACACAAAATTTGACAAATTTGACTCTGTTTCTTCCAAAACATCTTACAAAAAAAAAATAATATTGAGTATTGATAACAAAACTATCGGGGTATCTGTTGACATTACAAGAAACAAACAGAAGAAACCAATTCTCCATATAATGACATGGTCATTAAAGTGATCCATCTCCCCTCTGGCTGCATGTGTGTACCATGGTGAGAATCAGCAAAGTATTTTAATTTTATTAACAGCAAAGTCTGTGAAGAGTCATTGCTTGAATTACAGTTTTCAGTTTGTAGAATTTTGGCAGAGTTTAATATTTAGAAACATTGAGACAAATTTGCCATCTGTGCCACCTGGACTTGCTCGTACCACATGGGTGCTGAATGGCAAAACTGCACATTTAGATATTTTTAAGTGGTCTACATGACTACTCAATGGCCTCAGGCAGACATTGGTACCAATGAAGTAGTCACAATACTAGTAAAGCACAAATGAGTCCTGCTGGAGAGGACACTGCAATGTGGAATTATGACAGGGTGCAGCATATGAATAAAAGACTGGGATCCAGAAGATGCATGGTTAAGGGGCAGGAAAGTGCATGAGACAGTTATTACAGAAGACCTAAAAATCTTATGAGTGTGTGAATGCAGGAAGCAGTTTGTGTATTGAACCCTAAGCCTTCTTTAAAGAAAATGAGCTAATAAAACCAATTGAGTTCACTGCTCTTCTTTGAACAGCCTGGAAGTAAAATGGTGGCATCTGCTAAAGCTGCAGTCCCCACTGTGACTGATCAAGCAGCAGCAATGCAGCTAAGTCAGTGTGCAAAGAACCTTGCTACCAGCTTAGCTGAGCTACGAACCGCATCCCAGAAGGTAGGTAAATACTAGTTTTGATCAGCTAAAGCAAGATGACTTGCATGGTGGTCATAGGCTCACTCCTGCTTGGCCCAGGGGAATGGCTTATGCTCAGGCAGCATTCACTTCTCCGTGTTGCTTCTTGTGCACAGTTTGCGCAGACTCTAAGGTGGCTTCTGTGTCATAATAGAAAGAGGAGGGAGAAGTGGCAAGAAAACTGAAAAGCTTGTGCTACGCTTTCCATGCCAGAGAGATAGGGTATACACAGAGCAGCCCGTCAAAGCTCTGAGCTGCTGTTACATCTGAAGGAAAGTGGGGAACGGGGATGCACCTGCCAAGCTGGGGAGATCCCAAATATGGCACTGCTGTGGTCAGTATTGTGATTGTGAACTGGAGCTATCATCTCTCAAATTCAGGGAAGCAGAGGCTGGCTGTGTTTCACACACAGATTTCTAAACTATGTGTGGGTTTAAAAAAAAAATAAAAATTGTGAGTGGAAAGTCAGCTTTCTTTTTGTGTGTATACTGGGGCCCAAGAAGAAGATTTTATCATATAGGTGGTTACACCTGAGCTAATGTCAAAATTTCCAGCTCGGGTACTGGTGATTTTGGGCTGCCACATCAGAGGGTTCAGTGTGCCTTTAGTCATGATGCATAGTTAGGCTATTTGTCAAAGGTGAAGTCCGGACTGCAGCAGTTATTTTCACAGTACTTGGACTGCCTGGTGTGAAGGTATGTGTACCCCAGCTAAGCGCATCTCATTCCCCTGGTGGCTCTTAGCAGTGTGTTACTCTGTTTACGACTTAAGAATATTGTGCAGGAGTTTAGAATCCGTGATGTGTAACACTTGAAGTGCCTGCAATGGCCTCCACAGTCATTAAAGCAATACTTTGGGAGGGGGAGATTATGTTTGAAGCATTTACTATTTCTGATAGTGGCTTACAGCTGCTGACAGTGATATTGATCTGATTTCTGAATAGGCTCATGAAGCATGTGGCCCAATGGAAATTGATTCTGCTTTGAATACAGTCCAGACACTCAAGAATGAACTGCAAGATGCGAAGATGGCAGCTGTGGATGGACAGTTAAAACCTCTCCCAGGAGAAACTGTAATTGAGGATGGATGTTCTTCATTTAAAAACAGACAGACAAAGTTAGCTGTTAAAAAAATTCTAAGTATTAGAGGCAAAACAAGTCGTGAGGCTTTGGATAATGGTAATGCTGATAGGATTTTGCACTAATTCTCTTGAAAAGAGTATATATTCCTTCTGCACCAGAAGCATGTTCTGTGCCAGAATTACTCATAGGACTGTAGAGCCTCCTTCTCTATTGTACAAATTAGAATTTAGTAGCGGTAATGTTTCGATCTTTTCTTGTCAAAAAAATTTCTTTTCAAAGTGTCTAAGATGAGAACTCAGTAGTTCTAAGACTACCAGTCCTGGTAGGTGTAGAAAGTGACATGGTTTATTTGGCAAAAACATCTTTCTGCTCAGATGAAGGTATTGATTTCCATTGTTAATTATAAAATAGTTTTGTTGTTTGTATTATCTAATATGTTAATTTATTTCCTCATGGACATGGAAAACATGCTAATCAGATTTCAGAGAAACTCTGTGTGTCTTTGGTAGCTGAGGTAAAACCTTGGGTTTTGTGGAATGAGGAATTTTTTCATATTGTTTGAAAAACAGGTGTGTTTTAGTTGAGCTTAAACAAAGAATTTTTTCCTTTGCAATTTTTCACAGCTTGAGAAATGCGCTCAGGACCTGGGAAGTACGTCCAAAGCAGTTGGTTCATCAATGGCCCAGTTGTTAACTTGTGCTGCTCAAGGCAATGAGCACTACACAGGTAGTGTTTTATTCATAATGTCTCTGCAAAACCTCTGTTTTTCATAGAATACTTGATAGAAGGTTTTCTTACCACAGACTACTTAAATCAAGGGATTGCTTACTTTTTTTTTATGCTGATAGTGAATTGTGGCAAGTTACTAGGAATTGCTAATGTAAATCATGTGCTTCATAAAAGAATAGTGTTGCAATGTGTGTCTGTATGTAATCAGAATAGATAGAGACATCTGTTGTTTTTGTAAATAGATGCCACAAACTCTGTGAAGGACAGAACTAAAATGTAATGCAATTTAAAGGTCAGTGCCACTGGAAATGTTGCTATATCATTTCAGAAGGGTAAAAGGGTCTTCGAATATTTTTTGAAGCACAGGATGCAAACATACTTGGGACAGCTTGGTGATGTTTAAAACTGCATCTCGTACTAGATGTTACCAGTTTGCATGTATAATGCAGCTAGTCTTTCTGACTCGTTGATCACATTTGCATAGTTTGAGTTAAAGCCAACAGGGAATGTGGGCACGCAGATTCTGCAATTTCGTTTTGTACCTGTACTTTTTAGAAACCAAAACCTCCTTTATAAGGAAAATGCTCCCTGCAGGTGGGAAAAAAGGTTTACTCTTAGATTGTAAAATGTTCTGTCTTCTTATTTCTGTAAGCTGTTGAGCAAATGCTACAGTAGGATTTTTTGAAAATATTACTGATAAAATGCATTATGGCAATTACCACTTCCTTGGATATAGGTGCATCAGGGCTACATACCTTACAGTAACTTGCATTTGAAGCAGACGTAATTGCATTAAGGTGACTCCTGTTGGGAAATCTTGCAAAGCAATGAGTTCCTTTTCAAAGGTCATATAACTATTTCCTATCTCATACTGTCTTGTTATGCAAAACTGCTGTTTCTCTGTGATAAAGAATCTTTACAGCTTATATTCACTATTTAATAATTCCCTCTTGTCTGCAGCTGTCACAGTGGTTTTTTCATGTTTCAATCACATGACTAATGCTAGACTGTAGCTGAGGAAACTTCATTGTAGGGGATGAAAGCAGCACCAAAGTGAAAGCAAAACAATCATACCTTTTTATTTTGTGGTGCTGTGATAAATTAAATCAAACTTAAAAGATGCTTACTGGTACTCTAAATAAAGGAAACAAAATGTGTATATTTTTCCTGAAATTTTCTTGAAATTAAGAACGTAGAAAGCTTTCTGTGGTTCATCAAATAGAAAGGTTGTAACTGCAACATAGTGAGTGCTGTTTCTCTGCCTAGCTTGGCTTTACTTTGACATGTAATATCACTTGCTTTTCACTATCTTCTAAAGTTTCTGTGTTTAAAAATGATCAGTTGATCGGAAGAGAAAAAGCTAAAAGGCACTGGTGTTACAACACTAATGTGGCTACTTTGTGTGTTTATATTTGGTTGTGATGTCCCAGCTTTCTAAGTATTTCCAATAGAGATATTAGGACATTCTAATTTATTTTAATGCCTGCATATGGATAACCAAGTGGTCTTGTACAGCAAATGTGAACCTTTCCTATAGCTTTCTTTTTGTAGGAGTAGCATGATTTTAACATTATCGCTTGAAATATACCACCTACGTTAATTGCATATGTTGTTGACCAGACTATGTGCTAATTAAGTTCTTTTAGAAGAATATTTTATATTGGTTTTCATTAAGGACTGAATTAAATTTCAAAAATAGAAGAATGGGACCATTATTCATATAGTTTTACGCCTTAGTGCTAGAGCTGATGAATATGCTATAATGTTGGCCAGACAGATCGCAGAAACTAATTTCATGACATCCTCTCTGTGACTTTATTCAGCTATTTTTATGTGCTTTTACTCACAGTGACGTTAGATTATATCAAGTTATGTCATCCCTAATAATCTCTTCTAATTTTTTTTAATTACTTGAACGTAAGCTATTGCTGTGTCTAGTCTCTAAAAAATCCAAAGTTGCATTTTCAGAAGTAGCTGAGATGATGTAGCTCTGATGTCACGTACACTGTTCTTGCAGAAAATCACTTTCCCCCATAGCTTGGAGTATGAGGTTTTTCCTCATTTCCAGGTTTTAGATTTTCTTCTTTTTCAGTGCTTCACTAAGATTCAGTCACAGATGTAGAGCTGTGCCTGGAACTTTGTCTTTTGGGTATAATATTTACTTTATGGCTTCACTACAGGCATTTCTCTAAGCAAATGGTGCTGCGTATTTCAAATGTGTTCATGTTTGAAGAGTTTCTTTTAAACTGCATTTGCAATGTTATTTTGCAATAGGATCATTACCTGCAAATTCATCTGTCATTAAATTCAAAGATCGTCTTTAAAGGTACTAATAGAATCCTTGATGAAATCTGAACACAGGAGTTGCTGCCAGAGAGACTGCTCAGGCTTTGAAGACTTTGGCTCAGGCAGCACGAGGGGTTGCAGCATCTACTACCGACCCTGTAGCAGCACATGCAATGTTGGATTCAGCAAGGGATGTCATGGAAGGCTCTGCTATGCTTATTCAGGAGGCGAAGCAGGCCCTGGCTGCACCAGGGGATGCAGACAGTCAGCAGAGATTGGCCCAGGTAAGTTGCTGTGTGAACAACTACATGGATTATCGAATACCCAGTGAAATGAATCATTAAATAATGAGAGAGAACAACAGAAAATAAGGCTGCAAGGAAAGTCAGCTTTCTAGTCCTTCCAGCAAGAGTCAGACAGTATCAACATGCTTATGTTAAACAATGCAGATGACTAAAATATACTTTGCACCATCTTTTAGAAAGATAAACTTATACAGAGATGAAGTTAAGTGCTTTTACCCACAACATATTTGGGTAGGCTGCTTGACTGCAAAAATGAAACCCTTGTTAAACTGATCATTATCAAATGAAGGATCTGAATTCATGTTATATTTAAAAAGTTAATGCATGTTTTCTACATGTGACACCACTGTTTTTGAAGACTTCAAAAAGTAACATGTTCTTTTTTTACTGGTTTGAAAAGTTATATAATTGGTCTGTATTTTAAATAATTTCTTATGAGGAGACAGTTGTTTTAATGAGGACTTTGAAAAAAGTAGCATGCCAAGGATTTCTGTGATTAGTGTATGGGTAACTTCAGGGGCATTCCCTTATCTGCTGTGCTGCAGCCTTTATCCCAGGTGCCAGCAGCGGCTGTGGAGCTGCCCTGCGAACACTATTCTGTCAAATGGGTGAGCATAAATAATTGCTACTGCTGGACTACAGGTGAGCAAACCAAGAAAGAGAGAAGCCTCAAAACTGGTCTTGTTAGAGTTGGAATGCAGGAATTGCTGGCTACAGAATGTGCCTCCTATTAGATAAATGACCACTTAAGCCTTTCTTGGTGTTTATGTGTTTACTTATGTGTTGTAGGTGGCAAAAGCAGTGTCTCACTCCTTGAATAACTGTGTGAATTGTCTGCCTGGACAAAAGGATGTGGATGTGGCTTTGAAGAGTATTGGGGAATCTAGCAAGAAGCTCCTTGTTGATTCGGTGAGATGTCTTTTAACATAGAAATAAATGTCAGAGAACAGAAAAGCAGATCTAGGTTCCCCATGAGTCAAATTATTACGTAGTAAATGTGCCCTAAGTGTACTTTATGTAAGTGTTGTTAAGTTTATGCAACTTTAAGTAGCTGCTACTTTGGTTGAAATGGTGTTCTTCTAGTTTATGGGAAAGGTAAAATGTGTCTGTCGTTTATGAAGGCACTATTAAAGTTGTCAGAGATCACCATTTGTTTTTTTGAAAATGCCAACTGTGACTTAACATTTGAAGAATATGAAAATTCAAAAGGTACAATCCATTTCCTATATAGAAGTGGTCAGTTCAGTTTAAGGAGCATTGTGGTCGGTCAAAAAATGTTTGGTGCATCTATGGTAATTTTGTGCAAGGAGAAGAATTGTTACATTTATGTGTAATGACGTCCATGTCATAAAACACCCTTTGTGCGCTGGTAATTTCCTGGAACATTATATGATTTGAACAACTTTTTTCTGCACCTACCAGTGATCTTGGTACCCTGTGAATGAAGGAATGTATTTTGATATGTCTGTGCAATGCCTTTTGGTAAAACCAGGTCAGGAGTTTAAAGTCATTGTGAAGAGCTGCCAATACTTGTGTGGTGTTTTGGAAAGCTTGTTTGTGGAAGTAAATGATGACTTGGAGACCAAAACTCTCCAACTTTTGCCACTTGAGTTCCTCACTTCGAATTTCGTAGTTGAACAATAAAATAGTTATTGCCATCTCTGTCCCTCTAAAGGCTTACAGACTTGTCTGTCCCTTGAAAGAAACTGCAGGACTAAGGTGGTTGTATAGATTTCTGGTTGATAAGTTGTCCCATAGTTGGACTATTCTGCATTCAGAACTGAATCACTAGCAGCCCAGTTGCAGTACTCTATTCTATCTTTAATGTGAATCTCACGACTGTATTGCATTTAGTGTTCTTGAATTGTGTTGAAATTTCCAGTTGCAAAGGGCTGGTGTGACGTGCTGGAAAATAAAATGCAGCGCTTGGTCTCTTACAGCTACCTCCAAGTTCTAAGTCATTTCAAGAAGCTCAGAGTGAACTGAACCAGGCAGCAGCAGACTTGAATCAGTCAGCAGGAGAAGTTGTCCATGCTACACGGGGCCAAAGTGGGGAACTGGCTGCAGCCTCTGGAAAATTCAGCGATGATTTTGATGAATTTCTTGATGCTGGTATTGAAATGGCTGGCCAAGCGCAAGTAAGTTTTTTTTATCTTGCCAGCTGTGGCCAAGGGTTATATTTGGCATAGTATCTTGCAGTGCAGTATCTTGGTTGTCTTGTAGTGCAGTACAGTAATTTAGTGTGAACCTATCCAAATATGACAGGTGACGTTTGTTACAAAGCAGTCATCCATAACTGGTTATCTGGAGTAAAGTCAACTCAGCATTTGCTTTTTATGCAGGAGACTGATATTTGTTCCTATGCCCAGTCAGAAATATGACTTCATACTCCTCTGTCTAGTTTGGGCTGTTATTTCAGCTGTATATCTGAAGGTACAAATGTGTACTGAACCTCTCAAAGCTTACAGAAAGAGTTGCTTCTATTTTGGTAGAACTACCATGAAGCATAATTTATGTGAACACTGTTCAAAATTTAGCACTTTTCTTTGCTAATTTTCAAATGCATTAAGTAGGCAGAAGAAAAGGTGCATTTAAAATCTAGACCGGATATTGCTCTGTGGTCCATGCTGGTGTAGAACAAGCAGGGTGGAACAAGCATTTGAAGAGGGCTGGTTAAAATGCCATGGATCTGAGAACAAGCCCTTCGACTTCTGTTTAGTGATTTTTAAAATCTGGCCGAGTTCTATTCTGATGAGTTTGATAACAATCAAGAATGTTGTCACGTATTACCTAGCTTATTCCCAGTAGTCTAGGGACTCATTTGAAGTTGTAGATATCTTCTTCATTTTATCTTACTGAGTTAGGTATACTGAATTACACTATTTGGTTATTTGGAGATGATTTAACTAAGAAATGTCAGTGTATAAAAAAGGGTTGTGTACCAGGTGAGTTAGGAGGACTTGCAAAGAAAAGAATCTGCAGACTCTTTTGCCCTAGTTAGTAGGAGGAACTTGCAAACCTAAGAAAGGATTGCTGAAAGAAAAGTAGCCAGAAAGTCTTGAGTGTGCCAGTCCTTTGAAGTCATTTATGAAGTGTCTTTGTAGAGCAGATGCTTTGTAGATAAAACTGAGTAGAGAGATCAGACAATGACTGCTGGTTATTCTCCATCAAAACTTAATCATTCAGGTTCCAGATCCATGAAGTGAGTTAGGCACCAAATATCAGCTGATTCCCTGAAACAGAGTAAGAATTAGGTATCTGACTCTCTTTTTAGCCATGGGCCTCCTTGACTTTTAGAATGTTTTGTCTGAGGGAATTCAGTGAAGGCAAAGGTAGAAATGATACTGCAAATAGCTATTTGAAAAGGGAATTCCTGCCGCTGCTGATGTGGCCCTTGCTGATTTGCTTATCCTGCTGATGTAGGGGGTGATAGCCATCTTAGTTATTAACGGCTGATCTTTCAAAAGGGAATGCTTTCTGTCTGTGTCTAGTTATTTGCCCTGAACAGAAGCAATACCAGGTATTTTGGATGCCCAACAAAATGAGGGGGTAGGGAGGAAGCAGAATGTAAATACAGAGAAAAAATATTCACATCAGCTGAGTAACATGCCACCTTTTTACATAGAATCTTGAACAGACCATTAGAAAGAATGGATTCACTTCTACTGATCATTGACAGAAGAATCTAGTCACAGCTATTTGCTGTAATAATGTACTTTCCTGTTAATTGTATGTATATGCAGGTTTTCCTTTTCAAGCAATGCTTTAAAGTAATAGAACATCCAAGTTAAAATGTTTACTAAAGTAGGCTTACAGAAACATATTTTGTTGGGATAGAGGACTTTCGTGAGGGATCTTTGTGTGTGAGTAATCCCAGTTAGATGCTAGAGACCCAGTGGGTTACACAGAGGATGCTAGAATACAGACAGTGTACACTGACTGAATAACGTGGATCAGTTGTGCCAGGCAGAGACACATGAGAGTCTTGACAACAAAAGCATTGTTCAACAAGTAGTAAAGTTTCTCCACTGCTCATTTGTGAATACTGCTATTGTTAGGACCCAAGCTATTTGTGATATGGGTTTCTTTTTCGGTTATGTAAGTGAAGCTAGAGGCACCTGTCCGGGTGAACAGAGGTTTTGGTCCATCTCCTTGTCTGGACTATGGTCCCCAGCATGTCAGTGGTTTCAGGTGGATAAACAAACTGGGTTTCCAAATGCGGTTTTAGCACGCTCTTATTGCAAACTCTGCACTTAATGTTATGCTGCTGTGGCTTTGCAGACTAAAGAGGACCAGATTCAAGTAATAGGTAACCTCAAGAGCATCTCTATGGCTTCCAGCAAGTTGTTACTAGCTGCCAAGTCTCTCTCTGTTGATCCTGGAGCTCCTAATGCCAAGAACCTCTTAGCAGCAGCAGCAAGGTAAGGATGCATTGCTTGCCTTAGCCTTTCCAAAGATAGTTGCTTTTCTCTGTGATATTTATGATGTGTTTATATATTCTTCTGCTATCAACAGTTAAGTGAGTGGTTGGAACCTGCAATTCTAATTAAATGAAAGTAGGTCAGAGGAAAACGGCTGATTTTGGAGTCGTTCCTTAAGTGGCATAACCTGTTACCCTTGGTGGAAATAATAATAAATTAAAAAATTAATAATAATAAAAAATAACCAGCAGTTGAAGAATTGGTTGAGTTTTTGAAAGGGACTAATGTGCTTTACCTACTGTTTTATTACCGTCTGTGTTCTGACAAGGCAGTAGCTAACACTAAGCCTCTCAGTCCCTAACAAAGGAAAGAAAGTGAACAATATTCTCCTGCAGAATGTGTTTAAAAATCATGTTTTGGCTGCCTATCACTAACAGTATGTATGATCAAGAACACTTGGAAGGGTTAGATGCTATGTTTATTTGGTGGAAGATAGCCTTGCTTTAAGGATTCTGGCAACCATGCTCTGAATTTTATCTTGTGGACCCTGTTTCTCAGTCAAAGGGCTCAGTGTTTGTGGGGAAAAATAACACTGCATTTCAGTGTTTGACTGGATAATCACCTGTCCTTCACTTTCTCAAATACTTTTTACAATTTTTGTTTCCAAGTTAAATTTATATTATCTAAGTTTGTAAATGGAATGTTCAAATGTCAAACTGGAAGGGGACTGCTGAAGGACAGATAGACATCACACCTAAAAATGTCAACATTAAATCAAATGAAGGTCTGAGATCATGTGAGTGTGATTTATAATATTGTTTTCCAAAATGTTTACACCCACAAAGATTAGCCTAGAGAGGAAGTGAGTAAGTTAAGACTGTAACTTCCTTGGGAATAATGTAGCGAATGTTTTTCCTGGACCTTGGAATCATCCCTTTCTAATAGCAATAACTTTATTTTTTGAAAATTAGTCCTCTGTTTTAATAAAGGACTTCTTAAAGAAGCTATGCTACTTTACTTTGTCATATTTGTTTAAAAAAACCCCAATTCTGACATCCGTCTTGTCTCCCTGGAAAGAAATAGCTTCTAGGAAAACTGTAGGTGACTAAAGGCACACTGCTTAAAAGTGAAGGAGTCACGTGAGCTTTTTGTTACTGCCGCAGCATCAGACTGCTACAGATTCCTGCTTTAGTCTTGGAGCATTCCTGTTTGGAGCGAAGAGGAAGTTAATATCCCCAGTGAAGCCCAGTTAGTTGTTAGTTTCTGCCAGGCTGCTGTTCCCTCTATAGAAGCATGTAATAAAAAAAGGGCGACAAGCCATGCAGAGCCTTTAGATGTTCTATTTTGCCATGCTGTTAGCGTGTGTGTGTGTGGCTGCATGCATACATGCATGCTTGCATGTGACTTTACATAGACATCAGAAAAGTAAATACATATCAATTCTTAGTTTGTGTTTAAGATGCTAAGGAGACAACATATTTCCTTTCTCAAATCCTCC
>NW_009648717.1:2320700-2336324 GCF_000708025.1 Charadrius vociferus | reverse complement strand
GGTGAAGGTCAACTATTTTTACTTTCTCTTTTCTCATGAAAATGAAAAAAAGAGGTACAGCTCTCTTTGCTTCCTGTTTATAAGATGGCTTATCTTCTCATTTTTCCCCTCATCTTTTACAGTAGTGGGATTAATCTTGTGTTTTCTTTCCTTTCTTCCCCATTTGTTCCAGCTATAATAGACACTCCCAACCTTTTCAGTAGCTTTGGCCTCCTTGTGGAGGCATTTTTATTGACTTCCTTTGACAGTCTCAGAGGACTGCAACGGGCTGTTTGCTGCACGATCCAAGTATTTATATGCTGTATTTGATAAAAACAAATGTGGCTTTTAGAGTCCTAGCAGTCCTTTTTCATTCTGGGGTTGGTGTTTGAGGAGCAACCTTCCTGGTTCTACTGCTTCCAAGTAGTTTTAAAAGTAATGCTTGTACATTAGGTGTATCCCTGGGTACAGGTACTTGGTGTGTAGTAATGATATTCATGAGACCACACTGCATCCTCCACCAAGCTGACAATTCTAGGCTATTATCAAGTTTGGAGTTTTTTCTTTTATCGCTGATATTCTCTGACTCAGCGGGCATTGTCTCTCTTAGATTAAAATCAACAGTGGACAAGATATTTCTGCATGAAGTTTCTGTGGGAGTGAACAGACCTTTCCATTTTTGCCATCTATTTATATGTCTGTATGCAATGACATTTTTCTGATGCATAGAAATCACTGATGTTCAGGAGGTCGAGAATCCATTGTTTGTATGGACAGTATGTTGATGAAGCCATACATGCTGTTTTTCAGAGCTAGATAATAATTGTAAAAATATTTCTATACACACACGCACACATATTGACTCAGAGAATATCAATGATTAGCTAAAGAAAAAAATGAAACTTGATATAACAGACTATATAAATATATAGCAGGACTACATATGTATAATACAGTATGCCAGACAGGACAAAAGACATATATATGTAACAGTCCTAAAAGGCAGAAGAATTCAGGAAAGAGGGGTCCGTGAGGATGCCAAAGGTACTGAAAAAGATATGAGTGTCAATTAAAAAAATATATCTAGTAGCTTCCATTCTTTTTGCCCTGGAATTAAGCATAAAACCTGGTGTATATGGAATAAGCACATCCCGTTTCCTTTTATAAGAGTATAATACCATCCATCTAGGTAATCATGTTATTGATGTTAACAATCATGTTATCAAGTGCCAGTTTTCTTAAAGAAAAAACAATCCAAATGCCATGCAGAGTTCTCAAGGTCAGAGGAAAGCATGTTCTTCGTGCACTCCGATTTCACTCATTTTCTAATTTGCCATGAGAAACAACACAAAAAAACTTGCGTTCCACTATAATGTCACAATACAAGCTAAGTTTTTGCAAATTGGTGACAACATGCCGAGCTATAGAAAATTATCTTTGATGAATAACAACAAACGGCAGACTACTACTTCCTCCTGCAAAGCCTCTTCTAGAAGCTACTTTTCTGGGTGGTTTGCTGTTAGTCTAAAATTAATGTAATTATCATTAATATTGCTTAATATCAGAACATTCATTGGAAAACACAGGTAGTGACTATATTGTATGTCAGATTCAGCCTGTGTTCAAGAGCACTGGAACTATGAACTCCCATAGAAAATATCTTGTTCTCTGTGGATTTAAACCTAAGGGAGCTGATGCATGTTGACTTGGATAATATCAATGATTACTTGAAGAGGAAAAAAAGCAACTTGTTAAGACTATAGAAATACATAGCAGCATTGTGCATGTAATTCAGTATGTCATACAAGACACAAAACTTTCCTAGCAAAGGGTATATAATATGACTTTACATTCAAATATTTTTTGACATACTGGCCGCTTGTCTGTCTTTTAAGACTTCTGGGGTGCTAGTTGAGAAATGATTCAGTTTGTCAGACATGGAGAAATGCAAAAATACCTTTTAGCAGCGAAGTTATGTCACTGTGCTAGTGTAGTGGGTTGACCTTGGTCTGCTGCCAGATGGTGTTTTACCCTTTCTTAATGGTGTTTTCCCCAGAGGTGCCACCAGCTTGGCTCAGCTGTGTCCTGTGGTGGGTCTGTTGGAGCCATCTGGAACCAGCTGTACCTGGCATGGGGCAGCCCCTGGCCTCTTCTCACAGAAGCCACCCCTGCAGCCAAAACCTTGTTGCTGTGAGATGAAGCTTCTGTTTCTTCCGGGCTAGCTTCTCAATTGTTTTCACTGAAGGGATAGATTTTCAGGTGTGGACCAGTATCAAATGTTTTAGTGAGAATGTTTTTGTGCCTATGAACCTTGTTAAAGAAGAGGTCTCTAGCTAGGTAAACTGTTTATTATACAGTTAATCCCCAAACACTGAAAACAAAACACCTAGTAGAACATCAAAGTTTTAAATCTTTATGCAGTGTACAGGTAATGAAAAAATAGTTTTAATAGGAATAATTTAACTTTAATATATGCCTTTTTTCCTTCTACTCTCCCTAGAGCTGTGACTGAGAGTATAAACCAGCTCATCACACTGTGCACCCAGCAAGCTCCTGGGCAGAAGGAATGTGATAATGCACTCAGAGAACTGGAGGTATTACTACATTTCAAAATTCTTATGAAAAAAATAGGGCCCGAATGTTTCCCTTTTTCTTTTTGTCCAATTAGCTGCTCTCTCTGTCTTCTCACTTGATATGTGTCAGGGGTTTTAATTGCATATGAGGTAAGCGCAGAACCTCTGTGAACATCTGGTAGTTTTGGCCAGAAATAAGTTTGCTGCCCTGTCCCCATCTCCTCTTCCCTGCCCCTCAAAAGGTACAGTTTAGCCCTTATTATTATTCCTTAATATGAATTAAGGAAGAATCATAACGAGATGACCGCTACTGGCAGTGCACTGGAGGGAGTTGCAGAATCCTGATTTTTCTGCTTGTAGAATGTTGTTACTGACATACCACTTTAGGATGATGTTTACCATCTTTTACCTTGTCACTCCCTGCCATTTCTTAGTGTAGATTTTTGATGCCTTGTCTGTTTTGTCACAGCCAAGCTGATACGATGTGTGTCAATACAGGTTTTTGCAAGTTATGTTCTGTTTCATGAGTGAAATGTTTGGCTAAATACTGGGTAGCAGGTCAGTTGAAAGGCTGTGCACTGATCAGAAAGATAGCTGCTTACAATAGTAGGAAATAGCATCTTTTTAATTAAACTAAATGTTTGTTTGCTGTCAAGGTCAGAACATCAAGAGATGACAGGCCTGTGTAGAGAACATAAAACATCTTCAAGCTTTTTATTTCTACCCTTTGGTATCAAAAAGATACAAAGGTGACTGCAAGCGCATCCCAGAATATTGTGAGCTTTTGTAGTATGCAAGTCTACAGTCACCATCCCAAAATATTGGTAGGAGTTTGCCTAGAAGCTTCTTTGTACTTTTGAATTCTTAACTACTTGAGCTTAGAAGTGTTCTCCCCTTAGTTAAAGGGAGTGGCAGCAAGCCCAAATTATAATAGAAAGAGAAAACTGAAAATTGTGCCATAATGTTATGGCTGCCCAAAATCACTGCAGAATGTAGGGGTGGAGCAGCCGGGTGGAATGAAGCACCATTTCTCAGGACTTCCTGAAAGACTAATGGGGAGAGATCTGCAAAACAGCAAGGAAGTGAAAGGTCAAAATTCCAAGCTAACGAGCCACAGAAAACTGAAAGTTTAGGGGCAGAACAGCCTTAAGAAGCCATTGTAGAGCGTTCTGTTGCGAATAGCATGGCTTGCAAGCAGAACCTGGGAAGGGCAGAAGGAAGATCTGTACACTTGCCTGAGAGGGACAGTTAGTGAGAAAAGCCTGGGTGGATAAAATCAGATTAATTTCTGACAAAAGGGAAACTAAGGCAAAACCACACAGTCCTGAAAGGAGACTGAAGACTGGTATCAAAGTCACCTGAGGAACCTATCAAATTTTGGGGAAAGCATTCTTAGTAGTCTTAACTTTCAGTTTTTTACACTGATTAGGCTCTTACCTCTTCCCTTCATTTCTGCAATTCATCACCTACTCTTTCTAGTCTCCCCAAGGCTTCTTGAAAGTACTAAAAAGTATTGTTTCTGTAGTAAGAGTGTGTTTCAGCTTGGATTTGATAGACTCTCAGTATGCTCTGTAGTCTTCCCTGGAGACTCTGGAAAACAGTGCTTAGCGAGAACCTTACTGTATAGCCTCCAATGAGTTAGCTAAGCTTGCCCAAATTTTCAGCTGAAAAGATTGACAAAGGTGTTATAGTAATAGTGAACATGTGTCAGTGGGAAGTTATGCTGGCTTGTGTTTTGCCATTCCTTTTCCTTACATTCTGAGGGCTGCTGTCTCCATAGTAGTGCAACTGCTGCAGGAACTTGTTTGCTTTACAAGTTAATTTCAAGACAGAGCACAACAATGAGGAGCTGCTGCAATGTTTATGAGAACTGAGAAAGAGATGAGAGGCAACTGGAAACTGTTTTCTAGATATGACTTCTTCCTCACATCACCTTGCTCTCACAGTTAAATTACTGTAAGGCTTTAAATTAGACTATAGCTTTTAAAAAGCAATAGCTGTGCTGGTAAAAGTGCCGTAGGTGTATCTTAATGTTAGCAGTTTAGTTATGAGAAAAGTCTAAGGGTTTAAAATCATGCCTACATTTCCTTCAGGTGGAAGGCAAACATCAGATGCAGATGTTAGTATCTTTCTATACTTAGTGATTTCGCTTTCATCGGAAAGATTAAGTCTTTTCTCCCTGATACTTGGCAGAGAATAGTGTTCCTTCGAACTTGGAAGAAGGCATATTGCAGATTTTTTACATGTAAGAGTAGGTCTGCTGCATTTTACAGCCTTTTACAAGTTGTTTGGTGTTTTTTTAATATAAATGCATCAATTCTTTTCAATGAGTATGTGATTGACTTTCATGTTGGTATTTCCAGGAATCAGAATCACCTCAGAAACTAGTACGTGTAGTTTTCTGGCAGAGGGAGCTATGTTGCTGGAATCTTTTGACAGTAGTAAGAGGCAGGCAGGTTGCTGACTTACTCTTAGTTTGGTAGGCCTTTGTGTGTTTAGACAGTACTCAGTAAATGGTAGCTGGTTTCCCTAATCGCTCTTGTAATTCCATTTATGAAACTTAAAATGGTACTGAAAACAGGTATTAGACTGTTAACAACTAACAGAAAACCAAATTACCTCATGTCAGCTGAACATTGCTAACTGACCGTAAATCACTCATCACAAACACGAGGTAAACCAAATTAGCCTATACTTTCAACAGATTCATAGTGCATAAATGTGTAGCTACTGCAGTTTAGTTAATGGAGGGTAGCATTTAATGTGTAGCATGCTCATCTGTATGTGAGCCCTCAGTGAGTGTAGTTTTGTTGGCTTGCTGGAGACAAAGTTGTAAGATTACACTGGTATAAGCAGGATAGTTGTGATGGTCTATGTTCTTCTCAGTGCAGTATTTTAGGCTCCATCAATAATCAGAGTATCTTTCATTATTTCAGACAGTTAAGGGAATGCTGGATAACCCCAATGAACCTGTGAGCGATCTCTCGTATTTTGATTGTATTGAGGGAGTAATGGAAAACTCAAAGGTAATTTCCTTTTCTCACCTTTGTGCCAATTGTAAAGTGCGTTTTGATTATTGGAAGTTTCCACATGCATATCAAACATGTTAGAAACACAGAACATCGTTTATGGCTAAAATATATTCTGCATTCCTTAATAAAACTTTCAATTTTTGGTCACTTAGGTATATTGCCTCGGTAAGAAATTTTTAAGTGACTGGTATGCAATGCTGTTAAAGTTTCCACCCCTCTCCTTTACTCCCCTGTGTATTAGACAGCATGTCATACTTTCATCATGTATTTTGACTGGAGCTATGTGAGAATGACCCAAAGCGTAAATGGGAGGCTTGGCAATGAAATATCATTTGTATCGTTCTGCGGAAAATAGCTTGGACAAATGTCTGAAGAGTCCAGATACTCTGGCACATCAGAAAGTCTGTGTGAAATCTCTCAAGTTATTTTTAAACATACCATGCTATACATCTGTCTTTGAAGCTTTGCTTTTGTTGCCCTTATTAATTGGTGTGTTGGAATTTTCTCAGATCCTTCTCTAAAAGAAAACGAAAGTGCTTAATAGATGTGCATGTCAACTTGCATCTAATGCTCTACTGCAGTCAGATCTTATTTTGAATTTTAAAAGAAAATAAACTGAATTCAGTGGGAGATACTATGGGAATAAATGTGTATTCTGCCATTAAGATGGTTCCAGCAGACTAGATGCAATTTCATTTCCACTGAATTTCAGTGAATTTGGGGTAAAGAAGATCCCAGATGTGTAAAAAGCAGCTGTGGGATTGGTTGTCATGTTTTGCAATTCATGAAATGTATCTAGCGCCAAGATAGCTGTGATGACTAGTGGATGATAGCAAAAATAATGAGGGCTATACTGTATTCTCCTACTCATTTGCACTATAATGGTGTTTATGTTCAGCACCGTCAATCCAGTGTTGTTCTACATATGTTATCCCTTACGCCACGCAGAGGAATGTACCCAATTCAGTGAAGTCATTAACTAGCTAAAATTTCTGGGAGCCAAGTCAAAGAAGTTTGTGGGCCAGAAATGGCTCAAGGCCAGGAATCACTTGCCTTTGGTAGGGAAGCATATTGGGAAGGTAACTTTGTTTTTTAATTTCTGAGGTTCTTGGTGAATCAATGGCGGGCATTTCCCAGAATGCAAAAACTGGGGATCTTTTAGTCTTTGGAGAATGCGTTGGAGTTGCATCCAAGGCTCTTTGTGGCCTCACAGAGGCAGCAGCTCAGGTAAGCTACTGAAGTCTGTAAAGTAAGTATATGGGTTTTATTTTTTTAGAAAGCTCATGTTGTGGGTGTGTAGATCTGAGATTCACTTCTATGTGGCCCAACAAATGGTGACCTTGTACTAGGTGGCCTGCTCTGTGTAGATCCGCAGAAATTGTGCATACACTGCTGTACATTGCAGAAGCAGCAGAGTGCAATAACATGCATATTTTATAAGGAAGGGAAATGACATCGAGAAGGAAACTTTTCTGAGGATAAAGCAAATGTCAAAGCTGCAGCATATGGGATTCATGTTTGCAGCTCAAGCGCTGAACTGTTTTATCATAGAGAAGTGTGCAAAAACCAGCCACAGTTAAAATGAGTGAATCAAGCTTGATTTAGCTTGGAAAGATTCGTAAGGAGCACTACTAATTTCAGACATTTTAAATAATAAGCAATCTGTTTCAGCTGTTCAGATACTTTCGAAATAACTGAAATTCTTAAGCTACTGCAACAAATTAGAGTCTGGAACTGGTCGATGTGGTTTCACTGATCTGATAACTGGGTGACTTGAACTCTTGAGAGCTGATACGGCCCCTTCAATGAAGGATTTGGCTGTGGGGGATCGTGCTCTGGATCTGGAAACTGCTTCTTGATTTCCCCAAATATGGAATGTCTCAGTACAGACTTGATCTTCTCCACATCTGACCCTGCATTGCCTTACTGGCACATCAAGGTGACAGATACTTTTATCTGTAATGGAAATTCATCAAGAAACCTTCAAATACAGTTTTGACAGTTCAAACAATTCCTCCTTGTAGACTTTATTTATTGAGAAAGAAAGTTTGGCCATCAGACATCTTGAGCTGCAGTGAGACCAGCAACTGCAGACTTGATGGGTCCTACACTCAGCAGTATTGCATTTGCTGTGAATTGGTTTTCTACTTGGGCTTGATGAAAACCCTCACCACCTCTAACTGTGGCTAATCCAGGAAATAATTTGCTGCTGCTTGTGACCATTAAAACTCTTTCCATTGGCTATGCAAGTGAAAAAGAATGTTTCCAGGGATACCAGCTGCTTAAACAGTGGAGAGTTTTGTTTTGACTAAATAAATTTCACAAGTATAAGGATAAGTTTTCTTGGTTCCAGAGGATTCTGGAGATTTATTACTGAAAAAAAAAAAAAGGTAACAGTACTTCACAGTATGTTTTCTGGATAATCTCTGACCACCATGTGCTATGACATAGGGCAAGCTTATCAAAGAACCAAGACGGATTTAGCATTGTTTTTTAGCATTGTTTTCTTCCTTTCTCTATTTCTAGGCTGCTTACCTGGTTGGCATCTCAGATCCCAACAGTCAGGCTGGTCAGCAGGGTCTTGTTGACCCAATTCAGTTCGCCAGAGCCAATCAAGCAATCCAGATGGCTTGCCAGAATTTGGTAGATCCAGCAAGCAGCCCGTCACAGGTGATTCCAGAGGACTGCAGTGAGATGGTCATTGTTAGGACCAAGCAAAGGAGTTTTGGTTTGAAACTGTTGCGTGGATTTGAACTGTGACTTTGCAGAGCTGGAGTCTAGTAGCTGTCATGCTCCTTTGACAATCTGCTTGTTTTGTGCCATCTATTTTTACAGGTATTATCAGCTGCCACAATTGTGGCCAAACATACTTCTGCTTTGTGCAATGCTTGTCGCATCGCTTCATCAAAGACAGCAAATCCTGTTGCCAAGAGACACTTTGTGCAGTCTGCCAAGGAAGTTGCAAACAGCACTGCTAACCTGGTTAAAACTATCAAGGTACAAATGCTGCTTAATTGTACTTCCTTCTACTTTTATGTTGGTTTTCTTATTTCTTTCCGTTGAGACAGAATCAGAACAGTTAGAAATATCTTTTTACCTTCTGTGATATGCATGGTTTCAGAAATGATTAATTACATTTTTGAAGACCTGAACTGGAAAACACATTCAGTGGTATAACTGTGCTGTAGTCAAGGTGGAAAGAATTGGGCGATACTAGTGTTAGGAGAGGCAGCTGGCCTGTCCAGTATGAGACACCACTGTGTTGGTATACCGAATGAGCTTGCACCATGTGAGTAATCTGCAAACAACTGAATGTGAAGCCTTTTAATGGTGTTACATTGGTCAATATCTGGAGGTTTGTTGGAGGTATTTGTGACAGCTTTACCGTATTTATAAGAGAAAAATAAAGAAAAAAAATACTGGGAAACAAACAGAAGCCTTTTATATTGCTGCTGTTTAATAGTCTCCTGTTAATAGTAATCTTTTATTTTCCAGATACCTGCCTGCAATTTGGCAGGAGACAGCTTTTCCTCATGCAAGCAGAAATACTTGTTAAGCCATAGAGGATTCACAGTCTTAAACCCTTCTGGAAGCCATTAGCCTGTCTGCTACTGAAAGTCTTTTAAAATAATTATGCTCTTAGAACTGGGAGGTTTTGTTACATTATACAGAAGGTCCTTCATATTGAAATCTTTCCGATGAGAAAGAGATGAAATCTTTTCCATGAAAGAGGTGTTTCACACAGCTGACTCGTGTGAAAATGAGACCAATAAGTTATTGGTTTGCTTAAAAAAAGAACTTTTTTTTTTTACATCAGTTTATAGGAAAGAACCAACTTGTTAGCCACTCCCACCCTTTGGAACATGAGGTGCTGAGATATGTTTTATGAAAGTCATCAGAGTGCAGTGATAGAAAACCTTTTTTCAGTCTTGTGAAGCAAAGCAGCAGTTTTAAGTTAAGGGTCAATAACCAGCTAAGTAAAGATCTTTGATAAGGATTGTACTGAAACAGCAAACTGCATGTCAGGATGAACTCCTCCAAACTAACCTTCATTAAAGGATACCTTGGACTGAATGTAACACCTAATAACTAAGGAGTTGTCTTCTGGGACAGTCGATCGCACTGTACAGAAACATGAATATTTCTTCCTGGAGTCTATTGCATTTTCACGTTGACCTTCATTATGGGGCCAGTCTGGCCATCCCAAAAGCGTGCTTAAAGGATCACATTGTTTGTGTCAGCCTTGTTTGTGGAAGAACTTTCACATGTCATAAGCACACAGCCATTTAAAACTGTGAAGAATTAAGCCATCTTCCTTCAGTTTGGCAAAGAAGCCTATTCAGACAGAACTCAATCATGATTTAATTTTCAGGCTCTGGATGGTGATTTCTCTGAAGAGAACCGCAACAAGTGCAGAATTGCTACTGCACCTTTGATAGAGGCGGTGGAAAATTTGACAGCATTTGCTTCAAATCCAGAATTTGTCAGCATACCAGCCCAGATCAGCAGCGAGGTAAGGCAGGATGTTACACTTCCACCCTCAAGAAGTTGAAAATGTTGAATTAATCATGTGTCGGGAGAGAGGAAGTGAGTGTAAAGACCTGGCCCTGAAATGCGTGTCTGCATTCCTGGGTGTTCGTAAGGCATTCTGCTGTCTTTTGCTTCACCTCTGACCTTGAATTTTGCACCGGTGGGATAAAACTGGGTAGGCTACATTAAGTGCTGCCAATCTGCTGTTAGTAAAGTGATACAGTACAAGTGACTCACGTCTTGTAAGCTGGATTCCTCCATGTGGTAAAGTAATAAATATCCCTTTTTCCCTCAAGAGCACTTCTGAAAAGGATTGAAGGGACATCGCTGGGGTTTTTCCCTTCCAAAAATGATGCAGTCATGACAAGAAGCTGGTTTTCTGGGAAGAATAACTTTCTATGGGCCTTCTGTATTTTTTTCCTGAGTTCTTCATCCTCAACTACAGCAGAATAGTATTTGAAGTAACTAATAAAAGTGGGGTTTTTTCCCTCAGGGGAAAAATAAATAATAAAATAAATCCTTTGAGCTTCATAAAAGCTTCGAAGTAGAGGATCATGTATCATTACTGATTCTGCAACTGCTCCTTCCTGCTTTTGGCAGCCTCCATTCCAGCTGGCAATATCACATGATGCAGTAACTGTTGCAGTCATAAAGTTGTGGGGCTGTAACTGAGATCCAAGCCTGTCTTCCAGGCCTGTGGTACCTGGGTTTACCAGATTACTGGCGATAAAATAGATATGGAGATGATGACCCAATTACAGTGTTGTAGTCCAACTAATTCCTGGGAAAAGGGCACGCTTGGTTGGATCTTGCAAGTTTTGTGACAAATAAAGTTTATTTTCAATGATATCTCCATATTCTATGATTAGACAAGTGTCAGTGTTTCTCTTGTTTCTCATCTGGATAGTGTCTTTCTAAACTTGACAAGTGTTTCTTAAGTATGTTGCAGAGAAAACAGTTGGACTGCGCTGATATCAGTACTATTTCTGTGTTGACTATCTATGCATATGGTAGTATGACACAAGAAATGATCGTGCCATTTTTAATGCTGTTAATTAAACAGATTTTTAGGGGCACAAAGCATGGACGAACTCAAATAATTATTTAAATGTTCTTTGTGTTCTTGTACCTTTCTGACCACAGGGATCGCGAGCACAGGAACCAATTCTAATTTCTGCCAAAACAATGTTGGAGAGCTCATCTCTATTGATCAAAACTGCTCGTTCTCTGGCTATCAATCCAAAAGACCCTCCTACGTGGTCTGTGCTAGCTGGGCATTCCCATACTGTCTCGGATTCTATCAAGAGTCTTATCACCTCTATCAGGTATGTCTTTTGTATAACTTTGTGTCTATATTTAAGCCGTAGTAATTGAGCAGCCGTTCACAAAGAGTAATAGTGTATGGCCATTAGAACTGTGGTATTTTTCACTAATGGAAATTATTTATTCTGTGATGCACAATACCTCCCCAGTTATGCTGGGTGTTTAATCATAATCGATGACTCCAGCACTCTGCAGCGTAGGGTTGTTCTTTGCATTCTTTTCTCCTTCCCTGGTTCCGCCTCCAATTTGGTTTAAGGTAAATGTAATAGAAAGCTGTAGCATAAAAAAGGCGTAGCTAATATTACCTCCATCCAGATCACGTATCAACATATAGTACGTGCAAAACAGCATATGTTTGGTTTTTTTAAGGTGGGTCAGACCGTATAAATTGCCTTTGCTATCTATTCTTTACTATAGTGTTCTCAGTTTAGTGGCAAGAATGCTGTATCAAGAAGTGAATATTCTTTATTGTTTGGACTAAACCTATCTATCCCTTTCTTATTGGAAATTTTAAAGTGTAGATCTATACTTAACCTCTTAATATTGATTAAATATAAACAACTAAGGAGTGTTTACAGTTTCATTGGTCTTTGATAAGGATTGTACTGAAACAGCAAACTGCATGTCAGGATGAACTCCTCCAAACTAACCTTCATTAAAGGATACCTTGGACTGAATGTAACACCTAATAACTAAGGAGTTGTCTTCTGGGACAGTCGATCGCACTGTACAGAAATGTGAATATTTCTTCCTGGAGTCTATTGCATTTTCATGTTGACCTTCATTATGGGGCCAGTCTGGCCATCCCAAAGAAGTGGAATTTGCACTTTTCTTCCGAGGCAACAATAATTTTTTTGTTGTTGTTGAGAGGAGTGGTGTTTGTGTGTGTGTGTGAAAGTGCAGAGTACTCTGTACATACATCAAAATCCTGTAGATAGAACAAAGTTAATTTTTGTCCTTGTTGCTTTCCTGCCACGTGTTTTATGTGTGGTCAGGTAATGAAGTATGCTTTTGTGCATTCCTGAAAGAGCCTGCCTACTTTCCACCACGCTCAGCTTACTGTCTCTGTCTTTCAGGGACAAGGCCCCAGGCCAGCGAGAATGTGATTTCTCCATTGATGGGATCAACAGATGCATCAGAGACATCGAGCAGGCTTCCCTTGCAGCTGTCAGTCAGAGTCTGGCCACCAGGGATGATATCTCAGTTGAGGTAAGGGAGATAGCATGGGGACAGTGTCGTGCTGAGCAGCCACACTTACTCTGCTGCTTTTCTTTCCATTTGGAGCTGAGCACTTGGCACAATCTACCAGTGAGGGGAGAAGTATTCTTACTGAAATCGTGCTAGGCAAAATCACACACTAGCCAAAGTGTATCATTTCTGGAAAGAAATCACCAGGCAGAAGGAGAGGTGAAAGCAGTTATTTTTAACCACCCCCCATATATTACACTTCCTGTGCTGATGTGACCAACTTATAGTTAGTGTTTTACTAGTGCCTTGCCATGTGGAAGTCGGGATGTTTCCGGAACTGATCTATTACTAGATGTCCAGTGATGTAAATGTTTAAGTCATTTTTCTTTATGCCTATTTTTCATTAAATAAGTGAAATCTGGAGTTGATGTTGATATGTTCTCATTAAAAAAAAATTTCTTACCCCCTGCCCCACCCCGTGGTAATGTAGACGAATGCTGTGCTATTTCAGCCTTTATCTAATTGAGGAAGGGCTGTCGTGCCAGACTGCCTACAAAAGGTCAGCAACACATGATGAGAATCTCAGCTTGGTATTTTGTGTCTTTTTGTACTATTGCTTCCTGAAATTACGTGTCTGTTTGTGTATTCCAGTGGTTTCTTTGGGCTGTAACGCTAGATATTAGAAACATTTCAGACTAAGTGAAGCTATACAAAAGAAGTTAGTACAGGAGATATGTAATAGATATAATTCTTTTCTATTTAAATAATGAAGTAATCTCAGACACCATGTCAAACTGAAATAAATGTTACTGAAAATGGCAGTTATTTATAAAGCAGTACAGGAATGTAATAAAGTGCGAAAATCTTTTGCCTTTCATGAGGGGGAGCTAAACCCCAGCCACTGGCCAGTGGCTCTAATTAAAAGCCAGTATTTATGTCTTGACAAGCCCAGTAATAGGCTTTTCTTATGCTCCTGTCTACACACGTTATTCAGGAAGTCAGTCCAAATCTCTGTCCCTCAGATCTGTTGTATTTTTCCTTTGTCTTTCCTTATAGGTGAATTTCTCCTACTAGCTTCAAAGTCTACAGCAGAGATTTTTGCTCTTGTGCTGTACTGTCTGCTTTGAAGAATGTTTCTTTGTTTTTAAATCGGAGCTCCTGCTGGTTTCTGTGATCGGTGCAGTGATACTAAATCTTTGGAAGGGCAAGAATAGTTTGGGGGGGTTGTCACATTGCAGTGAGAAAGGACACCTACTCCTCAATTTGCTACTATCAGCTGGAGTAGGAGGGGATCCACTTTCCCCCCTCTCTCCCCAGACTTGCCGAATAAATCCAAATAGGAGCAGGCCCATCTCGGGGCTTTTGTTGTTTAAACAGGGTAAAGGAGAAGAAATAAGCAAGTATGTAAAGAAAACTAACAGCGTGGATTTCTGCATCCCACTGTAGTCAGTCATTTGAACAGCATTCTAAGTGTGTTGGTTGGTCTGAGGGTGATTGTTATGGTATGGTACAACTCGATTAAAAGAACAGCTGTGATAGTAACGGACAATTTCTCTTTATATTAGGCTCTACAGGAGCAGCTGACATCAGTCGTCCAGGAAATTGGCCACCTCATTGATCCCATAGCTACTGCAGCTCGGGGAGAGGCAGCTCAGCTTGGGCACAAGGTACTGTCCTACCATTACAAAGGTACTTGAAATCTTGGACAGCTGGATGTTAGGGGAGACCATGATTTAGTAGCTTTTTCACTTCTTATGAAGGAACAGAAGAAAGCATGTGGAAGGAAGAAAGATCTGGGATTTCCAAATACATGGAGCTGAGACTAAATAAACCTGTTTATGTTTTGGGACATCAGAAAGATATTTTCTTTGAGGCTTTTGGTGATGGGCAGGTTTGCGGAGAAAGGACAAATGAAGAAAGGGGAGGAAAAAACAAAGATGGAAGGGTGGAGTGCAATGTTATAGGTCTCCCTACCTCTGGCTGTTGCAGCCAGCAGCTGTACATTTGTGTAGGTTCTTCTGTCTCTTCTGCTGTGTTAAAGGTGACCGCAGGACCTGGGGTCCATCATACTCTGGGCCGTATTCGGCAGGTCACAGAATTATAGTTTGAATAGGTATGTATATAGCGGATTTTGGCCAGTTGATGAAGCCTGACAAAGGTCCTTGCATAAAGCATGCTACTCCATTTCTTGGCCAGCTCATGACGAAGTGAGAGGGGGAGTGTGGGATATGCACAGAGGTCACCTCTGGCCTGTGGAGGCCCATCTCTTGAAGTGGCTTTTGTAGTCTGAGGAGAGGGAGCTTTAAACTGTAGTTTCGAAGGAGGAGTGTGATGTGCCTGTTTTCCACCTCTCAGTGAGGCACTCTGTCTCCGTTGATGATAGAGGGACTGTTAGCTTTATTAGGAAAAAATTAGTGATTTTGACCTATCCTAAGTTTCAGCCCCTGCTGCGAATTTTTAGGGGTTGGGGGGATGAAAGGCTTGTAACAATCTTGCTTTCTATTGTAAGTGTTGTGTAAACATGCGTCTCTGTTATGTGGAAAATAAGTATGGTAGAACTTGTGCCTGTTAGATCTCTGTCCAAAAAAGAAAAGTTACAACTTATGTATAGGAAGTGCGTATTATTTACTGTGGTTGTTACAAGATTCTAGTAGTTTCTCAGGTAGCAATTCCTCATCCTACAATATCTTCTTGAGATGAGAGAAAAATAAATACAAGTTTTCTGTGTCAGTGGATTTAATACTGGAAAGGAATCACTTTGTTAGTGTGAGAACTCTTCCAGAGTGGTACCCAAGTAACTCTGTTTAGGTTTAGATAACCATCGAATATTTCATAAAGTCTCAACTGTTTGCAGTTTTGAGTCTCAGTTTACCTATCCCTTTGAGGCACACAACAAATCAGGATTGCTAAGTTACAGGTAGTTAGGGAGTCACATTCCTCCTCACGCTTATTGGGTAAATGTTGACCGTAGTCGACAGCACTTCTCTTGAGCCTGTTTT
>NW_009648717.1:2202536-2320664 GCF_000708025.1 Charadrius vociferus | reverse complement strand
TGCTGAATGCAGAAGAAATCGTTCCTGCTGTTTACTTTGATACAATTTAAAAGACCTTATGTTTATGAAATCATTCTTATTATTAAGGATTTTTCCTTTTTTTTGGCTTTAATCCTCTGAGAAACAGGATAGAAAAAGACATCTGACCAAGTCTGAAAATTTTATTGGCTCTTAGCTGTCCACAGTCATTTAGAATGGAGTAAACCTTTCAATATCTTTTCCTGCGCATGGAGTAGTACCATTTTTCTTCCCCGTGCCAGCCTTTGAAAACTGCTTATAGCTCCTGCAAATGTATGCACACTTGGACTTCTGAGGCTTCAGGTGTACCAGATGGTGCTGCAGTGGGCTATTTGTGCACGTGCTGTGGAGTAATCAGCCCAAAGCAGTACAGGGTTTTCGCATCCAATAAAAACTGTAAAAGCAAAGTCTCATAGATTTCTGACAGGAACCAAGCATGGTTGTGGTTTTATAGAAGATGTGTCACATGACAGGTAGGCTGTAAAAATATTAATTCCTATAAAAATATTAGCTTATTTTCTTAGAATACGTGTATAGCCAAAAGCAGGTGTTTCTTCAGAATGAGCGTAAATCAAGGAATTTGAAGGTGATGGGAGACAGAATCATACAGGCCCATAATGCAAACTAAACGTACAGTGCAGAAGCCCTAGGACTGTGTGCCACTTAAGCTAACCTGTGGCTGGTGGTAATCAGGGAATATGGTTCCTCTCAGTTACACTTGAGAAACGAGGTTAATGGCTTTCTGTGGTCGTTCTGGTTTTCTTAGGTGACGCAGCTGGCAAGTTACTTCGAACCCTTGGTTTTAGCTGCAGTTGGCGTGGCATCCAAAACACTGGATCATCAGCAACAGATGACCGTGTTGGACCAGAGCAAGACACTAGCAGAATCTGCCTTACAGATGCTGTATGCTGCCAAAGAAGGGGGAGGAAACCCCAAGGTATGGTTGCCATGTGTAACTAAGGGATTGATGGAGATGGGAGAGGGCAGGCAGGGCAGAAAAAAAACAAAAAATCCCTACTACATGACCCAAGGATACATTTGCCATCTCCCCTCAGAGAGGGGAAATACTTGTTGAAGACAGGAATCCATCCCGCACCTTTCTCTGAAGGGCACTTGCCTGCCCCACTTGTGTTTGCGCCTTTTTTCTTGGTTTTGGTGGGTTTTTTTTTGTTTGGTGGTTGTTTTTTTTAATTATATTTGTTCTAAGGTTTTGATTTTTTTCTTTTTTATGAGTTCTTCATTAATATCCAAGCAGGTTTTTTAAAGTAGATTTTTGATTGGAGATAGAGGATTTTGCAGGTTTGTTTTGTTTTTATTTACTGGTTTAGAAAAACTGTTGCGAAATATTTCTTTTTGAGTGTTTTTTGTTAGTCTTTTTTAGTGATGCTATATAAGAGTGATATTTTTTTCCTTTATATGGCAGGCATTTTCTCCTGTTGTTCATATGTCTGTATGTGGTTTTTTTGAACAATTCGTTTTGGTACAGAAGTAGACTGTTTCACTGTCTGGTGTTATTTTTGCCTTATCTTTGTCGCTTCCGCTACAGACAAGTCCTTTTCATAATTTTTTCTAGAAGAGGTTCTGTTGCTTTTCTAAGCGATTCTTATTTGACATTGTGTTTTCTTGTCTAAGCAAGATTTGTTCTGTCGACATTGGTGTTACATTTAGCTTCTCATCTTTGACCTGAAACGGTATTTTTCAGAGCTGTTATTGTATTGTCTTCATTAATTATGCTTTGATTTGCATGTTGATTTGTGCACAGAATCCTCGCCGATTTCTGCTTTCTTGTTGTCTCCCTTCCAGGCATCCCATACTCATGATGCAATCACTGAGGCCGCTCAACTGATGAAAGAAGCTGTGGATGATATCATGGTTACTTTAAATGAAGCTGCAAGTGAAGTAGGCATGGTTGGAGGTATGGTAGACTCCATAGCAGAGGCAATGAGCAAGGTGAGCATAGAAAGCCAGACCCCCTTTTCATTTTGTACTCAAAAGCCGATCCACATTGCAGGGGGTTGGAAGAACTGCTGCTGATTCACTTCAGCGATGGTTGGTAACTGACGTGCTGTGACAGGAAACCTAAAGATTCTTTGGTTTTGAAGACTCTGAAATCAAACTGACATGGGCGATGGCAGTCGTGTTAACAACCTACACAGTACCTGTTGGTAGAATTACTACAAAATATTTTTATTCAGGAATATGCTGGTATTTAACTACCATCTTAGGTCAACTGGCCTTTATTTTTGCTTCCTTTTCCTACTTATATTTCATGTTAGTCTCCTCAATGATCAGCAGGCCAGCCTTGAAGCAAACTACTTTGAGAGAAGAGGTCAAAGCCTGAAGTGCTCTGCTACGCTTTGTAAAGTATTGTACTGAAAATGTATAGTTGCAAAATGTAAATGAGTTCAATCCAAATAATTGGCATTTCCTGTCTCAAGATAAAGATGTTCAGGATTGAAGCCTTTACCATGTAAAGGAATCTTACATTATCATCTTGCAGGAACGTTTTGTTTCATAACTGTTGCACATTCCTTTCTGCATTAGCCGAGAGCTACAGGTGGTTTGACCTTGCACTCCAGAACTCTGCGCTGTAAATTCTCTGCATCTTCCATGCTCCTAACATGGGCTAGAGTCTTTTCTGAGCTTCTCCTTACATCCTGGTGCAGTATCATCACTTGCATATTTTGAGAGGAGATCATAAAAATGAGTATTTCGTAGAATTTCATTGTTACGTGTAAAGTATGCTGTTGGTTATGACCTTATTATTTCTGGCATATTTCTCCCTTTTTCTTGCAGCTGGATGAAGGTACTCCTCCAGATCCCAAGGGAACATTTGTTGATTATCAGACTACTGTGGTGAAATACTCTAAAGCCATTGCTGTAACAGCACAGGAAATGGTAAGATTTAGTTAGAACGAAGTACAAACTCTTCTGTGTACATACAGAACAAGGAACGATTTGCGCAGTGTTGTGAAACTTTTTATAATGCTAATTTTCAATAACCTTATCTCTTCAGGGGTAATGGAGCAAACAAAGGAAGTGATGATTTTGTCAATTTAACTCTTGGATCTTAGTGTCACAATCGTAGAGGTGTCCCTCTACAGGAGGACTGCTGGATTGTGTTGTGGCTCTTCTGTGCAAAACCTTTTTATTTGGCTCATTTTCTATGAGAAATAAAAGGAAAACATTTTACCTGCATGCTTTTTCTAGCAGCCTGTTCAATTGTCACTGAAATACCACCTTGGACTTCTTGATGACTTCAGGTTACCCTTTCACACATACTGTTTCATTTAACTTGCAAAATAACGTCAGTATTTTCAGACTCCTGTAATACTTTTGAATGAATGCAGATCAACATCTCAAGTTGTTCTTTTCTTGCATTTCTGTGATTCACCTGGGTTTAACAAAAGAAAAAAGGACACTTGTTGAATTGAGATTTTTCTTACTCATGTTTCACAGAAGTGGTTACCATAATGTGTTTGAAGAGTACTTGCATTTCTTGTTTGTTTTTGAGAGACAAGGGGATTATTTATGTGTGCTACAGGCAGGATTTGTTTACAAAATTGATTGCTGTTGCAGTCAAGACAGGTTGATGATTCAGCTGTCTATGGCATTGCAGCTTATTGGCAAACAGTATAAATTTGTCTAAAACTAGTTTTGCCCTAATGATGGAATTCCATGGCTTTACTAAACCAAATTGGAGACAGAAGAAATATTCTGTTAAAAGGGAGGCTTTTTCTAGAGAGATTTGGTTATTTTATACTGATGTTCTACCAAGGCATTCTGTGTAGTCCTACCTGTTTCTTCTTGGTCTTTTTCCAGTATCTTAGATGTGTTTTGCATCGGTCCTCGGATTTTTCCATTTTCATGCTCTCACGCCAGGCCAGCTGAGACTGATGCAGGCTAGCTCACCTTTGACAAAATAAGGTGGCTGTGACAGACAAAACCCACTTCCCCACCTGGTCTGAATAACTGTGTACCTGGCCTGTCACCCTGTTGTGTCAAAGAGTGGAATTACCAGCTCTAACTGCTGCTCTTTGATTACTCTGTATGTTCTGCGAGTGCCTGGTTCACATGACTCTAATAAAGCATGTTTGCTTGGGTTTCCTCATGGAATTCTTGCTGGAGGACAAGTCCCTTACATGGCAAGTGGTTTCCCCCGTTTCATCAGTGTGGCCAAACAAATGAGTGTGCTTCTAAGCTGGAGTGTATTAACAAATTATTCTCATGCTTGTCATTTTTCTCTTGCCTGTGTTCTTTTTTCAGATGACTAAGTCGGTTACTAACCCGGAAGAGTTGGGAGGACTTGCATCACAAATGACCAATGACTATGGGCATTTGGCTCTCCAGGGCCGAATGGCTGCAGCTACAGCAGAACCAGAGGAGGTCTGCAGTTTTTAGACCTCTTTATTCTCTGTACACAATGGCGTCAACACGGGTATTCTTTTACCGTGGATAATACAGTAAATACAGAGCGAAGTGACAAGGGGTATTCACCTCACTCGGTTGCAGCAACATGCTTGCAGCAATTGCCAAATGCGATACATCCCTTGTATGACCAGACAGATAATAGTTTTCAAACAGTTGGGTAATGTGTTTTCTTTCAAATGTCTTTGCGATGATTCTAAAACTAATGCAGTGAATCTGTTTCCACTGTCTTTGCTTTGTTAGCCACTTTTGTACGCAAGCACTACCTATAGTATGTGTGCTCTGTCTGATAGGCAAGCAGATGTGCTGCCTCTGACCCACTAACACTTGAAATGTGGGACAGGACAGCACATCTGTTCGCAGAAGAATTTCATTTGGCCTACTATCATTTGATTGCACCCATGACATGAACAGAGTCAACATTATAGGTGTGCTTTGGCTATACAGATCTGTCTCTTTTATGATCTACTTCAATTTTTGCTAAAACCAAACTTTTAGACAGAAACAATATGCAGCCAAACAGAAGCTCTACTGAGTTTGTTTTCGTTGGACGGAAAGCAACCAATGAGCATAAGCGAAATTGTGTGTCTTTTCAAAATGCTGAGAAATCTTAGAATATCAAGTTATTTACATCCATGCGTCATAAGTACTGTTTCCGTCTTACGGTTTGTGGAGAGAGATCTATTTTGGTCTTTGGTATTGACCTTTCCCTCCTCCAAATACACTCCCTATTCAGCGTGCCTTCACAGGTTGGGGCAGAGCTGCACATAGTACCACAGAGTACATATTTACTGGTAACACACTTCACTTTTACCATTGCTCACGTGCACAGGTGTATAACAATAAGAATTAGGATTTACTACAGAGTGGTTTTAGTGAACATTCAGAACTTCAAACTGTCTTTGATCCTGTTTCTCTTCAGCCCTTCCATTGCTCTTGATACATGTGAACAAGTTTTCTCCTAGGAGCGCAATGAATCAGCAGACTTTTAACAACACTTAGGGACTATGCAAAAGACATAACATTTTACTTCGTAAATGTGGCTTTTTATGCTACAAGGCTTGTTATAAGAATTACTCAAAGAACAGAAACCTTTTGTCAAAGCCTCGGTCCACCTTCAGAAAGAAACAGCTTGTGATAATAGTGGATAATTCCATAGACCAGGGCAGAACCTCCTAAATTACTTGGGGCTTTCACTTACAACTTGCACATACAAAGAAAATTTTAAATTATTTACTATACAGCTTTCCTTTGATCTCATATATTTTGATGAATTACAAATATATATATATATGGGGTTTTTTTATCTTGCCTGTAAGCGATTTTAAGTATTTCCTGTCTGAAAGAGATGCAGGCAACCAGTAGGAACACAAGTAACTTTTGCTGATGGGGCATCTTTTATACTTCAGAGTTGGAATACAACGTAGGAGAAGTGTGTTCGCCATGCAGTCTTACCCACTGCATGCTAACAGAGGAATATGGACTATTCACCTCAGTTTCATTAAACTGTTACAGTAGTTGCTACATATTCATAGAGTTGTAGAATGGTTTGGGTTGGAAAGGACCTTAAAGATCATCTCGTTCCAACCCCGCTGCCACAGGCAGGGACACTTTCCACTAGACCAGGTTGCCCAAAGCCCCGTCCAGCCTGGCCTTGAACACTTCCAGGGATGGGGCAGCCACGGCTTCCCTGGGCAACCTGTTCCAGTGTCTCACCGCCCTCTTCTTCTCTGAGTACAATTACAGAAATCCTTTTACCTCTTCTTCTCATTGCATGCCTCTGGTTATGGTGCATAGACAAACTTTGAGATGGGGTAAAGAGGGTATCTCACCATCACCGGAGGTATCAGATTGTATCTAGATAGAAGACCTTAAAAGAGTTTTTGACTTTGTAATTATGTTCCACAGCTGATAGACTACTCGAGTGTTTCAAGCTCAGTAGCTATATGAAAAGCAACGGCTTGCATTTGGCTTGGTATTGTTAAATCGAATTACCATTTCTGCATGTTACTTTCTGCCTGAAGTTGAAATAATCCCATTTGTGATACTAATGGCTGTGATTCCTGCTTACTTACTAATCCCAATACACACCTATATGCCTAAGTATATGCAGGTACTAAAACTATCACGTGTTTCTAAACAGGGACTGTGCATTTTATGCTGTAGGATTATTAATAAATCAGAAACAGTGAGGGCAGGATTTTCCAAATTTCAGTGCTCTGCATGTGTGTGGTCAGTTCTTGCGAGCTGAGCCTCTGTGCAAGATTCAAAAACAAATGGAGTCATATACTTTTTGACCCAGTTTCAGTAGTGGAGAGTAAATGTGGACTTTTTACCTTTTGTCTCTACCTCGAATACAGCTGACACTGACGGTACAGTTCTGGGAGATGAAGTGGTGTTACCTGAGTGTGGTGAAGTTGTGTGTGTTTGAATTACGTATGCTTGACTGGGATAAACACCTTACGCGTTCTTTTTCCTGGGGTCCGCTTCACTAGTGCTCCTGGTTCATCACTAAGCCTTTTACAGGATTGTGCTACATGAGTAGATGGTATTACATCTGCCACTTTTTTTCTGATCTCTGCAGAGAGTGTAGTGAGGGGTGGAATGTTGGTAATAAAGATTCACTAGAGTGACCATGTTTCCATTTATGTTGACACAATGTACCAGCATGGCATTCACTTCGGTTTTGCTTCCTTTTTCCCTGTACCTCCTTTAACATCTAGATAGGGTTCCAGATCAGGACTCGGGTGCAAGAACTGGGCCATGGTTGTATCTTTCTTGTGCAAAAAGCTGGAGCTCTCCAAATTTGCCCTACAGACAGCTACACCAAAAGGGAGTTGATAGAATGTGCTCGTGCTGTCACGGAAAAGGTAAGACATCCCTCTATGTTGCCCCATGGTGTTTGTCTACTGAGCTTTCCCAGGGAGTAAGCCAGTCAAATTGTTCAGGACATTTTTAATTTTTTTTTAAACTTCCCATTATAGTACAATGTTGGCTGAATTACACTAAGTTCTTACTTTTCTTTCAAGTGTTCTGTGCAGTTCATGTGGTCGGTTAGCCCATGATTAACCCTTGCTCATGTCTCGTAATAAAACTTCAGCCTCATACCAAAGGGAGACTGGTCCAATACTAATCCCTAAGACAGATGGCACTTGTGCCTTACGAGGCACTCCCTTGGAAATGCAAAGTCCACGTGGATGGCCACAGTTACTGAGATGAGGATGGTCATTGACAAGTGATTTCATGTAGTGATGTCCACCCTTTTTAAGACTGTGCCAAGCCAATGTGCTTAGAACTGCATCTTCAAACTGTCCGGAGTTTCATGGTCTCTGAAATGTCCATTTCAGACAGAGGGCCTGGTAGCTTGGCTTTGGTGAACCTTTTTGATGACGCCTCTCTCCTTTTTTTGGTCACGGACATCGAGAGTCAACTGTCAGTTACTTTTATATGTCACCAAACATCACTTGTTCAGCCTGTGTTAGTGTGCTCTCAACTGTACAAATTTTCCAGCCTGTCATGCCCCAGGAGTATCAGCAATTCCGAATTTAGGCAAGGGTAGACAATATCTTGTAAAAAGAGTAAGGAGAGTAATAATGAATCACGGGGACAAACTATTTGGGGACAACTTTGAATCTGAACAGAACCTCAGGAAGAACTGTAGTAGTAGAAGTCAGTGTACGTATCCCCGGATTTGGAGCCTTTCTTGCAAAAGCAGAATTTAGGACCATAGTACGGCATGAGAACAGCATCTCAGCTGCGGAGCTTTGTAAGTACAATGTTAATTAGATGAAATGGAAATCTCTAGCTTTTCTAGTGATCAAAAATGTTGCTAGATATGAAGCTATGTATTGTATTTCTATAACTTTCAATAAATATAACAATATTTAGTATCTGGCTTCAGAGAGTTTATATTTCTCTGATGTTAACGTTTATATCTGTGTACTGTACGTGACTCCTCGGGTGCCTGAGGACGGTGTTTATTTGTGTGTGTTAGGGAAAAAGCAGTAGCTCTTGGCTCTGACATTTATGCTGGCAGAAGTTCACTACATTAGCTCTGATTGTATTTCAAGGAAGTTTTAACTGATGTGCTTCATGCTATGATGAACAGATCTCTTCATTCTGTCTGAGAAGCGGGCTTCCTCGCTGAAATCCCCTTTAATTTGAGACAATCTTTAGTGAGTTTCATTAATGTTTGCAAAATGACTCTGCAGAATGAATTTCCCCTGTTGATTCCAGTCATGCTGAAGAGCTCGCTTAACTCAACATCCCATAATGAGGCTTTCTTTCAATGACTGCCTTGTTTTATGCTGTTCCCAGGTCTCCTTAGTTTTATCTGCCCTTCAAGCGGGAAACAAAGGTACGCAAGCCTGTATTACCGCGGCTAGTGCCGTGTCTGGGATAATCGCAGATCTAGACACCACTATCATGTTTGCTACTGCTGGAACCCTTAACGCTGAGAACAACGAATCATTTGCAGACCACAGGTCAGTGTAACTGAAAAAGATGGAAGAGCATGTGCACAGGGGAACAGTGGAACTGGCAGAAGTGACTGGCATGTGGAAATAAATGTTTACCTTTCTAGATTGCATGAATGAAATTGAATGAGGCAGTGGAGTGAGAAGAGAAATAGGAAAATAGGGATATTGATAGGGGACAGCAAATGTCGCTTTGGTTATTTCTGTGAGGAAAGAATTGAAAAAAGCTGGGAAACATCTGCCAAGAGCACTTCCAACAGAGACCACAACTAGTGCTATTTTGGCTTTCTTTTGTTTTTATTCAAGTCATCTCATTGCATAGACTACCATGCACTGTTATTCTAGTAGCGAAAATTAGCTGTCCGTGACATTGAAGAGGAATCTTCTACATACTTTTTTCCAACAGCTGTCTGGCTGTTTGTCTTGCTAAATCGTGCTTATTGTTAATGCTGTTGTGGACAGCGGTGATGGAAACAGCACAGCTATGCCACGCATTTTCCCCTTTGGCAGAGATAAGCCCATTTTCCGTTCAAGTAGCATCTGCAACAGAATAATCCCACAGCATTTTTCATTGCATTAAGAGATTCGCAGTGTCTGACTCTTACTTCCTTTGCAGTAAAACCCAGGGCTTCCCAGCTGAGCCACTGACTTACTGCTTTGCAGCCTTGTTGGCCTATGCAGCAACTGTGTGGCCAGCATTTATTTTCCCGCCTTACCAGTTCCTCAGGGAAGAGGAAAGATGCAATGGTGTGTAAGTTGCTGCCATTCTGCAGAATGGACGTCAGGGATTTTCATACAAGTGTCATAAATGTCAGCCTGGAGATTATACCTGAATATGGTTCTAGTTCTCAATTAACTTGTTTGTGAAGTGCATACTCAAAACGGTTTCTTCTTTTACACAAATGTTGCTTTGGATTTGTTGTCCAGACATGTCAAAACACGTATATGATGGAGGGGAACCCTGACTAGATCACAGTCTTTGTACCTTTTACCATTCTTCTACTGCCTTCCTCACAAATAATTATTTTAGTTTCCTTACAATATGCTGATTAAGATGGCGGATCAACAGCTGTTACTTTCCTCACCGCATGGCCATATTTTCTTTCAGTGTTAAAATGCAGTGTTCTTTTCTGCTACTGCCCTGCCTCGTTTCTTTTCAAGATGGGGTCATTTCAATAAACTGCCTTGCATCTAGCCCAAAATATAATGCTATTCTTTTAGTAGTCATCTTGTCTTTTTTTTTTTTTTTTTTTTTTAACTTGCAGACTGGCCTGTGGTGTATTATCATGAGTGGAGACTGGCATAATGACTTGCATCAGCTCTTTTATGTAGCTGTTAGTCACCATAACATTGAAAAACACGTTTTTTTCCTCTTCTCTTTTTCCACTTCCTTCCCTGCTTCCTCTTTTTTTTTGCTACAGGGAAAATATCCTGAAAACAGCAAAAGCTTTAGTTGAAGATACAAAGTTGTTGGTTTCTGGTGCTGCCTCGAGTCAGGACAAACTAGCCCAAGCAGCTCAGTCATCAGCTAACACCATCACTCAACTTGCTGAGGTAGTAAAATTAGGAGCGGCTAGCTTGGGATCCGATGATCCTGAAACACAGGTGAGATGTTTTATGATTTTTCTGATACTCTTAGAGACCAGAAACAGTTTTCCATTGATAAGACTTTGTGGGACTTCTGCTTTTAAGCAACACAGTAGGGTTCCTCTGTTCTGGGACTTCTCTGGGTTTACTCAGGCATCACTTGTTTTTAGAACACAATGGAGGTTAAAACATTGTGTGGAACGAGACATGCCTTTGTATAACACTTCTGCTTTTATTTCGTGGGTGTGTTCCAGCTGAGATGCTTTTGGCAAAGTATTAGTCTCGTTTTTATTCAGTTCTGATGGGACCCCTGACTACATCCCATTTTTGTTCTAAAGAGCTTGAATGACTTTAACGCTACTTATCCAGCTTACAACTGGGCTGTGCACTGTGTGCTATTTGTGTAGGCTCATAAGCTCTTGCCATTCTCTAGCTATATCTGAGTTGGTTTTCATTTAACTTGGTAACTTCAGCCTTCGATGTAGATTATATCAAATATTTCTTCAGTTGTTTGTCTGGATCTTGGTGAACTGGAGGTTGGCAAGCATGTTGCAGATGTGCCTGTGGTGATACAAATGAGTTTGAAAAAGCCTGCTCATCTGCATAACACTCTGAAAGAGATGTGTGTTCTGTTTTGCTTAACGTGTACGATGGACTAAACTTCCAAGATGTTCTTCTCCAGGAAAATAATACTGGAAGCACATTTGTTTTTTTTCTTTTTCTGGGTTTTTTAACAGAAAGTTTTCCATAAACTAGCAACATTTGCAAAATGTTTATCACACATTGTTTTTTCTTTATATGTAAAAGCCAAGAATACAGTACTTAGAATAAAAGCTATTGTGCACGTAATTATTTATTTGGAGCAATTTTATAGTACCATTTTGACATTGTAGGTGTATCATGTTTCCTAAAATGGAGCATTTCTAATAGCTTTAGCACTCAATACTGTCACAACACTTACTTTACCTGGTGCAATAGTGTTTCATGTGTCTTGCACTGCAAGTTGCTTCACAACATAGGCAGTTGGACAACAGAGAATCACATCAGTCTGTCCTGTATCCCAGGTTCTTATTTCCATGGTGAAAGAGCTTCTGAGTGACCACAAGCTAAATAAACTTTTCAGGGAAAGCAAAGACTTTACTTCTATATATGTTACAGTGAACTAGAAACAGGAAGGAGTGAGGCTGTTTTTTTATTATTTATAATGCTGCAGAAATGCAGTTATTGAGAAGTGATCATTCCACACCTCCTTTTTTTTCCTGAGCTTTCTAATTTTTCATGCATCTTTCAACATTTTCCTTGAAATGAACTCTTCTGAATTCCAGCAAGATACTTAAAACATCTGATTAGCTACTAGTGGAAAGGGCAAAGGAGGATTTGGAGGAGGCTTATGGCTATTTCTCACTCCTGTAGGTTGTCCTGATCAATGCTATCAAGGATGTTGCAAAGGCCCTTTCTGATCTCATTGGTGCTACCAAAGGAGCTGCTAGCAAACCAGCAGATGATCCATCCATGTACCAGCTGAAAGGTGCTGCCAAGGTAAAACCCGATTCTTAAATTTTATTTGAAATTATCTGTGTAATCACACTTGATAGACATGTGAAGCTTGGATTTCAGCAGTTTCTGATTGCCTGACGTCTCATCTCTTTCTTTGCTTCATTATCATCCTGGGATGATATAGAAAAATAAGATGACGCTATGGAGTTTCCATGAAGCTATCAGTTTTTGTAGGCTGTCAGATGACTTTTGTGTTTGTGATGAAAGAACTGTAATCTTTCTGAAGAGAAACTTCTTTCTTTTGCAAGCACGTTATCTCAGGGCAGGTTCTCCTTTAATAAATAGTATTATAGACTAAAATTTATCCAGTATAAAATGGTACCTAAATACTACATTTTAAACAATGACATATGCTCAGGATAAGCATGCGGCCTCTTTATTTAGGCTTTGCAGCCTGGGGGAAGGGGGAAGACAGGGAGGGAGGAAAGGGGACACAAACCCCTCCAGTAACTCTACAGTAGGATATTGAGCGTTTCTGACCCGTCTCCTAGATCTTTCCAGGAAGTACATAGGTATCAAAGCTCAAAACTCACACAGATTACACCATACCTGTCATATCTTTGTGCTTTATTTTGCCTGCACCTGAGATGTATTATGACATTTGCCTCACAAAGATCTTGGGTCTTTGTGGCTACAAAGTATTTTCAGATGTGGAGATTTAGGTGGTATTACTTCCGCTTTCACATTATGAGAATGTCGTGGTTGCTTCTTGCTTGACTGGAGGCTGTTCTCACTCTCATGCCTGTTGCTTACCTGTAAGACCTGTGCCTCTTTCCCTTTCAGAGCACATGATAACAGTATACTGTTGGGGCACCACTTGAAAATGACCCATCTAGTCAAGAAAAGTGGCTTCTTGGCTCTTCCTGCTGTGAAGAGCTCTCTGTGTTTTAAGTCATAATTGTCAAGACCAGAAGCTGGTCTTTCTGTCTCTTCTTTTTTCATTGTAGCTGTCATTTGTATCTTAACATACCGGGCTATAGGAAAGGCGTAGTTATTAGGGTGACAATGAGGTTATTCTGCATCAGGACTATTGGGTTTTGTAATGGGAACAGTAACACTGATTCTGTGTCTGCATTTGGGCTTGAGGCTAGTGTTTGGCTGCTTGCTCGCTTGGGGTTTTATCTGATTGTGGAGAAGGTACTGGGTAAATTTCAAAAAGAAATACCATACCTCTCTTCTCATCTCTTTCAATTTGCAGTGTAAGATGTGCAGGAAGAAAAGACACTAACATAATCAATCTGTGTAAGAGACCTACCCTGGAAATGTGAATTTTCCATCTTTTTGTAAATTTTTTTTGCCAGAACACACACTTAAGATGGTATTGCTCTGCAGTTAGTTGGGCCACGTTTCTGCAACTTGTAGGGAGCTTTCAGAAACTGGCCAACAGGAGAGTTGGTATTTACTCCCATAACAAGTACAGTTCATGAAGCCTCTTAGGCCCTGGTAGAAGGAATAATGCTGCCTAGCTTAATTTGCCCTGCTGTCTCTGAAAAATGGGAGGAAGGAATCACTTATTTTTGTCTTCATCTCTCTCTTCTTTAGGTGATGGTAACAAATGTCACATCGCTTTTGAAGACTGTTAAAGCAGTAGAAGATGAAGCTACTCGAGGGACAAGAGCTCTTGAGGCCACAATAGAGTACATCAAACAGGAGCTCACGGTACAGAATAAAATAGCCATACATGGCATTTTTTTAAAGTATGCTCTTACACTCAAACCGGCCGGCCCAGGCCCTCCTCCTCAAGCTATGCCTTACTGCCTTGCAGTGCGTTGGATGCAATTTGGTTCTCTCTACCTGTTGCAAATCATCTCTGGAAGTACAATTATAATACCACTTCAGCCTACCTACTTTCAGACATTACCAGTCACTGCTTTGAGATTTGAGATGCTACCATCATGTACAAATCTGGAAGCAGCTGCTGTTTTGTTGTTTAGACGCTAAGCCTTTGCTCCAGATACTCTTTTCTGAGTCCAGTGCTCTTCACTTTTTGATCCTGGCTTTGGTAATGTCTCCTCAGCATCATAGCCATATTGCAACTGCCATTTAATCTTGTTTCCATTTTTCCTTTACTATAAAGTGATACTACCATTGATACATAGCCTGCTGTCTGATATTCTGTCTGAGCAGGAACTAACAATAGTATAGAATTCTCTCCCAAATGAGGTGTTAGATGATGACAATTGTTTTCCTTCCTCTTTAAAAGTATAACCTCCAGCTGCACCTTTCACTTATTATTTTTTTACTAGTACACTAGTCAGTGACATAAATTAATACATGCATGTTTGTGAAGAAGCCTGATTTTTTTTTCCTTTACTTACAGTCATTTCTATAAAAAAATGTGTAGAGACAGTCTCCAGCAGGAAATTCTTTGTTGTATAGTCTGTGGATTAGCAATTCTTACACTGTAACTGCACTGGCACAGTTTTGCCTTGTCAAGCGCTCTCCATAAGAGCGCTGTCACACTACAATACACTAGAGCACTACAAGTGCATCTATTTTTCATTGTGTGAGCAATGCTGTTGTAATGAAGTAATAACTCTTGTTTGGTTTAGGTCTTTTGGGTTTTTTTTAAATACCTGTATATAGTTGTTGGGAACTCGTACAGTGTCTGCAGTGGTAAAAACTCCCGATTCAGTACCTGATCAGGAATGTTCTGTGTGATATCTAGTGCACATTAGTGTCACGTGTCCTCGTGAAGGCCTGGCTGAGTTACATTCCTTCCCATAAGTCTGATCTAAAACCTGTCCAGATCTGTCATTGAAGGATTGTGCATTATCACATCTGCTTTCTCAATCTGGTTGGTATCTCTTTGAAATGTTCCTCCTCTGCCTTTTCCTTTTGTCAGTATTGCTAAGGAATGGGTCTGTGGTGGTGTCATCTCTTTCATGGGGAGAAAAGCAGAGTACTAGGAGAGGGTCAAGAGGACCTGAGGATGGCACGTATGTGCTCAAGAAAATGCGTCAAACTTGACTTGGAACTCTGGGGGCCGAATCTGAGCAACATTCACATATTTAGCTAGACTTTATTTTTTAACATCGCATCCATTTCTGGAGAAAGTGAAAAACTGACAAGCCGGGAGCATGGACTAGACGAGGCTCATTTTTGTCCAGACACTTGCATTCTGTAACCACTAGCCTGCTTAGGTTGCACTGTACGTAGGCAAGAAACGTCTCCTGATTAATTGTGCACTCCAAATTGCCCCTGCACAGTAAAACGAAAGGCAAGCAAATACAGACTAAAGCTTGGGAAAAGGAAAGGTAAGATAAAAGTAAGGTTACCCAGCTCGTATTACCCGCATCTTGCCACAGTTCATGTGTTCCAGTATTCATGAGAGTAGTGTGTACTGTCAGATAATTTGAACTATTTTCACATGATTCACCCTGCAAAATTATATCTTTAGGTTTCTAAGGAAGATTAAGTATAGCGTAAGAGACAACGCTCCATCTCCACTTTAAGAGACATTTGAATATTTTAGTGTTGTTCTCGGTCTGTCCTGCACTGTGCGATTAACAAAGGTGCGGTAGGGCCCAGCCTTTGCAGGGGAAGGATCTCCTCATGTGAGCAGACCAGCCTAAGCAGCAGTCAGGATGAAAAAAAAGAATATAATTAAAGGAATAGTAATTCCTGTAATACTCCAAACAGCTGTCTGTAACAAACTGTCATCCGGGTAGTTAAATGGCAGGTGAGATGAATGGGTTAACCGTTTTTTGTGTGCTTCCCTCAGCTTATTGTTTCTCTCCGCTGTCTGTAGGTGAGCAGGCTTATCAGGACCAGGCTCATGACAAGCAAGAATGATATTCAAGTACTCCAAATATGTTTCTAATTTCCTGCTGTTCGAAGGCTGCTTCCAGTTGCTGTCTCTTTCTCATGGTTGTTCCGCTTTGACTTGAATGGTATCAGGCTTTCCTTCTGCTTTCACTTGTAGGTGTTTCAGTCAAGCGACGTTCCAGAAAAGACATCATCACCTGAAGAATCAATCCGGATGACGAAAGGAATCACCATGGCAACTGCCAAAGCTGTTGCAGCTGGGAACTCATGCAGGCAGGAGGATGTGATTGCTACAGCAAATCTGAGCCGCAAAGCAGTAGCTGACATGCTAACAGCTTGTAAGGTAAAGATTGACTTCCTTGCCTAAGACTGATTGTATTTTTTTGTGTGTGTGCCTCTAAATCCCTTGAATGTTAAGGCTTCTGTTTAGTTTCTTTGTATTAATGCTTTACTTTTCAGATCAGAAAGTTAACAGCTATGATAATTTTAAGGGAACATTTCTTTCAAAGGATTTTCTGTGCTACGCACAAAAAAAAACCCCAGCGCTATTTTCTTTTTATGAAAATGAGTTTTATTGGACCTGAGATTTCCTGTTAAACTGGAAGACAAACAATCTGTGCAAGTAGTAGAATATACAAATAATGCTATGGTCACAAATACGATATCAATATCTCTAGGAACAGTGAAAGGAATGGTGAAAGGAATCACTTGGGTCTATTTTTAGTGGTCCTTTCCCCCCTGACCAGACCTGTCGGTTTGCTCAATTTCTTCTGTGCTTTTCAAAAATGTGTTTTTGCCTTTGTACTAAAAATATTGGTACCTTGTTTTCTGTACTTGCTTGAGCTAGACAACTTTCAAAAACTGGCCTACAAACCTGGGGGGAAAGTATGTGTCATATGGCTATTAAGCCATTTGGCTTTGTTCTGATGATAAAAAAGAACTAGGCATAAATCAAAAAAAAAAAAGGGATTATAAACATCTTATTCCTTTTGGTCTTTAGTAGTAACACAAAAGTACCTTTGCCTGTTAAGTCAAATTTATATACTTTTGCCTTTACATGTATGGAAGATGACAAGTACTCTCTGTGAGGCTTCTGATTTTCAGTATTTGGTCAAATACTAACTGCCTGTGTCAGTCCCACGTTAATATTTTGCCTAATACCGCCCAGGTGGAAGGGGTAATTTCCTTTTTAAAATGATCCGTGTATGAAAGTGCAAATTCTAACATAACTTACAACTGGATTTATAGAAAACCATTGTAGGAAATTTTTTATTTTTACTTTGTTTTTTGACAGGGATTTTAGTGTCTGACAGTTCTTGACTACTTTGCAAGCTTCACATTTTGATTTTGTTCTCTCCACTTCATAAATTCAGAAGGTCAACAAAACAAAGCAGCGCTCATTTGCATGGGAAAATTAACCAACTGTGCTACCTACATGAGAAATACTGTAGCCTAGTATGTATTAGGTGTGTTCCAGTTAATTGAAACTGCTAAGGGAGGCTAAGAACAGATCACAGTTGTGTGACATTCTGACAAATCAATTCAGGCATGAATTCAGATGCTGATGGGCATTAAACATCCTTTGTCATTTGGAAGTGGCCAGTGCAGACACATTTTTGTTTCGATCTCTCCAAACAGGCAGCAAATTCTCAGGAACAAAATCCCGTTTCCAAAAATGTTATAAACATACGCAATATGCAGCCCGATACATAATTTTGAACATACAATTATGAACATTCATCTTTTTACGTTTACATTTGGTCCCGGTTAATGTAATGGTTTTGGAGTTCATGCCTTGCAAGCAGCTGACAGGATGAAACTTCCTGCAAACTGAACAATGGAGGTCTGGGGTGCTGGAGAAGCATTTGTGATTTCCCAGGGAATTACCTTCACAAAGAAAAAGCAATCTACGGAAGGAAAATGGTTGGGAATCATTTTACTTACCTGTAATGATACACTGACAAGGAGTAAGATCTAGTTTTATCTTGTCTAGCTTTCCTAAAATCGAGAGTGGTTACTGGGCAAACAGGAATAAAGGTCTCAAGGTATACTAATTTTATGCACTATCTAAAATGTATGACAAAATAATCATGTCATTCAACAAAGCTTTTAAATATACAGTTTGTACCAGACTTCATTTAGAAAATCCTGTTTCTACAAATTTTGCTCAGAGACCTGGGAATCTTATGCCATTAATTTCTACAAATTGATTACTGTACATGGCACTTCCATGATAAACCACATCCCTTGAATTTTAGGGGTAGGAACCAGCAGTCTTAGCCTCACTATGCTGTAAAGGCTGCGCAATGCAGGGCAACTTGGGTTTTGTGATACTTGACAAGCGCTGGAGGGGTTTCCAGTGTGATTAAGCTAGTCTGTACAATAAGCACTGACAATCATATTTTGATGTCCTTCGGGCTAAGATAAAAGTGCATGGATGTGATCTATGGTAGAATTGTATAGAACGTAGCTCAGACTTCCCTGGTGTCAGGAATTTAAATTTCAGTTCTATTTCATTGCCAGCTGCCTAAGGCAAGTAGCATAAGGGGATTTGACTTATTAGCAGTTACATATATGGTTGTGCTTGTTCTGCTATACATGAATTTACAGTGCTCGTTACTAATTCAACGCTTCTAAGTAGATGCCATTTCAAAAAACAATGAGGTTGATTATTGCAGGATATAATGAACCAGGACAACTCTCATGAAAGTCAGTGGAAACACTGTAATTACATTTATTGAAGGTACAAGCAGGCTCTAAGATAATAACAATTTCTGTCTTAGTTACCTATTTGTATAAAATATAGAGTATGCAGTAAGTAACCTGTGTTGTATTATCACTATTTTTAATGATTGCTGTTGGAAAGGAAACATACAAAATGTCCGTCAAAAGCATAGAAACTAATTGAAGTGAATAATGGCTTAGATCATTACATAGCCAGTAGATTATGCAAAATGATTATTCACCTTTTCTCAGCACTCATTAGACTGCATCTAGAATACCGTGTCCAGTTTTGGGCTTTCCACAGGAAGAAAGGCACTGATCAAACTGGAGCAAACTCAGCAGAGCCCACCCAGATGGTTGGGGCTGGAGTACAGGCCCTGTGAGGAGATGCTGAAGAACTGTCTGTTCAGCCTGGAGAAGACGCGGCTTTGGGGGAACCTCACAGTAACCCTCTAAAACCTATTGGGAGATTGCTGAGAGGAGACAGTGTCGGGCTATTTACTTGAGGTGCACGGCAGGGGAATGAAACACAACGGTCAAAAAATGAAACATAGGCACTTCCAATTAGTCCACTGTGGGGATAATTAAGGATTGGGACCTGGGCCTAATGAGGATATGCAATCTCTATCTTTGGAGGTTTTCAAAGACCTAAGTGATCTGGTCTGAATTTAATGTTGACCTAGCTTTAGGCGGGAAGTTGAATGATTGTGTGAATTCACCAGGTTCCCTCAAACAGCACTGATTTTTTGACTCTGACTACGTCGGTATATTTTACTTCCACAAGTTGTTCATCAGTGCTGGGCTAGAAGCTGTAGTAGGAGAGTCAAGCAGTGCTTGCTGCCTTACTGTTCTGAAAGTATGTGAAGAGAAAACGAGGGCTCATAGTGAAGAGAAGCCTTGGCATGAGGAGATAAATGTGTATTCTGGTTCTTTGGCCACGTCTCAGTTTGAGATGCTTCAGCAGGCTTTCTGGGCAAATCTGTAAAAGTAAGCATTTCTGTTGTGAGTCCTAACTGGTGCAGTGAGATTTCTGTTGGGCTGTTTCTGGGTTACAAAAATGTCTTCTTAAAATGACTTTATCACCTCTTTGGTCTGCTGTGAAGTATATGTTGTTTTTTAAGACTCATTGAACCTTAAAAATGCTCCCAAAATATTCTTGGCTAGGTATGCAAAACATAAAAGGAAGTTTATATTTCTCTCCTACAGATTTTTTTGCTCTAATTGCATGTGTAACAGTAATATTTAAGTGCATGTTAGGGTGCTTACAATGTATTAATATGAAACACTGGGGGATCCTTCTGCCCTATTTGAAAATGAAAAATAAGCTGTTCTAGAATTTTTTGGCTTCTGGAGGTTTTTTGAAGTCTGCTGAAGATGGGGAAAATCCTATGCTCTTTCCTCCTGTCATCTTTCCCTTCAGACTGTTTGTTGACAGGATGAAGAGATGAAGGTGGCTAATGAGAGTAGTTTTTATGCTCCGCTGATCTTGAACTTACCGGTAGAGGGAGCCCATAGACCAGCTCCAGGCCCAGCTGACAGCAGCGCTTGCTCGGATGTTGAGGGCTGCCTGGACCTTACCTCTAAGATGTAAATGGCTATTTGTGGGTAGCAAAACTACACTTACAATTCTTATTTTTGTTGATATTAGTAAAAAAAGAAGAGCCACAATAACATAGCCTTTGTACTGTAGAACAGTATATACACAACCCAAGAGCCCATTCCAGCCCCAAGATGTTTTCCGATTGATATATTTTTCATTAGAAGAAATCGAATATCATCCTTTATTTTCAGGTGGTTCTTCAAGGGTTTCTCTATTTGTTCTCAACTGGTAGAAAGAAGTAGTACTACTGTTGACGATACCTAAGGAAGGACACTAAGAAAGACTGTGGATGCACACCCAGACAGGAGAATGTGCTGATAAAAGGAAAAGTGTTCCCAATGCCATTCTCAGAACTGGAGCTCTGCTGCTCTTTGTGCACAGTTTGCTTACACCTTTACAACATAAACAGCTGGCCCTCAAGCTCAAATGTCATTCGCGCGTCGTGAAAAATCTCTTCCCTTCTCTTTCCTCTGTCTTCTTGACCTCCACTTGTGGGAGCAGTTTTGGGGTACTAATGTTTTTTTCCTCCTCAGCAAGCATCATATCACCCAGATGTGAGCGAAGAAGTTCGAGAGAGAGCCCTGCGCTTTGGAACAGAATGTACCCTGGGATACTTGGAACTCCTGGAACATGTTCTCCTGGTAAGGAGTCGTCTGCTTGCACATACTAGATCCCTTCCAAGGAGAACAATCTCCCTGACATTTTTCTATAGTGGCTGCTAGTGACACCTTTTTATCAGTTTGTCACAAGATTATGAACATTTTTATTAATCGGGAAAAGCAAGCTGAAATAAACTCAGAAACCTGAGAGACAGTAGGAAGACTGGAAGTATTTAAATGGGACTGAATTCTGGATCAGATCTGGAGGCAGTATGGATCCTGACCTAAAAATGGTCCCTGACAAAGAAAGCAAAATAAGACGCTTCGATATTTTTAAGCCCACTGTAAGCATTAGACATATTAGGCACGCTCCTGTCCCCCAGACAAAAGAGGTTAATATAATCTTTATGAAAGCACTTTTACATGCCTTTTGCAGCCCTGATTGCAGGAGAATGAGGCACCTACTCAGTGCCACCGCAAAACCCTAAACCAGCACTGACTTACTAAGAGCTCTCCAACTCATGCCAGACATGACACCCCTAAAGCTCTGCATAAAACTTCTCCACTCAAATCCAAACTCATGAATCCTGCTGTCAGTTGGCTTTTCTTGGCCATACATAACTATCACATAATATATTGTTCTTCTCTTGCTGTTATATTTGTAGGAAGCAATAATGTGTGTTTGAACTAAAATTTGTGAGATATTGAAGTTTCTGGAGGTGACTTAAATCAGCAATCAGACTTAAATCACCATCTCCCAGAGATTTCTTTTAAGTGGCTTTAAGCGGACATATAAAGTCTCTGAAACTGAAATTTGCAGCCACTAACTGCAGATGAACAAATCCAAGTCAGCTTTACTGCTGAGAATGCAGCCTGTCTAATCATTGACATCAACTAGTTGAAATATACATAACCTAGAAGTAAAGTCACAGTTATGCTTGCCACTAGTGGGGAAGATAGTTCAAGCAAGATTGAACTTGTTAATGTAATTCCTAGAGTTGCATAGTAGTAATTAATTTAGCATTAGATGTGTGACCCATTTTTAGTTTAGAAGTACTTAGGGGAATTTTTCAGATTTGGTCTCCTGAACTCATAGTTCTTGTTTCAAACCATATGCCAGAACAAACCAAAGACTTGAGTCAATTTTTAGATGTTTTCTTTCTCTCTCTGCCTAAGTAAAGAGACTTACGATAAGAAAGGCCTGTTCCTCCAATAAAGTGGAACAGGCCTTTCGTGCCTTAAACTGCTTTACTTTCAGGGCCCTAAAGTCATGAGAAAATTCCTGTTTCCCCTCCCCCGGCAATGTTCGCTGCCTTAGAAAACTGACTCTGACCCAGATTACAACCACAATTGAAGAGCATAATGCCTGCATAGAAAAAAAAAAAAAAAAAAGATAGATGTATGGAGTGGTAATTTCATCTTGATTCTTTGCTGAAATCTGTCTAGAACTAGTCACGTCCACACATAATATATCCATGCTGCACTGCATAAATGTAAACAGGATCTGGAAAGTAGACGAAGAAAAGATCACTTTCAGAGGAGCATTGAACCAACTAAATGACAGACTTTTTGTTCTAGGGGCTTTTGCCCTCTTTCCCCCGAGTTCTAACTCTTGGGATTTGTGGCAGAGACAGTCTAGATGTAATCCGAGTGATCTGTTTGCTTGTTCTGTGGTTACCTGAGCTGCGATAGGAAAGCGATAGTAAGATGGTTTCAGCATCAGACAATCCTGTTGCTTCCTGATCCCTGTTACTCTGGTAGTTTAGAACCCCTAGGTCTACAATCTCATTTAATTTATAACCTCCAGAAAAGCAGTTTAGAAATCTCTAATTAGTCAACGTGGCACCTTGTGATACAATTGTTAGTAAGTTCAGTTACGCCCTTGTTAGTCAGGCCAGGGATGACTGCATGGGTGCCTCGACACAGGGATGTCAAGGAGATGACACTTTTTAGGTGCAAGAGTTGTCAGATGCAATATCTAAGATTTCTTAAGCCAGTGTATTGACTTAAGTGGACAAGTGGCACAAAACTGTCTTGATTGCTCAAAGGAATATTTCCCTAATCACCTAGCTAGGGGTAGAGTGTGGGAACACACTAATTGAAGCTGTTGGGCACGCACAAATTCGTATAAAACAACTTGAAGGTCATATTCTTAGCAAGGTTAGACTGACCTGCCCTCCTTACATTCGTGTGCTCCACCTCGGTCAGTATTGGTGCATGCTGAGTTGAGGAGGAAGTCTGAAGCTTTTGTTGTTGTTCTCATGCCGTGCCTGTATGTGATTCTGCAGGGGATGATAATCTGTTGTGAGTTCTAAATAGGCTTTAAAACAATACAGTTTGTAAACTGGCTAGTTTTAAAATTTGCATCCATTTGTTCAATTCCAACATTGTCACCACTCTCATAGGTAGCACTAGTGTCACAGTTGCTGGAACAGAATGTCATTCTTTGCTATCCTGACCATGTTCATGTATTTTTGGACATTTTTGCTTGTGTGGGAAGATAACCCTTGAGATGCTCAATTTCTGCCAAACTAAGGGATTATGCAGTGTATAAACCTTGGTTATAACGGTGGTGTTACATTTTGTTAGTGTTGCAGATTGTTTAGCTATTGAGGATGCATGTACTTCTGTTTACTATGGATGCTAGTTGACTAAAGCTCATCATTAGGAAACAGGAGACCAGTCCATGCATACATTGATGTGGCAGTTCCAAAGAGAGAGAATTCCTCGTGTGGCAGAGTTCTCACCAGGCAAAGTTAAGAAAACAATTCAGTTTAGTTTATTCTGTCAAAGTGAGGGGCTTGGCATTTGACTGCAAAATGGGAAACGCGCTTACAAAAGTTAAAATGTGTTTTCAACATACGCCTTAGTTTTCAGAGCTGCTTTGTGGGGCAGTTCTTGAAAACATTAAGAAAATGCACACCTGAATGTGACTTTCAAGACTCAACCTCTTATTTTGCTCTTCAATCTCTCTATATATCTGTCACTCTTCAGAAGTAGTTTTTGAGTATACATGAATTGCCAGAACTTAATATTTCTTCTCCATACAATATGGTAACTAAAAATGCAAATGTTATTCCTGTTCAGGGGAAGAACTCAATGTCTGACTGTTTTCTATTTGAAGAAGCACAGTTTAATACTTGATGCTAATTCAGTTCAGAAGTGTCTGTCTTTCCCTTCTATTTAAGGGTCTTTCCCAGGGTTGACATTTCCATTGTGTTCACCATTGCTGATTTTTTTTTTTTCCAGAACGGGCAACTAGCGTTCGCTTGCACAACTCTGTAATTCTATTTCATAGAAATAGTGACCAACCAGTTTGTTAATACTAGAAAATCAGCTCCACTCCAGCAGTTTAGAAAGACTAAGCCTGAAGCGCAAGTATAATGACTATAATACCTGAGAATGGAGTGCTAAAGCTACATATTCTTCCTACATACTCACCTCTGGTTTAGAGAATTCTGTCCTAGTTTTAGTACTGAGAACCTCCAGTCAATAGCGTCCGTTCCTGTACAAATGCAAGGTAGTCCCACTTTCCTAGTATGTGTCAGACATTGAGCCTGTCAGTGTAAGCCTTTCCTCCTAGATTCATTGACAATAGTATTTATCTTGCTGTACTCATGTTTTCTCTCAGCCAATTGCTGCATCACATAAATCTTTCACTAGTGTGCCTTGGGAATGTTCCAGCATTCTCTGGAATCCTTACTAATATGCTTTATTACGTTTTATCTCTTTCTCTAGATCCTTCAAAAACCAACTCCAGAACTAAAGCATCAGTTGGCCTCTTTCTCCAAGCGGGTTGCTGGTGCTGTTACAGAGCTCATCCAGTCAGCAGAAGCAATGAAAGGTGAGTTGGGCAGCCTGGCTACCAGTATGGTGCGCTTTTTACTCCAGAGATGATGATCTGTCATATTTGCAGTTTAAAACAAAACCTCAAAAAAACCCAAACAACTTTTTAGTATGTTCTAGGTGTCTTGGTACCACCTACTTCCATTCTTTTAATTTCTCTGCTGGTGTTCAGTTATTCACAGTCTTGGTAAACTCGTGTATTTGACCCCCTCCCACTTCATATGATCAGTCGTAAGTCTGTAAATCATGCAGCCTTTGAAGATGGAACCATCAAACAGAGCTCTCAAGAGCCACAGGAGCAGAAAACAAAGTACAATATCACTCCTCTTGAACTAGTGGCTGAATTCTAATCGGATGGCTGGTCCCTTTCCTTACAGTCATGGTTGTTCAGTCAAAAGAACTCCTTTGCTTTGCAGTGATAGTTTCTTTCCAACTTCAAATAAAAGGGGATACATATACATCATCTTACTGAATTAATACTCAGCCTCTAGCAATGATGTCAACTTCAGGTCTATAGTGCTTACAGTCCTCTGTCTGCGTCCTGCCCTGACAAAGTATGTTAATGAAACAATGAGACTTCAGAAAATTGTGGTCTGGATAATTCATGAACTCTTAGAATTGAATTTCCTGAACTCTTGGAATTATTGTGGACAAATATAAATTCAGCACTTTAAGTGATGAATTCCATTGCTTAGCAGAAACTCTCTGTTCTTATAACAGATGAGTGATATTTTTCTCAGATACTGACTTCCTTGGTAAAATTTTTATCCAGTGATGCATGCGAGCTCTTAGGACAACCGTTCTAATATTCTACATTTTAAATGAGATGAATATGTATTAAGGGTGGTGTTGTTAAATATTAGACCACTACTGCTGAAACCAGATTTACTGGGAACTTCAGTCTAAAGAAATCTTCACAGCCATCAGAAAGACATATGAGCATTCTAGTGTCATGGGTAATACAAAGCTACAGTGAAATATTTTGAAGAAAGCATTTTAATAACTTTTAATTCTGTTCCCTGCCCTCCTCACCCCTCCCCCGGCTTTTAGTAAATTCATATTTGTTCAATCCTTCTTTCCTAAGCTAGACCAGAAATCACTATACTCGTTTTTTCTGATATTCTGTGCAACATACTCTGCATGTTTTCCTCAGTTATTTCTTGCTTTTATCAGTACACATTCCTTGGGAAAGAATTGTGACTAAACACTTTTCATATATGGGAATCCCTTATTATTTTCTTACTTCCCCCCGTCCCCCCCCCAATGTCTTAATATAGTTGCTCTGTTTCATATAACATTGGTCTACATTATGCTTTTTTCCTGTTCAGGTAAATTATTGAATTCTTGAGCCTTTTCTGCACTCCTTATGTTTCAAAATTTCCATTTCCAATAGCTAACAAGTCAAACCAATATCATAATTTTTCTATTCCCTAAATGCTTTTAAAAATCTTTTTATTGTCCTCATCTCTGGAGACATCTATTCATTTCCAGTATTTTTGAATTCTAATTCATATTCATTAAAATAAAAATTCACTTTTAATTTCTTTTCTCACTTACTGCCTGTAGGGGATTTTTTTTAATTCACTTTAGAAGCTTTTTTGGGGAAATGAAAATGTTTTTTAACCATTCCAAATTTTCATTCCGAATTTTCATTTATAGATACATGATAAAATTCTGTCCCTTAACCAATTTAGTATGTAAATGTGTTTTCACCTGTGTAAAAATGCCTTTTTTTGAAAAGGAACTGCTACATTTTACAAGTTTGGTTTTGCCTGTATCAAAACTATTTTTTCCCCTACTTATCTGCCAATATTAGGGATTAATATAGAATTCCTTCATCTTGTGCACCATTTGAGCTGAGAAATTGTCTTTGGTAATTTTTTGATATTTGATACAAAATACATATATACATACTATATAGGGATTAGCAGGATGAAACGTAGCTCACTAGGATTACACTACCATGTACTTTAGCTTTCTCCCAGCACATCATAAATAGGAACCAGTCATTTTGTATTCTCCCCTTGTTTGGTTATCCATAGTAGAAACTGCCTCATTCTTTAGCTGGTGCAATGTTGATCCATAAGCATTCAAAGATATTTCCTTTGATGTTTGATCAGACATGGCTTACGCTATTCCTGATGCAAAGTGCTGGTATTCTTCTCCCTAGTTACTCTTCCTTAATAAAAATTAGTGTTTGAGTTGCTGTTTTAATGTTAGGTTCACCCAAACTTTCTGATCCTATTTCAATAAGTTTAACAAGGCCTTAAAAGATTTCTTTTTTCCCTTTTTCTTTTTCATTCTAGCTGATTCTTTGCCCGGTGTACACTGCTTCCCATCCTTTTCTGTTTCCATCTGTGACACCACTTTCTCTCCTTGTCCTTTGTAGTTAAGACCTTTAGTTTTCTTTCCAGTTTCCTTTTCTTTTTCCATCTGATTTTCTTTTTGGCTGTTTCATTGCTTCCCTCAATCAGGAAGACGGATGCTTTTTGAATTTTGTCATCCAGAGCATGACTGTATGAAATTGAAAATAATAATGCAGCGAGAACTTCCAAAAATCTGAGATCACCTCCAGCCAAGTATTCATTTTGTGGACCTACAAAATTTCTTTGATCCAAGAGAAATGCCAAAAACTCAACAGAAAGACAAACAGAAAGTTGGCCTTTGGATATGTTACAGAAACTGCTTTGGCCTTCTCTACATTGCTGCTAGAAACACATTGCCAAAAGCATGCCTTCTTCATTCAATACTAGCTTCATCTCTAACCACTGCCAAAAAAGAGACTCTGAAAAGTATGCTGTGGATGATTATCTGTTGTCTATAACATGTCCTCTTTACCAGTCTGTCAGACTTCTCAGTGTACCTTACAACTTGGTCAAGTTAGAAACCATCTTAGTGAGAGCTCTGATAAACCAGATCAGAGTGACAGCTAGTTTTGTTCCTAGTATAGACAGTATCCCTTTTTGAAGCTGCTTTGCTTACAGTTCTTAAGTTACTTTTGTAACAGAACAATCCTGCTAAATACGTTTTTTCATGCTGACTTATATTTTGCTCTCAGTGGCATAAGCGACAATGTTTTTATGCCGTTGTGGTACTAAAATCAGCTTTCTAGGATGTACACTTGGTATTTGACACTTGAAGTGTGCTTGTAAATCACCCTCTTTGAATGGCAGCTCACAGTGGCACTCAAGTTATTGTCTTCATCTCCATTAATTTCAGGGACAGAGTGGGTGGACCCAGAAGACCCAACAGTCATTGCAGAGACAGAGCTACTAGGGGCTGCGGCGTCAATTGAGGCTGCAGCAAAGAAGTTAGAGCAGCTGAAACCAAGAGCCAAGCCAAAGGTGAGTGTCCATCCCCGTTGTTTCTTTGAAGTTAATGAAGCAGAAGATGCATATAGCCCCTATATTGGTGTGTACTTTGTTACTGTCCACAATAATGGTATAAACAATCAAACCTTGGATCGGTCTCAGTGCCACTAGACACTGCACTGGATGGGACTTACCCCTGAAGGAAGAAGGTAAAAAGATGCTTTTCAGGGTGAGTCAAGCACCAGCCATGAGCAAGCAAAGGAAGAAAAGCCAAACGTTAGAAATGCTTTTCAGAGTTACAGTATCATTACTGTTGATTACTTACTTTTCCAAACACATTTTACTGATGTGAAAAGTCATTCTCACTTGCTTTCCTTTGAAGACCCTTTGTTCTCATCTGAATGTGTGTAGTATAGCACGAGAAAGCAGCAGCAACACAGAAGCGATTCAGCAGAATGCAAAAGACCTTCAGGATTTTCTAAGATTAAAACCAGAGCATTTTATGCCATGCTAAAAGAGTAGCTGTGTCAGTGTCAAATCAGATATGTGGTATAACCGTTTCTATTTAATTTTCCTGAAGGAAAAGAAATCACAGTTCATAATGAAAGCAAGCCGTGTTGCATGTTGCCAGGTCATTTCAAACGTGTCTCTGAATATATTATATAAAATTAAACCAACTATTTTCATGCGTGATACATAGAGAATATATGGAACTGCTGTTACTTGTGGTTGTATGCCTAGCTCACAAGACTGGATCACAGAGAATTGCTACCTTTTGCCTAGTGTGGAATAACAGGCAGGTTTTAGAAGAAATGACCATGTTGCCTAGAATTTCATCTCTTTAAAATGAAAATCATGCTTTGGCTGTGTAATTGACTTCAGGAAAGGACTATGTATCTCTTTTTTATGCTGCTTTGTAGGTGCAAAACTGTTTTCTAAGTAAAGCTAATGAGAAGTCTTTCTAAACAGCAGGGCCTCAAGAACATTGTGTTGGATGATTGTTTTTGGTGCAGGGTGGTGTTTTGTCATTCAGGAACATCAGATGAAATAGTTCTTGGTAGCTCCACTCTTTGAGGATTTCTCACCCACCCCCTTCTGTTTAGTGATAGGAATAAATTAGTTCATGAAAAAGAAATGTTCTTTGTCCCGCTTTTTTTTTTTTTTAACAAGTACATCCATTTTGTTTATAAAGAAAAATGGTCCTTTATAATGAGATTCTACAGAGCAGAGGACACAGGCTGAGTTTGAGGAGAGGAAGAGTCCTCCATCACCTTTTCTATACAATCACTGCACAATAGCATATGTGTGTTGCCTAGTAACCATGGAGCAGCTTCCTTCTAACATCTAAGCCACTCCAGGGTCATTGTAATTTCCCAGTGAATACAGATGTCACACCTGCTCCTCATTTAACATGTTAATTTGAGTATCCAGTCTGCCTGTGATTTATTGGTCTGTTTATTTGTCATTTCCCGAAACTAAAACTCATATCCAACTGTTTTGTTTAATTTGGGATTTTAACAGCCTTTACATCATTTTTTAGGTGGCTAATCCCTTTCGCAATATGGATTGTAATACACATCAAAGGTACTAGGAAGATCAGAGTGGCTCAAATACCACTTTTTCTGCTGAAGACTTGTGGCTTGTATCCTCCCAGAGTAGGGTTTCCTGCGTTGTACACGCTCTATCTTTCTGATTCTCGTCTCTGACAGCATACATAGTGGTGTTGTGTGAATGCCTAGACTAGGTAAGGCAGTTGATACGATTGATTTTTCTTATGCGTAGTCTAGGAAATGCAGGAATAGTAGCTGTCTTCTACAATGGAACAGACCTCTGGTCCAGCTAGACCAATAGCCTGCTTCGGTTAACAGTAATCATCATCTAGTGAACTTGCAGAGATATCCTTAGTTTGTAATTTTAGAATAATCTGCCTGCAGGAAATCCGTCATCTTCATCATTATTAATCGGTGGCTGATTCTCTATTTTTGGGGTAAGCTTCTGTTATTGGGGCACGGAGCGGGAGTCATTTGATTTAGGCTTGAAATTTTTTGTTGTGTGTTCCGGTTTGACTGTTACCTCTACAGAAAAAAATCAATAGTTGAAGGTAGGGGTTTTTTCTCATTTGTTCCGCTATCTTAATTCTTTTGATATTTTTGGATTTTTTTAATCCTTGTTTTCTTTTCATATTTTTGCACCTATCATACCTCCTTGATGTCTTAGACTGAGACCAATAGCATGGGATGTCTTCATTTTCCACTACTGGGAATCACCTTATACCAGAGAACAATCTCTAATAAGACACAGACCTGCTAACTGCTGCTCATGTTTTATTGTACGATGCATATTCTGTTTGCTTTAAATCCTGATTGTTTGGCTGCTGGTGAATGTGCTCCTAAAACGCTTAGTCTGCTAGTCCACTGCCCCACTGATACCCTGTTAATATCTGTCTTTCTTCTGAGCTTATCTTGCGAGCACTTTGAGGACTCTCTTAAGTAGGTGATGTTATTCCTCCCCGTAACACAAATTCAGTATTCTCATTGCGGTGTTCAAGGTGGGGAATGACCTGTGAAGCAATGAGATCTTCATTGTTTATTAAGCAAGTGTTGGATGTTGTATTTCTTTTAAATACAATTAAGACGCTTACTTGGTCCCATACAACTGCTGTGACCCCGTTTTCCATTTTTGGAGGGTCAGGTGTCTTGCAATGCAGCCACATATTCTTCTTGTTATACACATATGCCACTGGCTGTAAAATAATAACCCCCCCAAAATTAGTAATTTTTTGAAGAAAAACATTTTGTCTAATAAGAACTACATGCTTCACTAATACTGGAAAAAGAACACTTTTAAGGAAAAGGTGTGGTAGATGAGGTACCACAGCAGAGAGCATTGCTGTACCTACCCTGTTCTGTTGGTACGCTCTTCATGCTTCTGTGTAGGCTTATGCCTTCAAACACAAGTGTCTTTAGTAGTCAACAAGAGTTCCCTGCTGTTAGCTTTCAGCAGTTTGTCCTTTTTTTTTTCCCCAAGATGAATCAAACCTGGATGCCTTTTTCTGCAGGACTCTGTGTGATATGTTTGATATATTAGGTTGTTATTTAATCCAACTATATATCAAACATATTCCTACAGTGTCCTGCCCTGTCTCCGGGGGTTTTAACATAGTAGAAGGCAATATGAAGGAGTACGTTCACTCACAAGCAGGTTTAGAAGACTTCCTGCAGAGCTCTTATCTAATCTGGTTTGAAATATATACATGAAGGGCTTCTTCATCAGTACCCGAGATACCTGGGAATGCTGAAGGGAAAACTGTAGGGAAGGACTAGAAAACAAGGATTTGTTAGGAAAAGTGAAAACTCAACATAAGTTCCACAGTTTGAATGCTGTGTAAGGCCGATTCTTCTCCACAGAAGGGATCAACTGTCAATAGAAAACTTTCTTCTTTTTTTCCAGAAATAAAAGAAGTTGTGAGATGACAGGAAATGTAGGATTTGGAAGTTTGAGAAACTCAGGGTGTGGTTTCTTCTCCTCACCAGCTAAATTTCAATATAATTGGAAAGAAATTCATTTGGTACACTGCGGGAAGGGCGGGGGAATCTGTTACGTGATGAGATACTAAGGTTTAGCTATGTGTTTTACTGCTGAGCTCCTTCTTCTCCACAGGGAAAGTTAATCCAGCCATTGTACAATAGCATGCTCCGTAATTTTATTTGTCTGCATTCCCTTTCAAAGTAGTCATTTTTGCTTAGCACTTATGTGCAATATGTAGTCCACTCACTATGCTGAACTGTGTTCAAACAATTACTTCTCTTCAGCCTCTTTTTGGTGGTTGTTTTTTCACAAATTGAATACCATCTGGGCACATACATGGCTGCATAATAGATTAGAGTATGGCCATGGGCATTTTGTTAAACTTTATGAAAGAATGACGCCTCTGTTGTAATAAGCAGATACTGAAATGCTTACTTGCTTAAGTTTGAATTCCTGACAATGCTGAGATATCAAGAATAATACACATAACTATTTCGTTATGTTGGACATGAAAATTTAAAAACTATCAATAACAGGTAGCCTTGGACAAAAGTAAAAGTGCAGTAAGTGTCTGTCAAATTGACTATCATCCAGTGGAACTTTTGTGGCTATTTCAGTTAAAGTAGTTAGTCAACTTAAATCAAAGTCAACAATGCATCTATTTTAATAACGAAAAGAAATCTGGTAGTGACTATACTGAATTCCCTTTAGTCACTTTGGTTTTGTGATGTCGTGATTGAAGTAAGAGTTTTATAAATAAGACAAGGCCTGTTGCATAAATTCAGGACCAATGTGATTACAACTTAGATATAATGATGGTCATGATGTTACATTGCAAGCATTGCCAAAAATTCATTGCTCCCTTTACAAAGCAATTTTTTATACTCTTAATACTAAGACATATGCTTCGGTTGATGGGATTAGCGCAATAGCAAGGCAAGATAATACTTTTCCTTGAATTAGATGGCTTTTCCTACAGGATAAGAAAACCTTTAAAGTGCTGAACAACTTCATAGAATCATAGAATGGTTTAGGTTGGAAAGGACCTTGAAGATCATCGAGTTCCAACCTCCCTGCCATGGGAGGTTTTTATTTTCAGATCTTTAAGTTTTTCTGGTGTCTATGGATGCTACGGTTTCATCTCCTGGACTTTGTTTTAGTTCTGTGGCAGTTATGTGAAGTGTTGTAGGACGGAGCACTGATGCATGTGCCATTTTGTAATGATTTGTAATTACTCATCATTATCTTCTATTTTGTAATTGACTACTGTTTCATCAGATTGCAGTAACAGGAGAACTAAACCTGACTTAAATTGAGAGGAGTGAACTTAGACTTGCAAATGAAGTGCCCAGTTTTCTATCTCAAAGCCCACTTAGCTGGTGTCCCTAAAGTTAATTATTTGACACAAGAATGCTGTGGTTGCATAAGCTGGAAGAAGCTTGTATTTGAAAAGCCTCATCTCTCACAAGGTGGTCTGTTCTGGTATTGTCTCCACTAGCCCTACTGGTCATACTGCATTAGATTCTGGTAGGCTTGATCAACAAAATACCTTCTGTTGGGTTATTTTGTATTAAAAAAATAAATAAATAATAAAATCAGAATACATGGCCCAGGCCTGCCCCTGTTTAAAATAACAATAACCATTTATCTCTATTTTGTTAACTGTTCAGGAGCTAGCAATCACGCTTAAATGGATACATGTTTTCAGTATTTGTTTAAATGGTTAGAAAGTCAGGGAAGTTGTTGGTTTATGGAACAATAAATTTGCATTTTTAAATAGCAAGAAACCTCCTTAGGAACAGCTGATCTCTCTATTCGCACATGCTCGTTGAAAGACCTCTTTGGATGACTGAAGTGTTCCAGACAGACCTTTGGAACCTCCTATCTCCAAGATGACTAAACTGGACTGCTTCACAATGCTGCTCTCTGTGAAATGACAGCTTTTACCAAAAGCTGTTAAATCTGTGCTCTTGCTTGGTGTCTGTTACATTTCTTAGTACAGGTGAATGAGACAGTATACATTTATCACTGTTCTTTTTTAACACTTTAAGTGTTTAGTCATTTAGAAGATGCTCTACCTAGGTTAGCAACCCTGGAAGCCAGTATTGTAGCGCTATAAAAACAATCTTGATAGGGAAAAACAACAATTTATTTTCAGACTTGCGCTTTGCTGAATGTAGCTTTGAGTAGTCCTAATGGAGGTAATTTATGAGAAAGTTGAAGGCAATTCTTTAAGTATCTTGCATGATACTCAGCTTCATGTGTGAGCAGCCACAAGGGCAACTTAATATTTAAATTCACTTATGTTGACTCCCAGCGTTAGACCGCATGAAACTGCTTTGCAGAAAATTATGTAGGTCTCATTGAATTTACTGATGTGTTCCAAAATCTTGTCTCACTTTGCGTATGTCCTCAATCTTGAAAATACAACTGCTTTCAGGTGAATAATGTGTGACGTCATTCTTTCTTGGTTATAGCAAGCAGATGAGACTCTGGATTTCGAAGAACAGATCCTGGAAGCAGCTAAATCCATTGCAGCTGCTACCAGTGCCCTTGTGAAGTCCGCTTCAGCAGCCCAGAGAGAACTGGTGGCACAGGGAAAGGTGGGTAAACGGGACAAGTAGCAACAGTAGAGCGGGGGGAAGCATCAAAACTGAATCTAGTCTCTTAACTGTCCTCTGTTAAAACAGTTGGAAAGGAGCTTGAGAATAACTAACAAAAATTAAATCTGTTCATTGCTCATCACACTACCTGGCCCCGGCTTGGTTCTGTTTAAACAAAGCAAACACTACAATTATGTTTATTTAAACCTCGCAAGTGTAATCAAGAGTTTGGCTCTTCAGATATTTCAGCTGTGGGGAGGTTTTATGTTTGTGGGTTTTTGGTTTTGGGTTGTGTTTTGGTTCTTTTTTTCAGATCTGTGGGTCAAGCTATTAATGTATAGTCCCATAAGACAGCTTGAGTATCCAAAAACAAATGTCACAGTGTACAGTACCACTCTGGACCAGAATAGCAAAGGGCCTCACTCATTGTGCCCTCAATGTTTTATTGTCTGATTCAATGGGGACACAGGCCTGCATGCAAATTCAGTACATTTAAGTGGACGTGCTTGTAATTATTGTTGGGACCAATGGAAAGAGGGCTTATAACATGTGTCATCCTTTTGGTCTGGTCAGGATTGATGTCTTTGTAATTAATTTCAAACCCAACGCTGGTTTTTATTCCCGGTTAATATACTCTGAACCTTAATCTGACCATCAAACAGATATGTTGCCTGTGAGATATAGCATCGTTGTTGTTGTATAGTTATGGTTTCCAATTTAATCTAATTTTTTATTCTGAGCAGACTGTGTCATGGATCCTGTCACAAAAGCGCTATGCTGTCTACTTCAGCTAGGATTCCTGGGGAGCTTTTGCTTTTAGCTGCAGCAGGAGCACAGAGCGCTTGTTTCACAACAATAATGATGTAATTGTTTGAAAAGACCCACCATAAGCTATAGCTCTGGAACTTATCAATAATGCTTAAAACAAGACATTATTAATACCCATTGAAATCTGGCTGTGGAGACAGTCCAAAAAATGAGAATTTTGACTTACTTGCTTCACTTAGATTATCGTGTAGTCTGCTTTCATGTGATAAGACTTGTTTTTATTTAGTTTCATTGTGACGTACAGCTTGCTTACTTTCCTCACCACCGCCACCACTGTACTGTTATACAGAATAATACAGAATGTATTTCTATCCTGGTACCAGCCCTGAGTCTCCTTCAGGTAGTTTTGGCTTCTTTGCTCCCACAGATACATTTCTATTTGTGTCTTTCAGATTGAGGCTAACAGCACTTGCATCCTATTCCATCCAAGTTCAGATAATTGCTAAGACCACTTTAATCTGTCTGTCTGAGGAAGGGTGTAGCTTGCTGTTCTAACAGAAGCACACCTGTCAAATATAGTGCCATATTAGCAGATGTGTTCAGCCTGCTTTACTGAATTTAGCCATTTGGCTTTATCCGTCACTCTTCTATAGTAACTTGATGAAAGATCAGGAAATTTTGCAGCAAATGGCTTTTACTTATAGTTTCTTGCCTGCTCGGAGGATCTGCAAATAATATTTTTATTTGCAGTCTTCAAGAGAAGAACTTAATCCTAACCAAAATTTAATGAAGCGTCAGATTTCAGAATTGTTTGTGACACATCCTCTCATTATGATACTTCTCACAAATCAAGTAAGCCATTGAAACACTTCTGAAATAATGCAGCCCTAATCCATTTTCCTTCTATTCTTTCTCTACTGATCCCTAGTGCTTAGGTAGTTGTCACTATGGGGTATCCTCTGGCTGCTGGGGTAGCCTCTATCTCCAGGTCAGCCAGAAGTACAGAAACCTGCCTTCTAAAATGACTGACCAAATTCGTGCCCATAGTGAATGGCTCCAACCTGCCTGGTAGGAAGATTTCGTTATTGATACTGCAGAAAATGTTTTGCTGTTGTAAGAAACCTTCTGAGGCATGTGGTATGGACTCCCCTCAGAAGAGGATGGCTGGCATGTAGGTGGGAAGGACAAGATGGATCTCTTCCACATACATCACTGCAGTACTGAACAGTAACTTGTACTGACTATTGGCTTAGATTTCTCATTGACCTTCTTATTTGGTGTGGAGGCAGTGAGAAGTTTTTACCCAACTGCATGGATGTGTGCGAACCAGGCACGTTCTTGTCCCAAAAAAATTTCCAACATTGTTTGGTAAAGGCTGTGAAAGTATCTTACAGGGCAAACTGGTGCAATATTATAGTTGAAGAGTTTGTTAAAGAAGTTTTACGTGAAACTACTTTCTCCTGTGGAATTGTTATAAAAGAATGAATTTTGTGTTAGGCAACCATTTCCATTTCTGCAGTATCGATGAAGTCTGGGAAGTTGGATCTGATCTCTCTCCTTTCCACAACACCCCCCTATTCACTCACTCACACATATGCACACACACAAAATTCAGACACCCCTAACTATACTCCTGCATCTGTGCTCTACGTAAAATATGTTTTCTCAGCATGATTAGGCAAGAAAACCTTGAAACCTAAAGAATTCGGGGACCTAGTGCATTCTTTTGTATACCTGATTTCTCAGCAATGAGACAACACATCTTCTGTTTATGTTGATAATACACATAAGGATTCGATTCCGATCCCTGGGATCCTCATTATGCATGAATCCCCGCTTCCATTTCTTTTAAAATACAAGTTTTTACTTTTCACATCTTCCGCCTTCTCTCCCAAAAACTCCCATGTACAGGCAGTTGGCAACCAACTGTAGATTTCTGTTTCATTATTTTCATCTGACGTGAGAAGAAAGCTGTCTCCTCATTATTGCCAGTACTGCTGATACCATGAACACTTCAATGGATGAGCCAGGCAGAAAAATGGGCTGCTTTCCTCAAATTAGGCATTAAGGCAGTTAGAGGGCTTCCCTGTGGAGCTTTCTGTTTTGTACCTTCCCATAGTGCCAGAATCAGAAGAGATTCGGGAATGATGTAAATACAGATGTGTTGTGGAGACACAAATAAGTTATTTTAAAGGTGGGGAGATTAGGAACTACTGCTTCAACTGTTGCTTAGGCCAAAGTCTTGGCTGCAACAATCATTACTCCAGGACTTCTACACATGTTCCAAGGATGGGACAATTCAAGCAGCATAGCAAGTTGGACACTACATGAGCAGGCAGATAGGTGCTGGAAGCACGTTTACTCTGACAACTAACTTTCAGTTGGATTTTCTGCTCCTGTATGTGCTGGCTACAGTCACAGGTGCAGGTGTTTCCTTTTTTCAGGGATTACTGTTTGTCTAAATATGAGACAAAGCAATTGTATTTTGTGTTTCATTGTAAGACATCTCTGAACTGTTTTTTCAGGTTGGAGCAATCCCTGCAAATGCAGCTGATGATGGACAGTGGTCTCAGGGACTTATTTCCGCTGTGAGTAACAACTTCTCTTAAGGAAAACTAGCACCTTCTCTGAAGAAATAATATCCTGTGAGAATACACGGTGACTTTTTTACTGTCTCCTAGGCCCGAATGGTGGCAGCTGCAACCAGCAATCTCTGTGAAGCAGCTAATGCCTCAGTACAAGGCCACGCTAGTGAGGAGAAGCTCATCTCATCTGCCAAACAAGTGGCAGCTTCTACAGCACAGTTGCTTGTCGCTTGCAAAGTGAAGGCTGATCATGACTCGGAAGCCATGAGGAGGCTGCAGGTACTTGTGTTCTTAATTACTGAAAACCCATAGTAGTGCTGTGTAAATGCTGTTATAGCACTGCAGGAACAACCCCCAAATTTTAGGAATAGTGTTTTGAATTTTCAGAATTCTGTTCAGTTTTTCTTCCTTGTGGGATTCTGGGGCACTTTCATCCATCAAGGATGAAGTGATTGTGCATTTGTCATTATTCAGCAGTAGCTACAGCTCACTTCGCTTCTTGTTTTCATCTTCATTTTTAAAAGATGTTGAGAGATGTCAGTGTTGGCTGGCCTGTGCCAAGCCCTGGTTTAGGTGTGATAGTGTTAGATTCATATTCGTGATCAGCCGCAGGAATACATGAGCTGAGAATGTTTGCTATGAGTGTTTTTATAGGGACTGGGTATAGTTGGTTTCTCTACAATTATTCTGCATTCAGTTAGGCTTGCAGTGACCTTGCAAACAGATAAGCACACTTAACTTGGTTGCACATGAGTATCCTCCTGACGTCTCCAAGATTATGCACGTGTTCAACAAAGTACTTGCCTAAGTGCTAGCATGGGTTGTGGTCAGTCTTCCTTTGTTTCTAGGAGTCAAGAGACAGCACTTGTAGATAAAACGTTTCTAAAATGGAGAATCATTATCAGACAAAAACAAGAACAGAAGCTGATGCAACATCATAACTGAAGTCTGCTTTAACTTTTTTACGTGCAACTGGTTCCCTGTTACATTACACATTGATTTCATGTTGAGCTTCTCTGAACTATTACTGAATTACCTCTGTGTTACAATGGGTAAAATCTAATGTCTCCAGAAATTTTGTTTAAGGGTGTTCATTTTAAAATGGCTACACCCTTCTCTGACTTCCTGTCCTGTGGGCTCAGCCTGGAATGTGGGAACTATTTCAGCTCCTTTTTTCATATCATCACCATGGAGTATCTTCGGTGATAGTGAAATTTTCCCTTTTTCTCTTATTTGCATAGATGCTGCTAGTGGACACTCAATGTAACCGTTCATATATGGACAGGTAGAATCTAGTCTAATAGAAGTGTGAAAAATCTGTTTCTTCTATAGAAAACAGTGGCATGTTAATGTTATCTCTATGGATGAGATGGCTTTAGTGCTTTGTAGTGGGCTCATATAGATTGAATTTGTCAAGGGTCTGCGGGGGAGATACCAGTAACTGGAAGATAGTTCTGACTGTAATGCAACCTGAACTTTAATATCCAAATACCAAGACGTGTCTGAAGGAATTTTAAATGCAGAACAAACAATAGAAACAGGAACAAAATCAAGTACTAGAGAGTGTCTTCTCAGCTCTGCCAGGAAATTCGGGGTACTCAGTCACTGTAGGCAAATATTAAATAGGCATTGAATGTGAAAAGTTGGAAGGGAATGTGAAAAGGAAACAAGCCCAAGCACAGATTGAAATTCAACTTTACCACTTTACCAAGCTTCATATTAGTCCCAAAACGAATAATGAAGGGAAAAGCGGTTTGCATTTGGAAATAACATCCTTTAGCATAGCAAAACCAAGGAGTTGATGTCTACCAAATATTTTTACTCGTGGATTAGTCAAAACTACTGAGGCTTTTCAGCTGGCTTTGACCCAGCACAAATGTTTTCACATAGTTTCAATCAATAGGTTAGGTTCAGGAGTTTGAGTGTATTAGTTTTCTCTTTCCTCTCGTTATCAGAACCTGGTAAAAGAGTATTCCAGGTTGGAGCAGAGATATGACAACTTGCGGGATGAAATGACTATTATAAAGCATTTGAACTGCATTTCCCATGAATGCTAACTTGGAATGCGCTGTTCCAGAGTCTATTCCAAAACTTAATGAAGCAAATAGAAATGTTTCTGTTCTCTTTCGATGAGGTCCATATTGAGCAGAGCAAATTTCAAATAATTTGTCCTTGGGTTATTTCAGGTGGGGGGAAAGTTAAGTTGAAAGGAAGATGAAGCTGGAAATATGGAATAGGACTGGGGAGACGAGGGGAGCAGGTTCAGAGCTGGTCCGTGTGGCTTCCTCACTTGTGCTGGTGTCTCCAGCATGTGAGCAGGCTGTCTTGGCCAGTAGCCTGTGTGGGAACAAATATTCTCAGCACACACGACACCTGGAGACACCGGGAACCATGGAATAGGGAACTCTACTCCTGCTCTCTCTCATTGCCTGTCACAACACTGCAAGTACCTACCCTTTTCCTGCTTATTGTGAAAGCATTAATGTTGTTTATTGGTGGTTGTTGCGTTAAGGGGCGAAGTAGTTTTGGCAGAAAATAAACCCCCTTGCGTTCTAACACTCCTCACCGAGGTGGGAGGCTAGGGGCGGCTGGGTTTAAATTCTGAGTGATGCCCAATTCACCACTATCAGTACGGGCACGTTAATATATATTAAACTGTTACAGTTTTGGATACACTAATAGCGGACTGCACCTTCAGCCCTGTCATGCTCAGGAACTAGCACGGCCACTCTTTGGTCGTGTTCACTGCACACAGTGCAGTTTATTTAAGCAACAGATACACAGTTCTTTTGGATTGCAGGTGATAGTGACTGTCTGCAAAGCATGTGCAAATACTAAAGATGTCAGTAATATAGCTCGGCTACAAATGCACTAACTTATAAAACAACTCTATAGAGATTTCTAAGTTTCCTGGGGAGGCACTTGGTATAGCCGAGTGTTCCAATCTTACCCGCAAGCATCCTTAGGGGGGGAAGAGAGGTTCAGCCCGTTGACTGATCCCAGAAGTCAAAGCAGTCAGTGATGGAGTTCTCGACTTGTTCACGATGGTGTCTTCCCTAACATCCCCCCTTTCTTGGGCTATTTTTATACTATTTTTTATCTTCAAGGTGGAGTTTGAGTGACTCCAGTCATAGACTCTAGTCATTTCATTATGATTGGTGTAAAATTTTCTCACCTCTCACTTAAAGGTATAGTTTACGAAAAATTCGGGGCGCAGACTCAAGGAGGAGTGGTTGCACCTTGGAGGCGGGTAGACTTTGGGATGGAGGTGTGTTTTGGTATTAGAATGACATTATAATGAGTGAAGTTCACCCAAAGGACAGCATTTCATCAAAAAATGACAGATTGTTGGCTCAGGGTAACAAGTAGGCAGCTTATCAGTTCCATAAGACCTTCAAGGGTTCCATTTGGTCCTCAAGTTCCTATTTTACCACAGAGTTTGGCCGTGGTGTCTCCACTCCGCTCCATCCTCTGCACTGTTTTTCTTCTTAGAGTTCCACGGTGCCATCTCATTCCCATGTTTGCTGGATTATCACAGGGTTTGGCCTTGGAGTCTCCACCCCACTCCACTCCCCGTGTTGCTTTGCAAGCAATACTGTACAGGGAATCGCAGATGTAGCGGATTCTTTCCATACCAGCTGTGGCTGTATTCTGCCCTAGAAACCTTTTGATTTTATACCTTTCCTTAATGTCTGAACAATGCTGTATTATTGATGATTTTAGTAATTATTCCACAGTGGTGGTGACTGATTTGCTCTTAGATACTAGGCTTTAAGGTTTAATACAAGAACAGCCTTACTGGATCAGACCAGAAGTTCATTAAACCAAATCTATATCCTGATTCCAGCAGTGGCCACTAGAAAATGCTAAGAGAAGCCAGTAAGAACAGGGTAAGCATGTGTGATACTATTCTATACTATGTTCTTAGATTCTGAGTGTTTTCAACTCGGGAACTTCCCAAGCCAGATGCAGATTCTGTATGTTTAGTAACCCTTAGTGTTCTTCTCCTCTTATTTTATCCAGTCCTCCTTGACCCTGTGTAAACTTTTAGAGTCTAGTTAACACTTCTCAGACAGTAGATTAAAGCTAGGACAGCTGTACCTATGTCTGTCCCAACCTGCTTCTGCTGGTTTAAATCCAAACAGTATGAATAGCAAATCCACTCCTGTAGCACACAGGTCTCAAATTTCATTTATAGGATAGGCACTTTCCCAGTGCAGGGGTTCTAGCAAGATTTAACCATTCACATCCTTCTCTTCATGAAGTATTCAGTTGTTCTTGAGAGTACCTGGTACAAAGTAATGCTGTGCAGCATTACAGAAGTCAGTGTGAGTAGTGATAAATTCATGTCACTTTGACCAGGCTATGTTACTGCAGGAGTGTTGATAACATATTGCTTCTGGTATCTCAACTAAATACTTCACAATTTAGTTATCTCTGCATGGCATTCCACTGTGCACTGAAGACTCATCCATGGTAACAGGTGATCTAGGTGTTCCTCTTGCTCAGGAGGTGGAAATATCCTCGAGTGGTACCCTGTCCCATTCTCTGAAGTTGTTTCTTTGCTAAAGTACTTGAAATACACATGGGGGTCCACCTTTCAGTATTTGTATGTATAATTGAGTAGAAAACATACAGCTAGATCCCTCAGTCAGTCCCTCAGAATGAGTGATCAGTAACCCCTCTTAGCGCTAAGTCCACATCAGCCCAGAAGTTTTTTTTCCCTGCCTCTGTCCTGACATTGATGAATAGATGAAGAAGTGGAAAGGAGGAGGATTCCAGTAAGAGCCAGGAAGGAGGTCAAATTTTGGTGTATCAACCAATTTTAAAATACAAAATATCAGACATAAGACTTATCCGGGACTCACAAATTTAAAGGACTGCCAGTGGTATACGAAAGATCTCATTTACACCTCCATGTGCAGAACGCATTAAAGCATTCTTCTCCCAGAGCCAGTCTTCCACCACTTTCACCAGCTCTTAGTACACTGGAGCAAATTCAGTGCCAGATCTTACAGAGCTGAGCCCTTTACTACCGTCACCTGTCTGCACAAGGTATTTCCTAGCCAATGGTCTTCAAGACCTCAGTGCTTCAAAAAAGCTGCCAGCTCCATCTTTTAGCTTTAGTAGAAGAGATGTTTGCATTTTGTTTGTGACAAGGACTCTTCTTCCACTCATCTCCGTAGGGATCACAGTAGATTCCAAGGCCACTTCTCAGGTATCCTCCTGTGTTCATTAAACCAGTGCCTCTGGACATGGTCACTGCTGAGCGCGCAGTGTGGAATCTCTACTGCCAATATGCATTAGAGTATAGCAAAGATAGCTTTGTCAAAGTTAGAATGCAGGTAGCTTAGTTACCTTTTTCTTTTTGATGCACAGTTGCTGACACTACTCAGTTTAGACAACAGAAAATGCATTACAAATGTTTGACTGTTTACCTTTAGAAATCTGAGACTTTTTAAGGGAATAAAAGTTTAAATATGAGATAATAATGACTCTGTAAGTGGATAATTTGCCCTCGTGAAAGTCTATTAATTTAAAAACTTCTTTGCCTTAAAATGTTTCTTTATACACTAGCTTTCATTTTCTGTTCTTCCTCAAAAAAAACCCAACAAACTGATCAGTGTTGTGCATAATGTAACTTGTGATTTCATCCACTGTTTTATTTCAAACTGGGGGGGAATCTCATTTGTGACTTTCCCAACTTCCAGCTTCATAAATAAAGTAATTGCATTCCTCTCTCTACCATTAATTTTGAAAGATTAATTTACTTTTTACTGGGAAAAACAAAACACACCTTTCCTGTGTAATCAAGCAGTGACGTTTTAGTTTTGATGCTCAGACCAATCCATATTAGTTATGCATTTTTGTTACTACTAAATTTCTTTTGTCTTTTTCAAAGGCTGCAGGAAATGCTGTCAAGCGAGCATCAGACAATCTTGTCAGGGCGGCCCAAAAAGCAGCATTTGGGAAAGCAGAGGATGACGACGTTGTGGTCAAAACAAAGTTTGTGGGTGGCATTGCTCAGGTTGGTAGAATCACCCAAGAAGTAAAGCAGAGCAAGAACTATCACAGAAATGTAGCGTAGTGTTACAATGTCCATCTGCTTTATTGCAGACTGGACAAATCTATGTAGAAATCTATGATAAATTACTTGATGCCTCACTCTTAGGTAACCACTGACATAACAGCAGTGCGATATGCTTTAAGATGTCTGCACTTCATTGAGCAGTTACTGTAATAGCAGTTACCATTGTCCAATATCTTTTATTTTTGTTCTGATGAAGCTAATGGTTCTTTTTGTTAAATATTCCCAAATCTTCATGGAACACTAGTTTTGTATTTATATAATCAAGGAAATAGAGAGTGAGAGATAAGAACTGATGACATTTTGTTACTGTGACCATAATTACGGGAAAATAATATTTAAAAATAGATTCCAAGGCTTTGAAGTTGTACCAACTTGTGGTTTCACTGTTATGAGTGAGGAACACCAGGTACTGTGGTTGCTACTTAAACGATATTGAAACTTATCATTTCTGCATGTCTGTAATACTGTCATTTTTCCTTTAGCATTTTGAGATGCAGGAAAATACTGTCGATACCTGCGGTAATGAGTGTTCAATTTTACTGTCACTCAAACATTACGTTAAGACATCATGCTTATCCTACATGCGCTAACTCCTCACCCCGATGAATGTTGGGCAAGCACAGCACTATAAAATCCATCATGGACGTATGGTAAAACTATGCTGGTAGATTTATTTATTTATTTATTTATTAGTCCTCTTTAAGAAATAAGTGTTCTTGATGGCATAGTCCTGGAACCTGGAAAAATTTGAGCAATTCCTGATGAAGTAATTGAAATTTGGTGCTTCTCTTGAGAATTCTCAAGGCCTACCTGTGACTGGTGTCATAGAGAAGGAAATCTTGTTTTACAGACAATATTCCTTGCTGTCATAATTTATGCTTCTGTTTTCTAGATCATTGCAGCCCAAGAAGAAATGCTGAAGAAGGAAAGAGAGCTAGAAGAGGCAAGGAAAAAACTGGCTCAAATCCGTCAACAGCAATACAAGTTTCTACCCACAGAGCTGAGAGAAGATGAGGGTTAATCTGCTGAGATTTTTTTTCTTTTTTTTTTTTTTTTTTCCCTTTTCTTTTAAAGAAATAAGCTAAAGGGGGACAGTACAGTGAGAACTGCTCTGACAACACTCTGGTATGCCGAGCACTTACCTAAATAAACTGCCTGTCATAGCTTTGGATGAGCAGAGGGCAAAAACCACTTGTTCTTTCTCATCTTGTCAGCTGAGGTGCATGAAGATCAAATAATGGTACGGTGTTAGGTTCATCATTCCTGTTCCTTCCTTGACTTATATCTCAGGAGAGAATGTTTCACTTTTTACTAAAGATACTAAGTCAGTATTATTGTCACTTTCCTGATGCTTGAGGTATTTATGGTTCCTTGACTTGTTATAAAACATTCATAATATTAACAGGAAAACAGTCAAGCAGTCTTTCATATGATAAATATCACATGAGCTGGTGGTTCTCCCCCACCTACCCGTGTAAAAAGAAGACCAAGATGGAGAAGGATGTACGTCTGACTGGAGAAACACGCATGAGTGTGGATTTGAAGATGCCTGTCCTCTTTCAGTGTTATATAGCTGGTTCACCCCAAAACTGGAGGAATTGTCTCTGCACCTGTTTGCACTAGTAGTATTACTCCTTACCTGATACCAACAAGCTTCTGCTTGTACAGTATTTAGGTTTACAAAATGTGGCAATAGCCATTCTTTAAAGAGCTCAGAAAACAAAGAAATGGAAAATTTGTCACTGCCTCAATAATAGCAGGTTCATGAAGGAAAATGCTGTTTCAATTATATACCTCTAATGTGTGACTACTTTTACAGTATTATACACACATACACATGCTCTAACATTGGACTGAATAGTTTGCATTTTGTTTGTTAATTGAAGTTACCTGGTTTGTACTGTGGGATTTCTGATAGAATGTATGTTAGTTAGAAAAAGGGAAATGCCCAGTACAACAAAAGACTATCACGACTCTTGTTATTCTTTTAATAATTTCATTTATAATTATTTTGTTTTGAAACCTGTGGTAATGTAGGAGAAAAGAATAAGTGATTTACAAGTAGACTTTTCCTGTAATATATTTTTTAAAAATCTGGACTCTAGGGAGTTTGTTTTTGTAGTTGGTATTGATGAAAATGTACTCACCAAGGAATTGCAGAGAAGGAATAGCAACAATCTATCAGCAATCTTTGTCTTCAGCTGCAGAAAGGTACGGTATGCTCTCAATATCTCTATTGTGACCTAAACAATAGCAGTATGGGTAGAGTGAGTAACACATTTTACTCTGTCAAAGAAAGAACACAAATCACAGCTACTTAACTAGCAAAAGCTAAACTGTTTGACTAACTACAGAAACGCCGTCTCTCCTAACAATAGTTTCCAACATGCCTCTGACTCCACTCAGGCCCTCTTAACCAATAATATCAAGCTTTTAGGTCAAAGGATGTTGCCTCTTGAGTCCTTCTGAAGGCTGTGTTGTCGTTTAGATACCTGCCCAGTACATTCAGCTGAGTCTGTTATGTTTTATGCATACCCACCAAGTTGTCATTGTTGCAGAAATACTTGTCTTGGATGCTCAAAAGTAACCCCCCCCTAGTGGTAGGTTTACCAGTTTAGATAGTGCTAACTCCTCATTTAAGTTACCTGCATGAGATATAATTATCAGGATTTTTGTCACACTAGTGTTAAATATATAGCAAAAAATGACTAGAGAATTAATAAATATTAAATTGTACAAAGATTTTTATTGTTAGAGTCTCTTCTCTGGTACTGATGTATTTCAGAGTCAGTAGAGTTGCTGGAGAATCCACAATGATGAGAGGAAAAAATTGGTGAATCGCTGTCATAGACAAATGTGCTGTAATGTGTAGGCTTGCGTGCATATGCAAACCCTTACTATCAGAGACATTCAATTCCGACTTCTGTAATTTTCCGCTGCAGCACAATTGATTTGATTTTGTCACTCAACTCACTGTGAGCAGTGTCACAGAATCTCAATGTTTAAAATTCCTACCAAAAAAAAGGCTTCCTGTAAATTTTTAGGCAGAAGGCTAAATTGGTGTTTATTGCTCTAAGACCTAAATAAAGACAGCTGTAGTGATAGGGATTTTCTGCTGCTGTTGGTAGGTCCAGCTGCTTTGCAGCTTATGGCTCTTTCTTTTTTTTAACCTGGATAGCCTCACATTCCCATCTATTTTTCAGAAAGATCTGCAAGACAGATTTGTTACTGCTTCCCTCTCAACCTGTGTTTAACCTATTTTTGGTCATATTAAAGCATGAAGAAAGATGATGCTGTCCTTAGCACCATGCCAGTATTTTGTTGCAGGTATAATACTGTTGTAATATATTTTGATCAGGATGGTATTTGCCAGTTTGAAAGAAGGCAACAGCCTTGTCAAATGCAACTATGTATGGAAATTGTATAGCTAGAAAACTTTTGTCAGTGTGTAGAAGGAAAGAGCATGCTCAATTTGTGTTCCAGATAAATTTGTCTGGGAAGTCCATTTTAGCACAGTTATTTTGAGACCTCTCTATTTCTGATTTAATGCCCCCTCTTATTTGACAGAAAGTACTGTTCTTTTTTCTCCTTAGCTATGTGCTCCATAGAGGAACTGCAGTCAGATGAGTAGCTGAGCTGAAGTATTTTTTTACTCTGGATTTTGGGTCTTTATTTGGGAAACATTAAGAGAATATAAGCTCATCTAAAGTCTTTCTATTTCAATTTTTTTCTTGCTGTTGTAACTTCCAGTACCGCTGAAGTCCACATGTGAACGTCTGTGGAGTTTGGAACTAGTCCATGCACTTATTTGGCATGAAGACTTGCAGCAGGAAGTGACAGGTTGGAGTAAGGGATGGAAGCTAATTAATAAGAAGGACGGATGTTTACTTTGTTCTGTTAACTTGTGAAATGGTAAACGAGCTCTGTTGTATCTCACCCTTCTTCATGTGGAATTCACTTTAAGGAACTGTATGCAAATTAAAAGCAAAATGCCTCAAAGTTGTTTGTGTACAAATAGTCTAGTGTTGTTTCCCCAACTATTCAGAAAATAATTTGAACATTTTATTATTCGTTTAAAGTTTTCTACATCAGAAGCCTCAAAGTAAGAAAAGTTTTAAAACAAAAATTGAAGAATAGACTCTTGTTTCATCTGTCCATTTCCCTTTGATTTTCTGCATCTTCATTACTTAATTCCTCATGAAGGGATGAATACGTAATGTAGAAACCTCCTCAATGTAAATACGTTTAGCTCACGAGCACACTTTTGCTTTTGATCAGTCCAAGCTGATAAGATGTTCACTCCAGGAGTATGGCATGTGCAATCGCTACATTTATCTTCCCTGCTTTTTTTTATTCTCTGATTTTGGATTTTTTTGGGTTTTTTTGTGTGCCTTATACTGTAGAAGTTTTGTCCTTATGTAGTTGCATCATGATTCACAAAGAGTTAACTGCCCATAACTGCCATGATTCCTGAAACCTGCTTTTCCGTATTCACAGTAGTATACATTAAACACTTTGTGGTTGTTCACGTTAATGGAAGAACACATTTCTGTGGCACAAAGTTTATAATGCCAAATGCAGAAACTGTTTTGTTATGTGAGTTACAAGTCTATTACAAATAGCTGTTTCGCCTGACCAGAGGACCTGCAGTGAAGTCTGATAAATTAGTTCGGGAGTAGACAGATGCACAGACTGGATCTGGCTCCCGAGATACTCTTCCTTTAGTGTGTGAACTCTGTCCTGGGGCACGCTGCATCCTTGAGAGAATGTTGTGAAGTGCACACAGCACTGGGTAGAGACACATGAGTGTACTTCAAGAGGCAACACCCCTGCTTTCATCACAGTGGTCAGAGGGACGCACTGCTTCAGTCAGTGCTGGGCAGAAGGAGGACCTCGTACTGAGGCACAACACAAGCAGCATTCATTTCTTCAGTAGCTGGCAGTTTCGATAATTCTGGCAGAGCATCCCCTGTGTCAACTGCCTGGCATCAGAGCAGGCCCCCGAATCTCATACTTTCTAGTTGGAGTCGATAAACTCAACAGCGCTGAACTTTGTGTGTTGCTGTCTTCAGACTGCGTAAAGATTGCGCCGAACTCCGTGTAATGTGCCTAGCCACCGTGTAAAGCAGATCCTGCCCGAAGAGTTCTGGGCTGCAGTGTTTCAGCACAAGAGAAATTTAACAGGAGAACTGATCTTAGCGAGATGTGGCCCGGTGCAAGGGGCAGGCTGAAAGCAACCCCATGTCCTGGAGGGCGGAAGTGCTATACCCATGACAGTTCATATCTGACAACATGGTTCGTTTTGCCTAAAGATTATTATCTGTCATTTATTGAGCTACAAATAAGTGCCATTTTGTCACTTTTAAAACTTTTTAAAAATAATGAGGTGCTAGAGACTTCAGTTTTCTCTCAAATTAGTACACTCTGTTGCAGTAGAAGAACCTTCTGTTCAAGACAGTTTTGTAATTATATGCTCGAGTTTCTAGGGGGTTGAACTCTCACTTTAATGTCTTCCCTTCCTGTGAAAGTTTTAACACCAAGAAAGGCACAAAGGAGTTTGTAGTCATGCCGCGACACCATTATGCACTGTATTTATCTGGCTACAAAAATAGGTAAGTAGTTGCACTAGTTGTCACACAAAGGATCATTTTGTTCCTTAAGCAAAGTAAGGCAGAAGTTGTATCTATCTGCAAGTCTGGGAAAAGGCAGAATTCCCAGGTGACAGAGAACAATGTTTTATTTAAAGCTCTGCTGTATAAACAGAACTATGAATGCTTATTTTGTGATATGTCAGTGACCATTCAATATCCTTAAGATAAACCCCGTTAACCACACATAAATACATACAAAAGTCAAACACCAGTTATTCAAGGGTGTTGAATGCTTGGTGGCGGTGGGTTTTTTGGGGGGAAGGCTAGTTTTGATTTTGTGTATGTTTTGCTTTTATATAGGTTGCTTTGAGTAACCTGGTCTAGCGGAAGGCGTCCCTGCCCATGGCAGGGGGGTTGGAACTAGGTGATCTTTGAGGTCCCTTCCAACCTAAACCATTCTATGATTTGATGTTACGATTTCCATTTCATTCAATGTTTTTCCGTGTCAAATACAACTCTGTGTATGTACAGTCAGGCTACTTCAATTCTCCATGTGAAATCTATGCCAGAAATCTAGCCGCTATCAGTTGCATTATAAGTAGTTTGATGTTGCTCCCAGCAGGGGTTGTTTCTGGCATGACTGCATTCATGTCAGTGTCATTCATTCTGTGTGCTCATCAAGTGAATCCATCACCAGATGTGTACATCATGTCTCTGATTTTATGGTAGCTTTCTTCCATGCATTCTTTGTGACAGAAACAAGATTGAAGAAGCTCCCCTTTTAGGGTTGGTTAGCTGAATATTTAAATGGGGGCTATAGAGGCCTTAGGCATGTTTTAGGCTAAAATATTTAAAAACAGCTATTAAAATAGATATTTTAATCTACTAGGAAAAGGCACTTGGTGCGTTTGTTGTCTGTTCTTAATTTCTGTGCAGCATAATTTTGTGTTGAAAACATTCTAGGCACTACTTTAGTGACTCAAGTTAATTCTTTGTGCTTGCAGAGTAATGCTTGAAGACTTGAAAACTAAACCAGTGTCTGAGATGCTTGGGTCCCTTTTGACCTTATCTTTCTTTACAAGTTCCTTTGCTTTTCCCTTTCTCTTTTGTTCTAAGCATTTATGAGAGCGGGACTCTTTTTCTTGAGCATCTTATAACAATATATACACTAAGTTTTCTACCTGTGCAAGTCAGTTCTGTCTAGCGTGGCAGAAGAAATATGTAGGGTTTATCCATGCCTAATTTGGATAACGTAAAGTTTATATAAAAAACATTATTTTATCTCCCTACTAGTTATATTCTTTAAGTATATTTATTTTTAAAATGGATAGTAGGGGTTGGTGACTTCTTAGCATCCTAAAATGTCCACTGTGAGGGTTTATCCCAGGTGAAGAGGATTTCTTTTGGCATGTTTACCCATAACTTGTATTGCTATAAAGTCAAAATATCTTTATTAAAAACATACATTAAGTTCAGAACTTTTGAAGATGGAAATTCACTCGTGGTACCAAATCAAATGTTAATTTAGCAGTCTCAGAAGCATTTTGAACTCTGTGGAAAAGATATTGCATTAGGACAGTGAGAAAATGTTGCTGGCTATTTTCTTAATACAGTTCTTGCTCTTAGAGTGCCGGATTTAATAATACTGGTTGGAATCTTCAATCCCACACAGGTCAGTATTCAGTATTTTCTAGGCTGTTAGTATAATACTTTTGTTTTAGAATAATTGCCTGTACTATGCTCCATCTTCCCTGAATATGGTTCAAAATCAGTAGTCTTTGTGGTTGTTTGTATTTAGTAAGGTGCAATTGGCCAAGTAGGAAAGTTAATGTAGAGGTTTCTTCCGGCATTATAGTTGATGATTTTTGCATTCAAATTGCGTTGTATATTCTAGGTTATTGATTAAAATATTTACTTGAACATAAGTCACCAAATTGTTGACCCAATTAAGTCTTGAAAAGAGTGGTCAGATTCTGGGGCAGTGAGTATATTATAAATACATGTTTATACTGTCTTGTACGCTTTCCCAGTTTGACGATAAATACATTGCATTTTATTACAGATGTACTGCCAGATAGTAGTTTTATCATCCTTGCTTCTGAAACAGAAAAGGTATTTATGCCCCAGTTCACCAAATGCTGTAGCACATACTTACAGTATTTAAAAAAAGTCCTTCATACCCTGTCTGCAATATAGTTACCTCAACTTGACCTAAATGAGATTAAGCCCATGCTTAAGGGATTTCCCAAATGACAGTGTCTCAGATGCTCAGAGAGACAATGCATGATCCGTATGCTTTACTGCACGCTATTAGTTAGAACTACCTTCTCCACCATATCCATCCCAAGATCACCATAGTGGGCTTCGAGTATTAAGAAGAATACTCTGCTCTTAGAGACCATTTCTTATTTGTGGTTCATAAAGCACTACAAATGAGCCAATCCTATTTAACAGATCGCAAAATTATGTTGCAGGAAGGGAGGGAGATTGTTCAAATCCACAGAGCAGGCTGCACTGAATGTAGTAGCCAGTCAAGTTCCTGTGATCTAATAGCTATATAGACCAGTAGTAGCTATATCCAGGAAAGGGTTAAAATTTATATTCCCATCTAGTTACTAACTGCGTTACATTATTTTTTTGCATTAATGTTTCTGCACTCTCTCAGGTCCGGAGAAATCAAATGCATTCTTTTTCAGTAACAGTATAGCAGAGGGACTTAAACAGTGACTGTGATTAGTGCCAAGAACAACCATCTTTCACTGCCAATGCTGTAGACAAACATCCTGTCTTCCAGAATTGAACTTAATCTGCAAGAATCTCTGCTCAGTGCCCTGGCTTTGCCTTATGTTGTAACCACTTCTATTAAGGCACCAGCCTCAGTTCTTTTCCAGTAAGGAAGGACTTAACACAGCGTTTTTGTCTGACTTTTTCTACAAGAGAAGCGAGAGCTTTAATACTTCAGACAAAGCCCTTGCAGCTTATTTAACTCAGCCTCCTGCAAAATATGATGAAAATCCTGAGGCATTGAAGCCTTTGGTGTGACACTTTTAGCCACAGAACCAGTTCTGAAGTTTACTTGGAGATGCCTTTAGTTGTCTGCAGTTACGTGAGACTTAGACAATAAGAACACCACGCTAATGATTCCATTCTGTCTGCAATTACTTACTCTTTGCCTTCCGCTAAATAAGCATGAGTATTTTGTCTCTTCTAAATATTCATATTTTGTTTGCATGTTTTAACAATAAATGAGCTGAAATTACACTATATTTCTAAAATGCTAGCACAGTTTCTTGAGATCCGGTCTAAGGATTATGTTTAGTTCTATTTTTTCTGTGTAGATTGTTAGCTTTTTAAAAACCAAAGTGGCATGCATAGCAAAGTTGGTGTGAAACCTCTAGTAGCTCAAGTGCATATTAAATGCTGATACTTGAGACAATTTTTTTATCTTTTACTGAGGGGGAAAGCACATTGCTTTACAAACAATTTGAAGATTGTTATTTATTATTATTTGAAATTTAATGAGTTGAAGCAATACAGTCACTGTGGGAATACTTTTGTTATGACATAAGATAAAGGCGTGTTAGGAAACAAAATGAGTATATTCTTCAAGCCTAGACTGAACTTTTGTCTCATGAAATCATTGGAGACTTCAGCTGGATGTTTATTTCTCTTCTCTTTTTGGTTATTGGTTTTGCCTGCATCTGGTTTTGTCTGCTTTCATCTGCTCATGGTTGGCTTTTTTCCTTGACAGTCGGTATGTTTCATTATGTGTGGGTTTAGTCACAACTGTGTCTATCTGTGGAGAAAACAGGGGTTGTAACTTAAAGATTTATTCCCAAAATCAGGAACGGTATCTCCTGCAAAACAACATCAAATCCTCCGGTCGTATTTATCAACTGCCATTAATGCAGAACACTTGGTCCCTAAATTCATGTAACTACAGTACAGGAACTGAATTTGTCCCCTCTTATGTACAGTCAATAAATATGAATAATCACATTCTCTTAAACAGATTTGAAAATTAGTGAGTTCAAGCAACCCAGACATACGTATATCTGTGTTATGACTTCAAGCAGAGAAGTGTTAGGAAACAAACTGAATATATTCTTCATTGAGTATATTCTTCAAGCCTAGACTCTACTTTTAGCCAACATCACTACTGATTTCATGAAGCAAATGTTTGTGTGCCAGCATAATTTTGAGTTTGTGTCTTTTTGTGTCAGAAAAATTAAAGCAAGTGAGAAATTTAGTATGAACACATTGCTGTTCTTGCTGATCTCTTCCATATAATATTGCTGATCTCTTCTGATCTGGGACTTTGGATTACTGAGATTTCACATATGAAAACTTCAGTGGGATAAACACGAGTTCATAAAGACCTTAGAAAACCAGCTTCATTGGTCATTACATTGTGCTTGGCTTGCAGTCTGGTTGCCATCCTCTATCATTTGGTGGTGATAAGGCTATTTAGGGTAACTTTCAAGCCAAACCACTGCTGCGACATGCCTGTGATGCCTCCAGATCCTGTAGCCCAGCAATTCAAGCCACAGAAAGAATTTTCTGGTTAGTTTCTTGACTATTCAGGAGTCATCTCAGGTCTCTTCTAAGTCATGGGAGGGGCTCTTTATTACATGACCAAATCACTCATATTTTGGTTTATGCAAGATCTTGTTACCTGAAAAGAGGCTAGATGCAACAATTTCTCTTTAAGGGTGTCCTATTCCTCTCCTAGTTCTGGAAAAACTCTAAATATGCTGAATATCTCCTAGACTAAATGCTTTGTAAAACAAAACAGGCTGCCAGTACACTCATCTCAGAAGAGGTCAGAGCCTAGTCAGATGTTCTTCCATATCTTAAGGGTAACACCCACTAAAAAGAGAACTTTAAACCTATAGTTCTTTTTCAAAAGTATTTGCTAGTAGCAGAGTTTACACTGCTTGGTCCTCATGTAGATTCATGATGAGTAGATTCATCATTTTTGAAGATAACAGGTATTCCCTCTGCTTAACGTGCTGGATGGTTATTAATATAGTAATTGCCTTTGAGTGGAGGAGAGCTGCTGGATACAGAATGGAGAGTTGCCTATTCCTTTTTTTTCTGGGACTGTAAGGCAGGCACAGGTTAGGAAGTGGCTTTGGGACTTGCAGAGAAGTCTCCCTAAGTCTAGTGGGTCACATTATTGCAGTGGAATTGAGATGCCAGCACAGCTTTGCATATGTGTGTATGTGCGCTGGAAATGGGGCTGGCCAAACAACACAGGCAAGTCTAGGTACTGTGCTGGAGAAAAAAGTCTCTGTGAGCAAGAGCAGGGGGGCAAAACATGAGATAACAGCTTTCCACCCTTTTATAGACACAATGAAAGATATTGGTACATCTCTACTGTGTTGCAAACAAGAAACCAGATAAGGATGGGGGGGCTATACTTTTTTTCTGTAAAAGTTAAATTCTGGGTTACCTTCAAAATCCTAGTGAAACTAAAAATACACAAACAGACACCAAGCAGACCATTTGAGGCTTGTTTCAGATATTTGCTTCCAATCAGGGATTATATTATCTGTAGTTGCTCACTGCCAGTGTTGAAAGGGCAAGTCAGACCTGCAGTGACACTATTGATGGTGAATTCCAGAATCACGTTTAAAATTAGGTAAACTCAGATGTTGCTTTTGTCCCTTTTGATCTTGCAGACAAGTAGGTGGTGGCTGTTGAGACATCCGTATATTTCTGAGAGCCCAGGCCACCTTTGGAGTTCAAACAGAAATACATGCTATAACTGGGGCGTGTTGAAAGCCATGACTTCATTTCTTAGAACTTCAACAGCTGTATAGCTCAAAGACAAATAACATCCCTGGCTGGTCCCTGTAATAACACAGACATCCAGAAAATGCCTGGCATTTTTTGGTTCACTACTTGAGATCAAATTCCTCTGATTTTGTTTTCCTCTGGACTAAGAGACTATTCTTAATGTTGCAGCCCTAAGGAGAAATCTTGCATCCCGCTGCAGCTTTGTTTCCACACGTGTTATATAGTCCCTGGAAAATTCTACTGCATTAGCAGTATTTGTCTAGTCTTATGTCCAGCCCCTTCCATTGGCAGCAAGTTCCTGTTGTTTCATTCAGATTTTCAAAGAGAAAGGCATCTGTTTGCTCAAAACCCACTTGGCAGTTCTTCAGCCTAACTGCTTCCACAGAGCCGCAGGGAGCTCTGCAAAGAAGCTAGTTCCCGCAGAACTAATTCTAGGTGCCAGTTCTGAATGTGCTGATGGCTTTTTTTCCCCCTACAGAAACTCTTCTGTGATCAGAAATCCTGAGCTGTCAAAGCGCAGCGTTTCAAAGGGCAGAAATTCTGAAATCGGAAGGAAAGAAGAGTCTGTCCTGGGAGCTGAAGGGAGAAGTGTTTTGTTTAAGCTTAAGAGTCTGAGACCAGATATGGCTCCTCTGCATAAAACCAGCAGGAAGGTAAGTGCAGATTTGGGAGATAAGGAGCTATTTAAATTTACATCACTGTTCGCATCTGAGGAATTGATATGTATTGGTCCTGAATTAGTTTAGGCAGGAAGAGAATTCTGGACTAGTCTTAAAGTATAGCTAGAGAGGAGTAGAAATCAACCCGCTTTTGACATCAAGAATGAGAAACAGGCTTATACAGTCACAGTAAGGATTTGGCCTCAAGGCCCTTCTGTCTCTGTCCCTTACAAAGTGTTACTGAAATTTGTGATGGGAACCCAGTGCTAGGGTTACAGGTTAATCAGCCTGAACCATTTAATCTAAACAATTGCCCAGATTACTGCAGTCTGTAGAAACTGATCTGAGCTTGCTGGGAACTGTGTTCCAGCACAATGCTGTGTTTTCTCCAGTAGGACTGTATCTTACCACGATGTGCTTGTCAAGCATGCGTCATCTGAGACATACTGTAAGGTCAGACGCAACTACGGCTCTGCATGGCTGGAGCGAGTGTCACTAGCCACTTCTGCTAGCTGCTCTATCTTAAAAGTACACTCTCTAGTACAGACTTCAGGTCCCTGCTTGTGTCTTCAGTCAAGGCAACCCGTGTACAAGTGTGTTACCACTTAATTTAGTGTGCAACCAGTTAATCTCCCTGCTATTGTAAGTACTACCAATAGAGAACATTTTCCAGTGCTTTGATCCAACCTACTAGTTTTAATATACTTTCTAATGCTTTTCTGGAGATCCCTGCAGACTGTGCTAGGAGTTGTTTTTTTCTTGTCAAGTCAACTGTAGTGGATTAAATCAAGAAGCTGGAAATGGGGGTATATAATATTTTACAGGATTCCTCTCACAGTCCTGGGTGTTTATAACCTGCCCATCACTGACTCACGGTCAGGTTTATATTGAAACCTTTGCCCTTCTCTCACAGCCTGGCCAACTCTTCAGAGTTGTTTTTTTTTTTCTCTTATTCTTTCATTCATGTTATTCACTGCCCAAAATCAGATACAGAGTCTTGAGGACTGGGTAGAAAGGAAGGGCATTTGAGTGACAGGGCCTGCAGACAGAGTGTGGTTGCAGCAGAGTCTCTCTGCTGCTGCTAAATTGCTTCGATGCTTCTGCAGCCCACTGTTTCTTGCAGGGGCCACTTCCCAGCAAAGCCTGAACTGCTGTTGAAAGCTGCATTTCCTGCCACGCAGAGCTCTCAACCAAAGCAGAAATCAAAACAAGAGCAAGCCCAGTGTGGACTCTGGCAAGGATCACCCTCTCTTCATATATAAAAGGAAAGCATTTAGCCTGACCTCATAAAAGAGAGAACTTAAAGGACCATTCTACACTTTGAAATCTTACCCTCAATGGCATGGAAACAAAACGCTGACTTGGGAATTTCAGCAGCTCATTTCACGTTCTGCTCAGCCCGCTGTACTTCCTGAGCATGAATCGGCCATTGCATCATCCCAGGAAAATGAAGGTTATTGGGTCACTGGCTGCCCTTATAATCTGCTCAGTAAGGAATTTCTCAAGGGTATAGACCAGTGCCCAGAATAACATTTAACAAGGTCTGGAAAATTATGCCTGCTACGAGCAGACCTCTTAAAGTTTGCAGGAGGCCTACTGTTTGGATGAGTTAGGAGCACACCCCCCTCTAATGCATCACTTAAAACAGCTGCTTCCAGGAACTATGGAGAGAAATAGCTGAGGGAGAGTCCAGATGACTTTGCTCGTAGCTTAGTACCTTTCTTAATGTACAGGCCTGTGCTAAATTGAGAAAAATCAGTGTCAAGATTTCTGGATCCTGTTTGCCTCCTGAATATGTCAAGCAAACTTCTCTTACACAGCCATTCACTCTACCTGCAAACTGCACCCTGGAGTGCAGGTATGACTGAAAGTTCATGCAAGTGCTATATATTCTCTGTGTGTGCTGTATATGAGCTCTTTCTTTTGAGGGACAGAAGAGTATCTGCTTTTTCTGGATTGTGTACCAGACCATAAAGGACAAATCAATGGCTTTGTTCTCCAGTGGGATTGCACCATTTCACCAGGGAATAGATCCGGGGATTTAAAGAAACCTCCCACCTACTGGGCAAAGGCCATGACAGACAAGATTCAACTTAGTGAAAGCAGAAAAATGCTGTCACTATAGAAACCCAAATATGTTGTGCTGTGCAATCTCAGGCTCTCTCTCTGCTTGCTCTGGTGATTATTTGACTGAGAGCTTGGAGGCTTCTCCCCAGGTTCTTCTACAGAGCTCCTCTTCGCTCAGCTGTGCCTACTAGTCCTGACAGTTCCTGTATGCCTGAGTGAATGACCCACTTCTGCTGTCTTTGCCCTTGATCCCTGTGGGAGTGTTTGACTGGAAAGCATTTCCTGCTCGCATTCATCCGTTCACACTCTTTGCCCATAGGAGAGAAGCGAGTTGACGAGGAAGTGATTGTTTCAGGAAGTGATTTTGGGTGAAGCTTCACTTTTTCATTTTCCATTTGTTCCTTGCCTGTGGACTGAATATAAGAGAAAAACTGTATCAATCTTAACTGGTGTTTCTGGCGTACTGGTGCTTGGGAGCACTTAACTTGGCTTTGCTTGAAAGTAGTTGAGAGACTGAAGGGGGAAGGAGGAAGGAAGAAAGTAGGAAAACTTTACCCTCATATGATGGATTTCTGGAGGATTTTTCTCCCAGCTGCTGCTCACAGTCCAACTCGGCATCCCAAGTCAAATTAGCTTTGTTAGTGTTGGTCCAGACTTCTTGCCTCCTCTCAAGGCTGTTTTCATTTGTTAGTACTTCGCTGGTACGAAGGTGGTCTGAAACCTGCAGAATCTTCAAGGCAGGGTTTGGGCTACAGAGGAGCACAAAGTCAGGGCCTTCATCCTAGACAGGGAGTGCAGAGACGTGTGATAGCATAGCTAACTCACAGTCACAGAAACTGTTTGCTCTCTCCAGCTGTAGGGTTATGCAGTGGAAAGCAGTAAGAGTAGTTTTCTCCAGGAAGTGTTTCTGATTTCTCCCGTTTTGTGTCTTGTGATGTCAGCTACTCCTATGCCTAGAAAAGCCGCTGCTTTTGCTCCATCACTTCATCCCACACCACGACTACTGTTAACCTGTTCTTCAGCAAGCAATGCTAAACTGTAGCACAGTTTTTCTTCAGGCAAAGTGTGAAACTGCAAACATACTGGTGACCACAATTCCACACAACATCCTTGTACTACATAGATGGATGAAACGTCTATAGACAGACAGAATGATCAAAGCTTGCAAATATTTGCAGAATAATTTCTGGTTAACAAGCCCGCTTTTATAATGGGTACCATATGAGAACAAAAGGTGCAGGGGAACATAGGCTTTGGGAAATGGAGCTTAATACAAAATTATATATTGCGTATTGTTTTTTAAAAAACAGTGTAAGTAGTGCTTAACTGTGATTAGAGGAAATCTAAAACATCTGTAAGAGCTCTTAAATAAACCATGGAAAGTGGGAAGAATTCAACAAATGTTGGGAAATGAAAGAACAAAGAGCTGGGTGGAATTTATGCATCTGCCTTAATATGCCAAGCTTTCCCCCATAATTGTTGTCACTGCTGCTAAGCAGAAATTGTGCTTTCACTATTTCATTGTGCAAAACTTCCATTAATGATCTATAGCCCTTAAGCCTGAGAGCTGAATTTCTTTTACCATTGAGCTACGTGGCTGTTGGCAACTTTCTCAGTTTTCTTACTGAGTGTAGATACTGACGTTCCTCTTTCTCAGTTGAGAGATATTTTGGTTTAACTTGGGCGAAGAGTTAATTTGGCATTACTTCTAAACTGTTCTTAAATAAAAATGATGACAGAAGAATTTGAACAATGTGATAAACGTCAATGCTAATTTAGCCTCTTGTTAGATTATATTTTAACTTACTTTGCTTTCTCTTTATTTATATCCTCTAAAAACATTTGGGTGAAGTAGACCAACCAATGAACATCACCTTGTTTAAACATACCTTGGAATAGCTGACAATTCAGATCCAGCACAACACTACCCAAACTTATCAGCAGCACAGCTAGGCATCATTCCTGCTCCCTTTTTGTGGAAAATCCACAGAAGCACAAGAAGTAGAACCCATCAGGCATGGGGACATAGGAAAAAAAATATTTCACATACCTGTGGAGAACTTTTCCTATAATCTGGGAAAAGATTTGTTTGTTTTAAATTAAAAGTAATATCCTTCTTCAGGAGCATAAGGTAAGTAGGATTTGGGGGAAACCACACGTTTTTGCATAAAACACTGAACTGCATTGTAGGAATGGTCAACTAAGTAATTTCTTTTAATTTAGTTTTCAAATTGTTGCGGACATCTGTTTAAACTGCTTCTTAAATAAAATCTGTTCAGAACAGTATTGCACAGAGGCATGAGACCCAGGAAGTACAACAGTAGAAAGCTTCTTCCCTTTTTCCCCTCCCCCAAATGCAAACTAAACTGTTACAGTGTTTCTCATTCTTGCTATGGTCAGCCCAGAATCAACTGCTCTCATCATGAAAAGGAAAGAAAATAGGGCAGATTTCTCAGTTGTGATAATGTGCAGCATTAGCTGTAACAAAGAGAAGGGAAGATCTTCCTTGGAAGTATTTGATTTTTCATTTGTGGTGTCCAGTCTCCCATTTAGGACTAATTTGAGTACCCCTATGCTATTTTGCTGTGAGAAATACATCCCTACAAATGGAAGAAGCTAACACCAAGTCTATGTATTCTTTCTTGTTAGGGTAACTCTTCTTCGAGGTACAAATCATTGTTGTGGTAAGGCAAGCAGAAATCCATTTTGCACACAAAAAATGAAATTGTTAACCCTTTTCTCCATTGTAAGAATCATCGGGACTGCAATACCACACAATACACTTCCTCTGTCCTTATTTAACTTATCTGCTGTGCCCAGAGTGAAATGCTGGCCACTCCAAATGACCTTTAACTGCTAACTTGGATGCCAGCAATTGTCATCTTTGCAGCACCAGGCAGCTCTGCACAAGCTGTGAAACCCTTCCAAAAGCAGGGTTGTGTAGACTTGCTCCTTCACACATGCCAACAGATGGAGCCTCTGGCAGGGGTTCAGTTGCGCTAGTGCTGAAGGAGCCTCCTCCAGCTATCACACCCGGGACTTTCCAAGCCATTATCTTAATTAAAAAAAAAAAAAAGGAGGAGGGGGGGGCAACTACTTGTAGTTTTTGCAGAAAAAATGCAGCATCAAAAAATTTCTCTGTTATAATCCAGTTCTTATGTGTGATGATGAAAACTTGCTGTTACTCAGGCACATATCTGCGAAAGCGTTTTGGTATGCTGAAGCAGTACCATATTTGGTCACTTCTCTTCATAGTCCCTGTCTGGTTGCAGAGAAGGCTTTTGCATCCTGCTAACATTCCCGGACTGCTGCTAAATGTGCATTATAAAGCTCTGCTTTCAATCTTCCGAGTTGTCAAACAACTTTAAAGAGATGCTGACTGTTTTGAAAAAGAAACAGAAAAAAAGACTTTCAAAACAACTGAAGTCAGTCTCTATGTGTTTCTCTCCCACCCAGCTAATAAAACATTTTTCGGGGCTCCTCCAAATGACAGTAGTGCACAGTAATTTCTGAATTAGATATCTGAGCCCCAAGACACTTTGCAGTTTGTGCAGCTAAACCATTGTGTTGTCATTTTTTCCATCATTGATTTGATTGTTTAGGCTTCCTTCCCAGGTAAATTTGGTGAGCAAAGAAAAGAGAGAGTCATTCAACAATAGCAGCTTGTCATAAGTGAAGGCCTGGAGCAGCAGTATGTCATTTTGAATGGTTTTGAGGAAACATTTTTAGCAACTCTTTGGGATCACCAAATCCCTGAGGAAATTAGGGTGTATGCTAGGAAACAGAGCATCTTATTGTGGGGCTAAAGTGCTTGATAAAGAAAGGAGCAAATTCAGAATTTAACTCCAGCAGTCTTAAGGCTTTCCACGCCAAAAAGGGTAAGAGATGGAGACAGGGCAGAGAAAAGCAAGTGTACATAAATCTTTTCATCTGCCCCTAAAATCTAATGGAAAACAAAGCGTGAGACTAAGAAAATATTGTAGATTTTTTTGTTCTTAACAGACCAAGTAATTTCCCTCGGTAATTTCATGAGATGTCTCTTTTAAAAAGTCATGTTCAGCTCTAGAAACAAATGTCTACTTGCCAATATTCATACCAGCCACTTTTCCAGTAGCTGTTTGCTATTTATTGGTTGCTGTCGTTCCCAGGGGCCCCAGTTGGCTTTTTTTAACTGAATAAAAGTAGAGCGTTTTCCTGAAAGTATGAGAGAGATTTGACCATGAAGAGAGATGTCTCAGTTCTCTTGCTCCACGGTACAGCGCTGGGAAAGGAGTCCCTCTCTGAGACTATACTCCCATTAGGATGCAAACCCTTCTCAGGCCTCTGGAACTGCACAACTCAATCAAGCCTGGTGTCTCCTCAGTACAGGCTGGTGTCACACCTCAGGCAGCAGCCAATTCCACATGTTTCAGAGGAAGGACAAAGAAATCTTATGATGATTTCTCCATGAGCTAAACATTGTAAGTAAGCACATCTGACTCCCTTCCTTCTTTTGGGGTAGCTTATGTGCTGTCATCTGTGATTCAGAAGGAAGGAGAACAGCAATTTAACATTGTTCCCATCTGCCACAGGAGTTCCCTTGGCTGAGTCAAAACTAGAAGGTGGCACTGGGAGCTTCAGTGTTACACCTGAAGAGTTTTGGCTCTCATAAGCACCATGCAGTTGAAAGGGCTAATGACTTTCTTTGCTTTTCTACCCCAGAGCAGTTTTGAAAGCCTCCTGCTTCCAACAGTAGATGCTATAGTCTGATGCTAGGGAGCAGCTTTCCAGGAAGACTCTGCACCCTTAAAGACCAGATAAAAAGATGCACTGCGCCTATAAAAGCAGTTTGAAGGGCTAGGATTTCTCATTTAGTTGGTTTGGTTTTCTTTAAACTAGACAAAACATGACACAGAGTGGTCTCTTCAGGCATAGGGAAAGTGCTGACTGTAGAAAAAGGCATTCTTATTTCACTGTAGAAAAGGTGACATATGTTATCCTGTCATCTCATAGCAGTATTCAGTTTTGTGACCATCTATGAGTTTGAACCTGCCACTTCAATGAAATAGACAATTGTGCGATTGCCGTCTTATTTAGATAGATGCATGGATAGATCTGAAACCAGGTTATGTTTCTTTACGTAGAAATACCAGCAGGGTTGGGAAATTTCCAGTAACATGGTGCACCAGTGCAGAAGTCTTCAATTTCAAACACTTAGTTCCCAGACTGAAGGCAGAGCTGGTGACAGAGCTGTGAGCAGTCTGGCCTGGCCCTGTGCTACCCAGTCTGATACAGACGCTCCAGGATATGCTCCACAGTTCCATGCAGCCCTGCCAGGAGACTGACATGCCTACAAGCATTGAAGGGGAAGTGAAGCAGGGTGCCTGTCACATGCAAGACTTCAAGACTTTTCTGTCTTTGCAGGAAACAAAAGGGTGGTGCCTCTGACTGAGGGACATGGTGTATCTTGGCCTAGAGGTATCATAGGGTAGCACTTCTGAAAGTACAACTATAAACTTGAATGAGTCTTCATAATAGCTGTTGCATTCTGAGAAAATTCCCAGTCCTTGCCTTGAAGCATGAAAAGCTTATTGTGTTAGGGGTTTTCAATCTTTCCATATTTTGTAACTAAATATCTAATGTTTCTTTTTTGTAAGAAGCTGGGTGGTGTTCTTTGTATTCAGATAAAATTCCAGGCTCAATAATTGCATTCTTAATTCTCGCCACATTTCCTCATCTCAGCAACAGTGGCGTGGTGTGGTGCTCTGCATGGGGCTCTTCAAGTGTCAGCATGACAGAAGTATCACTTCTAGCACAGCAGTTCTAGCGTACAAAGTGTGTTACAATCAAAGGTATTGAAAAAGCATCAGCTATTATTTTTGATCAATAAATATGCTACAGCTTGAACCAAAATTTTTTTCATCCCGAGGCATTTCAGAGCCCCTCATGGCAGGGAGAGGACCTGCACTCTTTTTAGGTTTCCCAGAGAGACTTGCTTTTCTCTACTAACATATTACCACAGTACTGTAAACAAACTGATCAAAGCTGTAAACCCTCCAATACAATTCCCTCCATTCCTTCCCTTTATGTGTTCGCTCTCCTTGTCTCCTTTCAGAGTCTGCTGCAGTGATAAAGACAAACCTCCAGTGCCACACTGGAGATGCGTGTCTCACCCAGGAGATGATGTTAGCTAGTTTGATACCTCATCTTCCCAGAGACTTCCTGTATGATGTTAGTCAAGTCTTTTAGCCTCTACACTTTCTATAAAATGGAATAATTGCACATAAACCTCACAGAGATAGATGGCAAGATTAAATGCACTGAAGACTGAGAGGTGCTTTGATCTTACACTTGTCTAGTTCCTAGAGAGCTTTGCAGGGATGTGGATACGAATCTAACATGGAATGACACCAAGCAATTCTCCTGCAGAAGAGGAATCCCAATGGACCATGCAAGACAGTCAACTTGCCTTTTTGTTTAATGTTTGTCCATATTTTCTTGAAGGTGTTGAAAGCATTCTCTAATTTGTACTCATGTTTTTATCTCTACAGATAATTGCAAGTTAACAGGACTGAAAAGGACATTCCAGCCCAGTGCCATTCTATCTAGGCAACTATACTGGAAGCATTTCTATAGCACATTAGATGTCTACCAGGTCAGTGTGAGGGAACAGACTGCTGTATTAGTATTACTCTGGAGCATCCCTATTTTTACTTGCCAAGATTTAAAAACTTAACCTGGAGGCAACAGTAACAAACTGAAGCTTGCTCCCTACCAGACAATGCTGTTACTCATATCTTTATAGAGTGAAGATGCAAGACTGGTAGGATCGTGATAAAAATAACACCAAGTTATCTAAACTAATCCCTTGTCAAATTCCCTAGATCCTTTATGCAATGTGTGTGCAGTTAAGATATTAATTGGTATGGGAATGTGTTGGGTAAGTTACAGCAGTTATTGCTGTTGGAGATACGCTTATCATCCACAGCTTAGTAACACGCTTTGTCTGGCACTCGCTGGTGTCAAGTGCCTCAAATGTGTTACTGGGGACAGCAGCCACCTAATCTGCTAGTTGCAAATGTTACAGGCTACTGATTGTCTACATGTTTCCTCTGTTGAGATACGTGTGCCTTCTGCCAGGACTAGGGGATCTACATAGCCCAGTACCAACAAGCAAGAAGCCACGACTTTCCTGGTTCCCTGCTTTTTAATTTTCAGACAATGTGTTCCGGACCACAAGTCTAAGAAACCAAAGCAAGGAAAATTCCCCACCCCTGCAAGAATGGATGATTTGGGAACATAAATAAGTTAGGAATGTCTAGTTTTGAATGCACGTAGCCAGATGGTTTTTCTTCCTTTCCCTGACTCCTCACACCAACATTAGTCATCTGGAGGAGCACAGGAGTGCAAATGTGCCAAAATGCAATAATGACCATTTTGGGGTAAAATTTTTTGGTGAGATGTTCAACCAATGTAAACTGAAATGGCTTCATTAGAATCACCTTAAGACAGGTCATGCTGGCAATATGACCCACCGAATCAATCCTTTAGTACCTGCTCTCAAAAGAGAAAGGGAAAATGTAAAGCAGATTTCGGAAAATATAAAAATGTAAATCTGCTCAAGCCCCCATGTCATTAGTGGGGTTCAGAGGAAAAGTGCAGGGCCACTGGCCAAATATACTAACTCCCACTTCTTTGACAGGCAGAGGCAGTTTCAACCGCAGAGAAAACATAGCCATGCAAACTTCTGGTACAGCACAATGTTCAAACTTCAGGCCCTCCTGAACTGACCAAATGTACCCATCTCTTAGCACAGCTGATGCCTTCGGAAATGCGTTGAAAGCTACAGTTTCCTCCCAAGCAGCTAGTTTGCTGTGACACTATTTAATAACAGTTTTGCTTATCTGTATCTTCTTCCAGTTCCCCCACTGCTTCTCATACATCGTCATTTGCCAGGTTGGGACTCTTTCTTTGTGCTTAGCAACTACTTTGACATTGCAAGGTTACAATTAAATGGTACAGTCAACCTCACTGCACTTAGAGCAGTCAGTTCAGATGTGGGAGACATTGCTTCAAATTCCTGGCTGATTCCAATACTGCAGGCACTTGAAACTGAGTTTCCAATGTCAGAAGTCAGTGGCTATTCCTGGGTCAGTGTGGATGTCTGATCCCAGGAATAGGCATGTAAATATAAACCATGAGCTCAGCAACAGTGTTACCCTGCAAGAAATGTCAAATAGTCTGCAAAAACATCTTTTTCCTTCCTTGTTCACGTCCACAGGCCAGACAGAGCTTGGGGCTACTTAATCATCCAATCTGCACTACCATCTGTTGCTATAAAAGTTCCTGTAATGTTTCGCTTCTATCCTGCATAGGAATCCAATATCCTTAAACTCCACTGGAATCAATGTGAACAAAGGCAAGAGGCAACTTCTCAGTGGGTAAAGTTCCTATAACCAGTAAGTACAAGGTTGGGTGAAATCACGTGACTGATGTGGAAAGTCAAATATGCGTTAAAGGCTACTGTTCAGCTTTACTAGCAATGCAGCCAGGATTTTCATTTTAAGTAATGGGGCCTGTATATCTAAAAACCATAGTTTGGAGAAATAAATTCTTCCAGATTCAGGAATATCTTGGAATTCTATAGATCATATAATCTTTTTGTAATAGTTCAAACAGCATACACCCAAAGATTCTTTCATTAATACTTCCACAGCTAGCATTCCAGTTGTGCTCTTGCCTCAGCAGTAGAAGCCCAACAGTGATAGTTATCACCATAATTTTGTGGGCATAATCAGTGCACAGTAGGATAATAAGTTTTGCAATAATAGGGCATATGTGTAATGCTGTTGCCAGGTGAGCTGCTGAGGCAACTTTAAAATCGCTCCAGACTAGTGGGTTTTGATTAAAGCTCCGCTCTCTAGCTTATTCCCGTGGCCAGAAAGAAGCACTCCAAAACTTACATCATCTCGCTGTCTGCCAGATCCTGCTTACTCTTGCCGCTTGCTTCTCAAACAGCCTCTTCAGTAGGTGGTGGTAGCCACCAAAGGACTATAAGAGAAGGTAGGAAAGAGGCATTTGAAAAAAAGAGCTACTCAGGTTGCCTAAAAATTCTCTGCCTGTCCTGGAAAACTCTGTCAGCTGAAGATTTTGGCAATGCCCATGTTGTGCTTGGGAAGCTTGGATAGTTGAATTTAAACCACAACCTCAGTTCTATTTCCATCTGAAGCAGAGCGGTGATAACAGGGAGACAAAGTGTTTGCCAAATGAAGCAAAAACCCCTTAATTCCAAGGGGCTATGTACAGCAGGAACAATCTGTTCTTCGATGCGTATCTTTAGCCAAAAGGAGATAGAATTGGTTATTTTTTCACTTTTTTTTTTTTAATATTCCCAGGAACTATTGCAGTAATAAAGAGGGGTTTATGGCATTCTGACATACACCAGGCATCCTGGTGTGTGAAGTTTACCTAAGTACATGGCATTAGGATGCTCAGTAGTAATGCTGACTAGACTAAACCATTGTGTTTGTGGTGTCTTGAGCTTACAAGCTAAGCAACTTCAGAAGATCCCTCTCTTCCCACTCCTGACTGTTGTGGATCCTGACTGTTGCAGCATTCAGGAAGTTCTGAGATCTCAGATTTTACTGTTCTTTTCTAAATAATCAGGCCAGCCCTGGGCATCAGAATTTATCCTACTGTCCTTGGCATTGATGTGGCAAGGTATTTGCAATGATGGATCTGAAACTTCTACATATATATACCGTGTCTTGGGAAGAGGCAGACTATCTTTATTCATAGGTAATATATTATTTTGCAGTTGATTCCTTTATGACAACCTGGCCATGATGGAAAAATTCTTCTGTAGAGGTACTTAAACACAGATTTATTTTTTTGATAGAAGTTAACTGAGGTTGTGATTCCAAAGGCCCAAAACCAGTGTGTAATGAAACTTTGGCAAAGGCAGATTATACGACTCTGGCACAGAGAAGCTTGCATCTATAAAAGGCAAGATCTGTCCTTTGTTTATTCCCTAGTAAATCAGTGAAGTATGTCATGGTATTTTAGCATCAACTTAGCATATTTTATTTTCCCTTCTAATTTACAGGCCAGTGGAAAATAGAGATTGACCAGTTGACTAACGACTTAAAGACTGTTCATAAAAAAGACTGGAAAGAAAACAGTTTCTCAGCTCTACAGACAATGGGCAGCACAGTGCATTTATAATGTGGTATTACAAGCTTCATGTGCCACAAGAAAGCTAAACGTGATTTAAAGCCGTGCTGGCAAGCAATAAACTTGAAACGGCATTCAAGCACAAGGGAAAAGTCAGGCTGCATGTACATAAGAGAACATATTGACATAGATATCATTGACATCTAATGGTACTGAATGTTTCTCCGCAAATGGTTATCAGAAGAATGGTGTAGCACTAACTGCATCACCCATTTGCACTATGCACTGCCAGTGGGACATACCATGTATCTTCGTTAGCATTTTAATTTAGATCAGGATTGTATTTTTCATGTGAATCTCTCTGTTAACCTCACTTACTGTGCTTTTGTTTTTATTGTTAGGTGGCCTTGGGGCATACAAACTGGGTACCTTTTAGATGAAACCAGAAGATGTGGTCAGACCACAAATAGGCAGTCAGTCCACACAAGACTAGAGAAAGTCTGAAATAAAACTCCCTAAGGTGCATATAGGGCAAACTCTGGTCCTTAGTACCAAATGATTTGCTCTACAAATCTGTTACTTTTACACCACTCTACTTACTAATATAGATACAATTATACTTGACTACCAGTATGCACACGTATGTATATGTACATATATAAATAGCTTCCCTTGGTCATGCTTTTAGATTTATTGGGTTGGATATCAAGCTAGCACAAGTCAGGGCCATTTCACTGAAACCTGCTACTATCAGTAGTATTTCCTAAATACTACAGTAGCTTTATAGTCAGCTAAGTTTGCCAGCTACTGTCCCATGTTCTTTAAAATATGAGCTGCAGCAAGCCCAAGGATAGATAGCTGGAGCTGTTCTAAATAGCAGGATTCCCAATCCCAAAGCTCAGGAAACCTAAATTCAAAGAATATGGTTAGCAGAGAAATATGGGTTCTTATTGCTTCTTTGCAGCAGCAGATTGTGCAGAGGTCCATCTCTGTCTGTGGACTGAGATGGGTAGTTCAGTATACTGTTTCTTCAGTCTCTCATAAACGTATTCATTAAATGGTTTAATTGCATGCAAAAATGAATGTCAAAATTAAACTCTGTCACAGGACTACCAGATGAACCTTCAGAAGGAATAAAACTATTTACATATAAGGGACATATTAAAAATAAAGCTCACAAAATGGGATTTTAGAAATAGATGAGTTAATATTTGTCATTAGTGCCTAGTTACGTGAACAAGACCCCATTCACTGTCCTTTAAAAGGGAAGTTAACATTGGCAAAGGAAATGTGGGAAGGTGTGAGACCACAATTAATAAATGACTGCACTCTTACTTTCCCTGAAGTTTTCCACAAAAGCAGGTTTTGAGAATACCTGTTTAACTTCAGATGTAATCTAACTTGCTCTGATATTTACAGCTTTTCCACTCAGACTACTATGGAGAAATACCTTCAAAAATAATTTCAGACAGGAAGAGGAAGTAAGTGGTCAAAATGAAAATTTCCATCACAGTATTTTGCTACAGTTTTGACTCATCCTGTCATCGTCTAGGATGAGATTTCAAATACTCCCAATATGAGAAGGGTAACGTGAGACAGTGTTCCCTCACACTTCCTTATTCAGCTTGAGAGAGCAGCCAGAACCTAGACCCAGTGAGAAATCCCAAGTATGGCTATGAAATTGTATCTGCCAGGACTGACTGCAGCTGTGAGCTCAGTCTGATCCTTCTGCCTCTCTTCAGAAGCTGCCTGCCAAGACCTATCACTCATACTGGTACCCTAAAGGCAAGACGGAGGGCTGTGTGACTCTTAGCTGTCTTGTTAAGACTGCATTCCATCAAAGGATGCTGTTCCCTTATGTGCGTATGTTTGCCATTCGCTCACTTTGATGATTGTGCGAGTTGCCATTTGTTAGCCATTTCATTTGTGTTAAAATAAACACTGAATTATATATGCAGCCAACAGCAGCTTTAATGTAGGCAGGTACCCTTTTAGCATTCAGAGAGCGGAGAACGCACAGGTGGAATGAACCGTGGCTGTCTTTAAACTCCTTTTCCACCACAGCAATTATTTTGAAGTGGGAGTGATCTCCAGGGATGCTCCAACTTCTGCATGTGCCTGTGTCAGTGATAAAAAAACACCTGCATCTTCAGGATCCCAGAGAAGTGTGAAGTCATGGACACCCTGGGCCTAATTCTAAAGTCATTTACCCAAGCATAATTGGAAGTAATTCAGCTGAAGTCTGTGAAGTCATCCTGGCTTGAAATGGCTTGTGAGATCAGAATCAAGACTTTTCCCTTGTCATTAAGACATTTTAATGGGAGCTAATTCTGATCAGAAGGGAAGTAAAATAAAAACAAGGGCAAAACTCGGCCTCAGGCAAACATCCTGAAAGACTTGGATTTCTTCTTCTACCTTAGGAAAGAATTAGCTTATTACAAGTTTAGAACAGGGAGAGTCTGCTTCTGAATCAAGTGTTGGACCCCTTCCTTTCCACTACGTCTTCCTGTCAAGCTACCATTTGCCTGAAGTGACATTCTGGCTAAATACTTAAAGATCAACCCATAGTCTATGTGTGATTATTGACTATGCAAAGGAATTGCATTTGGGAAAATGTGCATACAGTTATCTTGCAGGTCTCCTTTCCTGCCAGTGTAGAACTCGCATCCCATTTCTATGTTTTCTTCCTCTTCTACAGAATCCAGTACAACTTGCAAAACCTTTTAGTCATTCTCAGCAAGTTTTTGCTGAACTTCTATGTTCTTTCTCAGAATGGTGCTTTTATTCCTTCAATGGCAACAATCATAGTTGTTACACATTCTGAAAAATGGTCACCCTTTCAGGAGCAGCACCCAGTCCTCTCTGCTTGCTATCTATTGCTGTAGCTTTATTCTCCATGCCTCTTAGTTGGCCCAGTTGGTATCTCTAATTTTGCTGGCTGTATGTCACGCAATCCCCTCTTTTGTCTGGTCTTTTCTCACACTCCTCGGCAGCCCTGAAGTGCTTACCTTCCACCTAACCTTATATGCTTCTGATTTTTAATATAGATATATTCTCCACTTGAGAGCCGTACGCTCTCACTGCTGTCTTAAAACTCCATCCTTATGGCCAAACTATATCTATATTTCAATATCTGTCTAATATTTCCTCAGACTTCATCTGCTAAATGAGATTCCACTCTTTTCTGGCTTTTTCTTTACTTCTCCACTCCATTTCCTGTTTCGTTTACAGCCTTTGCTTCAACCAAACCCCTCATTGTAAGAGAAAAATCAGATCAAGACTGCAGAAGTAGCAGAGACAAAACTAACTGAACATTACAGAGGCCTCAAACTTCCTTCTGAATGTCTCTGTGCAACGCTGAATCAAAACTGGTGTTAGCATTCCAGTGGTCCTAGAGGCTCCACAGGGATCAGCTGTCTCCAAGAGAGGTCAGGTCTTCAGGACAGAGGCAGTTTTAACTCTCAGTCTGGCTGTAAGGGCCTTGTAGCAACACAGGCCACAATATATAATACAAGCATACGTACTGCACAAACCAATGTTAAGCAAAGAGCTTAGAAGCTTTTTGAATACCCCTAGTAAATCCTCTTGGTTTAACTAAAACTACCAGCCAAAACTGTGATGGGGAAAAGAAAACTCAGAACACCAGGACTTGCTAAAAGTCAGAAAGTAAGCAGAAAGCTGGCTTTGAAGCTGAATCTCAGTGCATCTTTCCAGGCCACTATCTTACTTATTGGCCTAAGTATAATCATAGATGTGCCATTCTCAACTGTATATTTTTATTTTCTGTTGATTAGTTCAGTCCCTTTTTTTGAATAACTGTTCCCTTAATCAGGATAGCTCCACAGTTTGGATGAAAAGCCACTCACAAGTGTATCCCAACTGGAGCTGTGGTAATTAAACCCAAATAATTAAGACATTCACGAGTGGCATGTGAAATCTCTGGAAACTGGCAATAATTTTTTTTTTTTTTTGTGCAGGCTCACGTCACAGTGGGCTGGAAGCCAGAGCTGCTGTGTGTTTGCCTGCGTGCATGTGTGGAGAGCTCACTTCTTTGGCTTTCTTAGAGAGGAACAGATCACTATGCAAATGTCAGCTTCCTAATTAAGCCCTACTTGCATGGGTTATTAAACAAACAAAAAACCCACAAAATAAACCACAAAAATATTTTGAAATGGTATTAGCAATTTAAACCCTTTTTGAGACCAAAAGAAAAATATTGTCATGTTAACTTGTATACCAATCTTCCAGCAGACACAATTTAAATGCGACATTATTAACCACTGCACAACTGGAAATTGCATTCGACCCTTTGAAAGAACTTCAGATGCATGCCACACTCAGTCCTATGGTGCTATGGATACATTTGAAACTACAGAAATATTGTTTAATTCTTCCATTTAGCTTATGAAACCTCTGTGGATTCAGTGTGCTGGACTTTAGCCCAGACTTTAATATTCAGTCTGAAGCCTTACAGGGAGAGTTCTGGAAAATGCTTTTGGCAGTGACAGACTTCTTTCTTACCTGCCCATATTAGACCAAAGAAACGCTGGCAAAAATTATGACTCAGGCACTCTGAAAACTCCAGAGTGTAAGAATGTTGGATGTATTCAACCCAGTCATGGTGCAAAAAGGAAGGAAAAAAAACCCTCTTCATTCCCTAGACTCCAGGTATAAATTACAGAAGAAAGTTCTTGTCAGCAAACTGAGAGGCTAACTTCATGAATTATGGAGTAACAAGACTCTCTTCCTTACTTAAGTCTCTCTTCTAAGTCATAACTTTATCCTCCACATCAACTGAAGGCTTTAGCTCCTGCAAGTATAAGGTTAGCCGGTAGACCTGAGGTGGGTTAATCTCAGCAACATAAACAGGCAAAGCCTGATTTTTCCTTCCAAGCATTTTCCAGACTCCAGTTGTAAAAATTCTAGTGGACAGAGCCTATCTAGTGTTGTTAAAATCAAGCTATAGAAAACGATTGACTCATTTCCTCAGACCAGTATGGGTAACCTACTGCAGTGATCTTGGTAAAGAATAGTGAGTTAGAGACAAAAGCTTTCCTTTAAAAAAGAGTTCTTAACCTGTAACCACTCAAGTTCCATTTCCTTAACCCAACTGCCAGGACCCAAGGAAGAGGCAAGAAAAGGAAGAAAAAAAAAAAAAGACAAGAAGTAGTTCTGCTTATCAGTAATGCAGTAAAAAATGTCAGCCCTAATCTAATTCCAGAAAGATGCTATTTTATAGAGTGCTTTGGTCACATACAGCACACATGCAGAGATTTCCTAAACTGGAGACAGGCATTAGATCCCTGATGAAAGATGTGAAACACTGAAAGTGCTTGTTTCTACTTTGCATGAGTTCAGTTTAGAAACATACTGGGCTTGTTAGAGCCTGCATGCATGCACTTCGTTGTGCCTCACACAACCAGGGGCGTTGCAGCTCTGAAGAACCCAGGAGTGCTGCTCACATTCTTGAGTGCCATCTGCTGGCACCTTGTCTGTTATCTCCACCGGACACAACCTGTGATCCTCCCAGAGGAGCCCTAATCTAATTCCAGAAAGATGCTATTTTATAGAGTGCTTTGGTCACATACAGCACACATGCAGAGATTTCCTAAACTGGAGACAGGCATTAGATCCCTGATGAAAGATGTGAAACACTGAAAGTGCTTGTTTTTACTTTGCATGAGTTCAGTTTAGAAACATACTGGGCTTGTTAGAGCCTGCATGCATGCACTTCGTTGTGCCTCACACAACCAGGGGCGTTGCAGCTCTGAAGAACCCAGGAGTGCTGCTCACATTCTTGAGTGCCATCTGCTGGCACCTTGTCTGTTATCTCCACCGGACACAACCTGTGATCCTCCCAGAGGCTGCTCAGCATCTGGTTGAATCTGTCCCTATGCTTCTGTGAGACAGAAGGCTATCCAAAGGTTTTTAAAGGCGGAGCTGTCCTGTCTCCCAATGCAAACTTTGGACCAGAAGCTCTGAGCAGCAATGCTATCATGATGGAAAAGTAGTACATGTAGCACTGGACTATGGTTTACACGGAGCAAGGTTGAATGCATTGTGTAGTGCTGCTTTTGAGGCTACTAAAAGAGAGAACATGGAAGGCTGATAGGCACTTACCTAGTTAGAGATGTTTGCTTACCTCACTTGGAAATACATGTGTATTGCTATTTTCACATAATACTGACAACTTTTTTTTTTTTTAAGACACTGTAAGTCACACTGCCTCTCTTACTTCAGCCAGTAAATTGTGTGTGGGAATGTTTGGGCACAACTGTTTGTAAAACTGCACTTAATGAAAAAAATCTCCGTATTTTATTGTTAAAACTCTAGCCTACCCTACTTTTGCAAGAGGTTTTGTATTCCGTAATTCTACAGCTACCAGAAAGCAATTTTCTTCTGCACAGATACTGGTTTTAGTAACCCTAATATACTATAGAAAGGCTTTATTTTTTGTTGGTCCTGACACTAGACAAGTCTTTACTCAGATTTGCAGAGCAGATAAATACCTGATATTGTTTCGATGGCTGTTCCACTAACTCTGAGGAGCTGTTGCTGTTCTTTCTAAGCCAGCCAACTAAGTGAATATAAACTTGTGGGTCATCATATTGCTCTCATATGAGCAGCTGAATTAAGTACAACTTTTTGAGCTGCCACATGGGATCAAAACTCTCTGAAAGTTCAGGACCCTTAAACTGAGATTTATCCAACCTCACGGGAAACCAACACAGTCAAGTAAGTTACTCCAGAGCACAGAAAGTAAAGAAACCTAGGCTGATAGCCACTGACTCAAATTTATACAGAACAAATAATGGGATTTCTATGTCTGGTATTCAAAATCTTACCTCAGCTGTTATTTCCCTGCAGGCAAGAGTCTCAGAGGTGACTCCAGGTGAGCTGGGTTCTGGGCTCTGCTCCTTGCAAGGCCTGGCATATTTTACCTGACTCGGGGCTTGGACAGGCAAGCATCGGCTCATCTCACTATAAAGCAAGGCAAAGACACACCTCCCTAAAGCTTCATAAGCCATGTTTGTTCCTGCTGTCCACTCTGCCCATTTGCCAAAGCTTACTGCCCTCGTGACAGCTGTCAGAAAGGAACAGGTTGTGCTTGAGCCCTTCCATTGCACAGGTTGGTACCTTTGCTCCATCAACTTTGATCTTTGTGGTAAACTAAGCTGGATTACATACTGGAGCCGTTGAAGTGCAGGGTCGGCTCTCCTCTTGGGCTCTCCGTGCTGTGGGGGATGCCAGCGCTGGCATGGAGGCAGGGTGCTTGGATAGGGCTGATAACACTTCAAACCGCTGTAGCGAGTCTCTGGCGTGCAGTCAAAGCCTGTGGGGCCATTTCATAATCTTCCTGTGCCACTGAGCTCTGATCTTTACAACAGCACAATAGTCTGCTTTATCTGTACACAGTAGAAAGATTTTGTGGCCAATATTGTATAATACAGCCCATATGTTGCTGAGCAAAATGGTACTTTCACTGCCCTGTCCTTTGAGGGTTTTGGCACGCAGGTCTTTCTGTGTAAATATTTCTGCATCCCCCCTTATGCAGACGTGCATGAAAACGCCCTGGTGTTGACTCACCGCCTGTGTAGCCCAAGGGGTGCACGTACACCCGGTGCCGCCCATGGCAGCTTCGTTTGGGGCCTGGGGCAGGGCCGTGCGGCCTGGCTGCCCGCAGGCATGGCCTCCCCGGCCTCCTCAGTCAAACACACAGTTATTTCTGCAGCAGAGTTACCTTCTTCTAACCTCTTTTCAAGCTTGAATCAAAAGACGTCTGACACCTCTTCTTCCTCCAACCGTTTTCTCCCTTTTGTGAGGTGAAAAACAGTCTTTGCTGGGCCACAATTTCCTCCCGCCTTCTGTGTGCCTGCTTGACTGGATTCGGGGATTTTCCCGCCCTTTTGGGGTTGGGGGCGGAGCCCACGCCACAGGAGAAAGGGCGGGCGCAGGGCGAGGGGATGCGGGGCCCCCTCAGCCGCTAGCGCCCCTCCAGCCTGGCTGCCGGTAAAGCGAGGAGGGGACACGGAGGACGTCGTGCCTCTCTCTTGCCTCAGGGCTATGCTATGGCCAGGGCGGTCTCTGCCTGCCGTGGCCCCTCCTCGGCGTGTGGCGAGGCCGCAGGGCCGGCTGCTCGCCGGTCGACTGGCCTTCTCTGCGGTTTTCAGCTCTTAAGGGAACCCTTCTAGCTTGGCAGACCTGTCTCCTCCTCCTCCACCCCTGGCATTTGTGGTGCCCCTGTGAAGAACTGGGACAAAGGCCTTCCAGCTCACCTCATGGAGGCTGCCCACCTAAAATGGCTGCCGTCGAGCAGGGCTGATTTGGCCCAACAGCCCTGATGCATCAGCCTGACAGGATCAGGGTAGGTTTCTGATTTATAAAATGGGATACTGGAATTTTTGTACGTGGTGGCAAGTGCTGTTTCCACTTTTATGGGCTACTGGGGCAGAGCTGACTTGCTAAGTCGGTGCATGCTGGAGTTTTTCCTGAGCCCAGGCACACCTCTAGCAGATCCCTATTCTACAAACAAGCACAAGATGATTTGAGATCATTATGAAGGTATCCCATGCATGACTGACTCTATTTTTTTATGTAATTTAACAGGATAAAGAGCATGAAGAAACAGCAGCACACTGCTCAGTAAAGTTAATACAGGAGGCTGCTGCTCTCCTGCCTGGCTGTGTGTCTGTTAATCACAGTAGAGAAAATGGAGGCCCCTAAGGACGGAGACAGCAGACACTGAACTGGCAAAATACAGAAGGTGAGAATAAAGGAAAACATGAAATTGTCTCTCAGATGCAGAGCTGTTTACTGCTGCCTACTTTACCATGTGAAAATGGGATATTTATTGCTCTTTTCTGTCACGAATCCCTTCTCAGTGCACCAGCAGAGAAATTCTGCTTGGAATTGCTGTGGGGAAGACTTTTTTTCTCTACTCTGTGACTTGTTCTATTGCTCATAGGCCAGAGCAGTTTCTTGCACATTCACTGCAAATGCTGGAGAGGTGCTGAGCTGCACCGTCCCCAGACTTCCATAGTGGAAGCGCGTTTCAGGAGTGAGCAGTGCAGGATTTGTACCATAGCAGAAATTCTCACAGAAACTCATTGTTCTTTGATTAAGGTCCCTGCATATAACAAGCTGTAACAGGCTGGCTGTGGCTACCAGAAATTCTCCACCCTCTTAACAGGTGTTGATCTAGGAGGTATAGTTAATTCATTTGGCAGACTGCTATTGAGGCAGGTGTCTCTTTAATTATTACACACGAGTTACAAAAGGAAAATAGGAGTGGCTTTCTGAGGGCAGAAGATATGTAGTTTCCTGAAAGAGAAAGCCTAGAAGAGAAAAATTAAAGACAGCTTTTCTTCTCTTATTATCTTCCTTTGTTACCTTATCAAAGCTGTAGGAACATAGGTGTTTTAATGGAGGAAAATACATATTGTTTAATTTACAGCATTTTAGCAAAGGGCACTAACTGTATTTGAAATGTGTGCCCTTTCTATTGGGTAAGAGCTGGTTTTGGAGAGCAGTTCCAGTACTGATCTAACGCCTTCTCTCCACTGAGGAATTCATACCATTGAAGTCATATCTTTCACCAAATTTCATACTCCAAATAAAATGAAGTTGTATGAAAGAATTAAAACAACCTCAGCAGTGACTTCATGCCAAATAAACAGTGTCTCTGATTTGGTTTTAGAGCAGCAGCTTGCAGTGGCAGCCTTTGCAGGTAGAAATTGCATTTTCACTAGGTATTGTTCAGTGGAAGCACCTCCAGTATTATATTTTAAGTGTGATTTTTATCAGAAATGCCACCCTGGGTTTGATACATTAATTTACTTTTTTTCAGGAGGAAATAGAAAAGTGCTGAAACCAGGAGTGCACCTAAACCAACCCCAAGTCTCAGCCAAGCACAAGCCATCTTTTCTTCACCTCTTTTCTCCTTTGCCAAATGTTTTCTGACCCAAACAGACCCCAAGCAAATACCCCAGTTCTTAGCATGTTCCAGCACTGAGTTTTTTCTAAAAATTGGATTTGAGTTTTGGAGCTTACTCTCAGCTTCCATTTCTGTTAAGAAATTTCTAATACGGGTTTCCTGGGAGGCTTTGAAATGTTGAAGAAAACTTCAAAGCCACAGCAAAGACTCTGGCAGATTTCAGTAGGCATTGGAACAGGCCTTTTGTAAGGAGGAGATGAGAGGTAATTTAGCTGGGTGTCTCATGATTTTACTTGGCTTAACAGTGGTGGTGCTAACACCACTCTGATACTGTGATTCTGAACGTATGTACTAACATTCGAAATTACAGTTTTAGAATCTCAAAAAGAAAACATTGATATTATTGTGATGGTGTTCTGCCTGTGATGTTAAGGCTGAGTGCAGCCAGCCCCCCTTTAGAGCTATGGTGTCTAAGAGGCTGTAGACTTACTGCGTAGCCTTCTCTGCAGCCAGCCAAGGTTTTCTGTGCTTAGGCACTTTGCCATGCTATGGATGTTCTTGAGCCTGGAGACCCCATCCTGCAGAGAGCTAGGGAAAAAGGAGGTGCAGTTCCACATCTTCTACTTTGCAGCATAGTCCTGAAGAGCAAGATGGCAAGCTTCCCTGCTGTGTTCAGATTGACTGAACAGCGCAGGCTTCTGACAGGAAAAGCGTGCATGTGAGCTGACCTCCAAACTGAAGTGCCCTCCCAAACCTCATTGATTTTTTTTTGTCTGAGGATTTAAAAGCCTGAAAACCTGTGCAGTTACACTATCTTTTGAGGGATAGCATCAGAATCTTTGGAAGACTCGTTTTTTGGGGAGGGTTGGGGTTGTTTGGGGTTTTTTTTCCCCATCCCTACCCTAGATACCACGCACTTTTTTGCTGGTTTATTTGCCTGCTTCCTTCTTGTGTCATACAGTGTTCTGGAGCTTTGGCTGCTCTTGGTGTGCTGATTTAAGCTGTTTCACTGCTTTGGGGTTTCTGTGGATGGTGGGCTTTGACAGGATAACAATTAGATGTTACACAGAGCTCACAGGACAGCATTTCTGCACAGCCTCTGTTACTGCTCTTTCCAAATGATTCGGGTTGATTAGGATCTTCTAGTTTGCATTGCCCCCTCTTGCTCAGGGTGCCTTCGCTTATCTTGGAATGTGACACAGGGAGAGAAAAACCATTCCTGAATCAATACTAAGTACCTTTCTACACTGGGTCTTGTTCATTGCAACGTGTTTGTTTTGGGAGAGCTTTGAAATCAAATTCTGTCAACCTTCTACTTTTCTTTTCTCTATGAGTGGCCCCCTAAGTATAAGCCCGAGCTCTAAAAGCCTTTTCCTGTGTAACAAGAGGCAGGCAGAACCAAAGAACTGGTCTGCAGTGCCAGAAAACCTGGACTTTATTCCTTCCATACACTGTTTGAGCAGCCTTTCCCTATCAGATATCTACCTGGAGGGCAGACTGTTTGGCACAAAGAGGTGTATTTTTTTCTCCTATCTCCACAGCAACTTGGAGCTTTAGAGAATGCCATATCTGAAATAAGTGTGTCCAGCCTCCTCAGTGTCCAAACCTCTCTCTCCCACAGACCTGCCAAGCATGCTGGATTTTGCTACGCACCAGTCACTGCAATTTGGTGAAAAGCAGGGCAGTGTCTCATAGGCAGGGTGTCAAAGTGCAAAGGAAATTTTTAATTTGAAAAACTAATTGTGAGAAAGGGCTGAAAAGGGGAGGCTTTAGGCAGATGTTTTCTCCGCAAGTTTATAAAGACTTCTTTCATTTCCAGAAAATTTGTACCTACAGATCAAGCACACATATCCTTTAACAGAGTCATGCAACGCAGTGCATCTCTTGCTCCAGAGCATAAATGCATAGGGCTTTTTACCTGCAGCTTCATCCTATTTTGATACGGAATTTTAATCTGGCAACTAAGCTTTGAGTGTTTGTATCTCTAGTTTGCTTATGAATGTGTAGTCCAAACAAGCCCTGCTGTGAGATGCCCTTCTGAAAGCACTCAGTATTTAGTTTAAATCAGGCTTGCTTACCCCACAGCTTGCTTCTATCAGTGAAGGCGAGGTAGGAGTTGTTCTGGGTGAATATAGGATTACTTAGAATCTCTGTATGAATGCATTGACAAATCCAGCTCTGAAAGGTCACTTTATTGCAAAAGCTATCTCTGATATAGGGCAGGGGAGGAAAAAAAAAAAGTTGTTAGGTTGAGCTTTTTGTAGTCAAAACTCTTCTTTGAATGTCAGGGTAGAAGTTGGCTGCCCTAACTTTTTTTTCAAAGCCCAGCTGGGCTTTCACGGGTCTTGTTGCAAAGACCTGTGAAATGGGGTCCCCTTTCCTGGCGATGGACTATACTTGCCCCTGCCAAGTCCTTCAACTGGACCCAACCAGCCTGCAGCCAGGTCCTGCACTTAGATTGCCTGTTTTCTTGATAGCTCCTACTGTGGCCAGAGGTGAACCCTAAAAGTCTGGTCTGCTGATGACCCCATTTGTTAGCAGAAATGAATCCGATGGTCAGGGATTTCCTGGGGAGGTCCCTGGAGTGAACAGCCCCATGATCTTGCTGCTGTGAGATTCAGTAAGAAAGAGCCATGTCCTGCATCAGGCTGTGTAGGAGGTCTACAGTCTATTTCCCAGAAGCAGGTTAACACAGTGATGTTCAAGATCTTCTTTGTACTGATAGAACTTAGGCTGGGAAACTTCATTGTACTGGACCCCTGATTAAAATTGTCATGTCTTTTTAGTATTTGAAAGCGTTTTATTTACCACTATAAAAATTACACTTTTGGAAAAATTCCTAGACAGTGGAACTGAATTTTCGCTTCTTAGTTACAAACCAGGCTGTAGCTTGAGCTTGAAATTCCTGCATTTCTTAAAGGATCTCTAGCATCATTCTGCTAAGCACTTAAAGAACAGTTGCCTCAGAGAAGGGGCAAGAGGTTTACTGCATTCTTTGTGAGCTATTTAAATTCCGTTTAAGGTTGAGGTCAGTTTGCTAAAGGCAAGTGAAAGATTTTATTACTGATTGAAGGTGTGTGGAGTCAGAGTAGAAAATAGCTTTCTTAATAAATGGTTAATTAAAAAGCAAATGTCTGATGACCTGAGCAGAAAGCTGTCCCATCCCTCTTATCGCTTTCCACTATACCATGCTCACAGATACATGGTCTGTATTCAGAGAAGCTGTGCCTGGTTGCAGGTCTTCCCTTGCCCCTTATTAAAAAAATAAAAAAAAATAGAAAAACCGAAACCCCAAAGCTGTGACATTAGGGAACAGAATCCTCGTTGCTGTTGTACACTTCATACTACTCTCCTTAGTTAAGTGGCCATTTGAACAGGCACTTTTCCCCTGTGATGGGAGGTGAGGATCTGGATGATAGCTTTAAGTACCTATTCCTGATAACAGCAGACTGTTGGCTGTGTGTTGGCTCAGCCCCACAATATCCTTCCCAATGTATTGTCCCAAGCAAGACAAGAATGAGTTAGCAGTGTGCTTGTGAGCTTGGGAGGGTTTTTTTGTAGTGGAAGGGCAGCATAGAATCGGGATCTGCTGTCAGGCAAGTCACTTGATTTATTCTTCTAGGAATGAAGCCTGTTCTTTGAGTTCTGACATACCTCAAATTCAAAGAAAATTATAACATAATGAGACATCCTTTTTTCTCCATTGTCAGTTGTTGAAATTTGGTGCTGTGCACAACTCACTGGTATATCTTGCTCTATGCTAAGCAACATCTTCAACAATTACCAGCAGGGAGCAGTAGTTTAGGATCTGTTTTCCTCACCCTGTGGTGAGGGTACATTACTTCTCCAAGCAATGGCAGAGGATAAACATCACAAGGACAGGGGAGTGGGTAATATGGGCAAAAGGTTACCAGCTGGTGGCAGGCCTTACTGATAGCAGAAAAATTACTGAAATAGGCAGCGTTGTTGCCTGATTAGGAATTGAACCACCCTACTGAAAGCAAGCAGGCCACTTAAAAGGATGCACTTCTGTAGTAAGGTATGAGTGGTGGTGGTATCTTCTCGGTGTAGTGACCTGGCTGCTGTACATGTACAGCACCAGCTTCAGAGGTCTCTCACTGAGGAAAGAGGGGAGCCTAGAATGTCGTACGTCACATCTGAAAAGTAAGACGTGAGCAGAGATGGACCTAAAACTGATCCAAATTTACCCAAATACTTCTTTTCAGAGCCTTGATTTAGCTTATAGGTAGAAGGCCAGTTGTTAACAATTTATTAAAATATTAAACAAGTGAAGAAAGCCAGCGCACATTTGCTGTGCACAGTGGTGCCTTTAAATCCTGAGAGGCATATGCTTTTGTTTACTGTGTTGGGTAGTTCAATTGTTCCATGCAAAGATTGAAACTCCAATAAGCAAATGGATAAATCAAAAATGCAATTACGCTGTTTAGAGAAATTACAAGATGTCTTTCAAATATAATCAACAAGACATGCTCTGCATCAAAGAGAACTTTAAATGCTATCAGGAAGGTCTAATTCAAACCACATCAGTACTATATTGTGGAAGTTGAGAAGAATAAATGGGGAGGCTTTCAGAAATCACACAAGCAACTTAAATTGCTGATGCTTACAGAGGAGATAAGGTGTGTGTGTTCTGATTTTCTGGGAAAAAGAATCTTAGGTGAAAACTGTTGGGTGAAACTATGCAGTGAAAAATTATTAGCCCCCTTGCTGCCTCTTCATGCTTGGTTAGACACCTCTAGGTCTTCCTTGAACTGATACTCTTCCTGTCCTTCAAATTCTAGGATAATTGAGTTATTTTAATGTACTATGTACTAGTACTAGGGTACTGCTCTTTTCAAATATCTATTCCAGTTGATTTCCTCAGATAAGCAAGACAAAATTATTGTAAATCATAAAAAGCCTATCGTAGACAGAGCATCACCTGTAAGAGCCCGTTCATGGGCCCTGAGGCTGTTCTAAGACTTCCACCACTATAAACCATGGTGAATTGAAAAAGTAACAGTGGAACAAGAGACTAGACTTTCTTTTTGTGCAGTATACCTGAGACTGTCATTATGAATTGGGAGCAGAGCTGCTGGGGTTGCATCATAGTTCATCTGTGAATCACAGAACAGATTTTTCTTAAGGTGTGTCAGTGTTAGATTAGCAGCTTCTGTTTGTGCATAGTTCACGACAAGTCTCTATTTGAATGATTACTAATCTGCTATACTTCTGAGTCCTATCACTAGGGGTGTAACAGGTCTATCCTCTTTGCAGGAGGTGTATGCAGTAAATGGTAATAGACTCGTAAATTAAACCTCAGATTCCAGAGACACTTCTATACTTTGGCTTTAAGAACTTGAGTTGTTTTCAGGGTCTTTTGCGTGCAATACTTTTTGTTTGGTTATTTGTGGTTTGTTTTGGATCACGTATTGAAATACAGTAGTAAATTAAGATAGTTATGATACTGGCATTTCTTCAGGGCCATGTAACATGATAAATGAACTCTTTCATACTATCTTGTAATTAAGCAGTTATCTCACTTCTTCCCTTTTTTATTCCAGTAGAGCTTCAATTCCTTCTCAAATGTATTATTTTATATGAAATGTAAAAAAATCAGGGGGCATACTAACCATGTGAAACTGAGACCAGCAAAGCAGATCTCCTGAATTCCCTTCTAGAGATTTCTTGTTTAGTTTGGGGAAGTTGATTTAAACAAAAAACCCAAACAAATGAAAAAACAAACAAAACAAAAACCCTAAACAAACAAACAAAAAACCCCCGCAGTATGTAACATGCCTTGTGTTGTCTGTAAGTATTTTCAAATTAATTAGTCAAAATTTGCAAAATCTTATTTCATCCTTGTGTTAGGATTGCAAAGTATTGTTATGATATGTACATAATGAAACAAATGGAGCTGCTTCATGGATTGCCACTGATTCCTCACAGGCTCTTTCTGTCCTTGAAAATCTCTCTTTTAATGTAGTCTGTGCTTTGGAAAAAGTTCTTAGATAATGTTTCACATTTTTCCTAACTTCATATGTATTAGGTTTCCTTTCAAAGCTATAGCTTGACCACACAAATTCATTTAAAAATAAAAATTACTATATTAAGTTCCGGTTTGAGGGAAGAAGTATATATGGGAAAGAACAGTATTAAGTCTTCTCTTTTCTTCAGTCCAGAATGGTTTGCTTGTGAGGATACTGTGACTACATAGCTAAATGATCAAGCAAAAAATCCTAGGTATTATTCACACATTCTTTTTCCTGCTCAGGACTTGAGCCAGTGGCTTTACAGCCAATAGTTGGTATGCTCTGTGTTATATTACAGCCAACTTAAAGGTATGCGGGCAAGTAAGCAGTTACCGTGCCTGCTGATGGCCTGGCCGATCCAGGCTCAGCTGTGAGCCCAGAGGGGAAGCTGGGGCTGAGGTTATCAGGAGAAGGGTGTTCCCCTTTCCTTCCAGCTCCCTAGGCAGGAAGGGCAGATGAGGGAATTTGTTGCTCTGCCCTCTGAATTGGCTTGGTTTAGATTTGAATATGGTGTTTGGAGGAAGACCCGAGGACAGGGTTGGGAAATGGTTTGTAGTTAGGATTTTTCTTTTTCCTGCCCTGGCTAGTGAACATTTTGAGTGGCCTCCGTGGTATATCTTTTCAAGTTATGGCTGAATATGGAAGTAATGGTTTCTTGAGCTCAGCTGCGCAGCCGTGAGGGAACAGAGCTGACAGCTTTGCTAGATCACTGCCATAGAGTATGGTAGAGAATAGAATATTCTGTGCAGAGTATTAGAACAAAATCACTGGTATAGAATAGAATAAAATTGCTGATTTCCATGACTAAACTGTAAGTTCAGCCGGGTGGTGATAGGTGCCTTTCTGCTTTTCCTTTACTTCTGTGAAAGGAACCCTTGGTACAGCTATATAGGTTAGGATAGCATATAACCAGAGGGGTAATATGGAGTGACTTCCAATTTCACAGTCACTTTTGACCCTTACGTTTTTTTTATTGTCTCTGCACATCTCTCAAGTGTGGCATAACATTGTTACCCTGTACAGTGTGGGTCATCAGAGAGGAACCACATGTAATTTATTTATCAGCACAAACAGCATCAAGACAGTAACCTCTATAATACATAGACAGTAAACAATAATGGGAAAGGAAACACAGGGAAGCAGTATGTGTTCCTTGAGTAAAGACAATGGACTGTAAGATTGTCTGTAAATGGAAGCAGAATTTTTGGTGTCTTGAGTGTGATTTTTTTTTTTCTTTTTTTTTTTCTTTTCTTCTGGGTCTCCGTTATGGGTACATCTTAGAAATCTGGGTTTTTTTCTGAACTGTTTTATCTGGACCATTACAAATCTCCAGATATTCCCGGTTCACACCTGTTTCCTGGGCATTTTTTGAGTGCGCAAGTTGCTATTGTTTTCTGGGCATCTGAGTTCAGTAGTTCAAGCAATTAACCTGCTTTGTCCCAGGAAGACCATAAATCTTCCGGAACTCACTGGGAGTTCCACTTTACTGAAGTGACAAACATAAAAGCGGACGAGCTTTTTGGCAATGACATTTGTAACAGTTTTCTGTCAAACAGTTCTTCATGGTGTTTGAAATGTCTAAATTGCATAGCCCCTTGTTATTTTGCTCTCAGCCAGCTTGTTTGGGGATTCCTTTTCAGGCTGATGGTGGATGATGTTACAAGATGCTGATTTTCCACAGTATCCCTGAAAGTACTGATGAAAGAAGCTACTGGGCTGATTTTTCTATCTGTTACACTGCTTTTTTCTTCTCTTTTCTTATCTTACCTATCTTTACTTATCTTTTCAGGAGTTTGTTTACAATGATACTGCTGGAGCAGATCATAGTCACAGATGCATGGAAAAATTAATGCCTGATAGACACTTCAACTGTTCTGTGGTATGTTAGGTTTGCTGGGTAGATGCAGCAAGCTTCTTAAATACTTTATCTATTTTCTGCCTAAAGACTGCATGGAATGTATCCTACATCTTTAGCTCTCCTACAGTTCGTTAATTTGCGTGAATGGGGTTAAAAAGAATATAGCACTCTGTATAGTGCTAAGTGCTGTACAAATCCAGACTGAAGAAATGGCTCTGTAATTGTTGCAGCTTTCTGGGGGTGGCCTTAGAGAAAATATATTGCATCATTTGTTGCTTCTACAGATTAAAGAGCGTGCCCCTGGAGTACACAGGGAGCTACAGAACTGTTTTTGGAGTAAAGCGGAATGTGAAAGGTGGGTATAAAAATAGAGGCATCCATAGAAAATCTAGGAAATTTGTTAACATAGATAGGTAAACAAATTTGAATTCCTTAGGTTCAATATCTGTCAGCAAAAAGATACGTAGACCACTTTCAGTGATGTACAAACCACATCTCTGCTCCAGCTGTCTATTTTGAAAACATCAAAAAGCACAAACTTCCCACATGCCACAGATACTTAGTGGACATAGTCAGCACAGTTGGCCCTATGCCTTGACATTTGCTGTCTGGGGAGAAATGCGAGAGAGAGGTAGACAGTACCTCCATTCTAACTAACCCTGTGATTACAGCCTTTGGGGAGTTACTTAGCACCATCAGGCTGCTCTTGGGGCTGCTGAGGCTGATGTGAAACTGGTCGTTGGATTGGGAATTCGTTCTTGGTTCCCTGCCACCTACATCCTACTGCCCTTCCCAGTAAAGCAAGCAGAGGCAGAACACAGCAATGAACATGAGCCTTTTGGGTTAACATCAGTTGTGCCAAACTTCTGTTTCTCAGGCTTCAGAAGCAGCAGTATGTCAGGCGTACTTTTCTCTTTTGATTTACCTTCTTAATTATCTCCTTCGGTCTTGTTTCTGCTGCAGCACTTACTGATAGCAATGAAGCGAGGAACAGCATGAGAATGCTAGTGTTTGGATGCTACTATCACTAAACCACTTCTTGATTCTTTCATTTGTAATTAAAACAGTATTTGGAGCAGAAACTCACATACGCCGAGGCAGCACCAGCTATAACTCCACTCAGCACCAGCCCCTCTACTCCACTCTCATGAGGCCACACCTGGAGTATTGCATTCCAATTCTGCAGCCCTTGACATTAAGAAGGACACGGACCTGTTGGAGCGGGTCCAGAGGAGGCCACAAAGATGATCAGAGGGCTGGAGCACCTCTCCTGTGAAGGCAGGCTGAGAGAGTTGGGGTTGTTCAGCCTGGAGAAGAGAAGACTCGGGGAGACCTTATAGCAGCTTTGCAGTATCTGAAGGGTGCCTACAAAAAAGCTGGAGCGGAACTTTTTACAAGGGCATGTAGTAATAGAACGAGGGGTAACGTATACAAACTGGAGGAGGGTAGATTTAGAATAGATATCATGAAGAAATTTTTTACTGTGAGGGTGGTGAGGCACTGGCACAGGTTGCCTAGAGAAGTTGTGGATGCCCCATCCCTGGAGGTGTTCAAGGCCAGGTTGGATGGGGCGTTGAGCAATCTGGTCTAGTGGAAAGTGTCCCTGACCATGGCAGGGGGATTGGAACTAGGTGATCTTTAAGGTCCCTTCCAACCCAAACCATTCTATGATTCTGTGATAATGTGGGATTTTGATTTCTGAACTGGCACATGTAGGCATCACTGTGCAACAAGCATTTGGAGTGTTTATGAAATAAAAACTCTTCAGAAACCATACAAAAAAAAATTCAAGTTTTTTAAAATTCTCAAGTTTTTTTAAAACCTCAAGTCAGCCACGTTCAGTTAGCTTTCATCTTTCAGGACTTCTTACTTCTGTGTGCTCCCAAGTTCTGACTAGGAGGTACAGGCATTGCTAGTCTAAAAGAAAACAAGAAATAGGGGAAATGTGAGGAAATGTGAAGCTTGAGGCCCTCTCTTGAAGTTTCAGCCTACTACTGAACCCCTGCTTGGCAGATTGTTTCAGTAATGCATCAAGCTGGAGCAGTTACATATGCCAGCTCTCAAGGGAGAATGCAAAAATGTAGCACATGGATAGGAAGGTAGCAGTCTTCCTTTGAAAAAGGAATGAGTCTTGTCCTCTGTATCCTCTAGGGAAGGCAAGTCAGAAGAGGAAGCCATATGCAGGGATGTCATCAAAGCATTGCCAGCATTTTCCTTTCTCTCAGCTTACTTATTTAAAAAGCTGGTGATGTCAGAGAGCTGGGATTCCAGACATAATTGTTGACCTTACCTCACTGTGAGAAGTTGCATGGGTTAGCTTTTCCTTACAAGACATTGTCCAGCCTTTCTTACATGAAGGATTTCTCATATTTCATCTGGGCTAATTATGCTGCCTCCCTTTCCTGCTCTCATGAATTAATACCACTATGCCTGACTATCCATTCTGAAAATAGCTATCGATACAGCTCACTGCTATTTATATCTGCTAGCGTCAACATGAAGCAGGCACATGTTCCCAGAAGAAGTTAAGACTTTTTACAGCTTCTGCATCAGCAAAGTTAAAAAGGCTCAAAACACAGAGATAGCTTGGACAAAGTTTGAGACAGTCTCCATTTTTGCCTTTCCTCTGAAGAAGAGGCAGAAAGTTGCACATAGTGATAGATTTTAAAGTCTTATAGAATCTGCCAGAACTCGCACTTTTTTTTTTTTTTTTTTTTCAGATTTGAAAATGGGATTTTTCCAAGTCAAGTTGTGTTTAATGTATCCTCAGTGTTCAGCAAAAGATTAGGTTCACGTCCAGGAATGCAATAAGAAATGTTTATCGTTCTGGTGTGGTAACTTCCTTCCCTAGAAGTAAGTCTTCCATATGCTTTGTCATTTTGGTTCCTGAACTGCTGTTGTAATAATGCTAAGAGAACCTGAACAGGATTGAGTAACTCAGAGAGCAGTTTGTGCTCCAGACTAGCTTACAATTTAGATGTCAGAGCATTGTAAAGAAACATACTCATGGAGTGGTTAGAAAACAAGCATGATGTTCTGAGGAGGATGTCCGAAACAATGGTGAGCGGAAAATTGATATTGCATACCTGCATCTGCTGACAGGTAGCTGAAGTGGCAATACATTTTTTTCATGTTTGTGACCCTCCATTTATCATTTGAAGCGTGAAGACACATTTATGTCAGGGATCTGGGATTGTGTCTGGTAGTGTTGTACCCACAATGCTTTGTTGAGAAGCTGGAGGCAGAAGAGGATGAATAATACTTATGAATATATTGAAACACTTTGTTCAATCTCAGTTTTTTTAGATTGTGTGTTCCGTTAACCTCTAGTGCAGAACGCTAATTTTGAAATGAGAGGTATAAAACATTTCATTTCAATAGTTCAATATTATTAACATTTCCTCCAAAAGAATGCAGTGCAATGTTCTTTATTTTGCTGTGAGTGTTGGATTTTGACAGAATTTTTTACTCTGATGAAATGTGACTCGCAGTGACTCTGCATTGGAGTATTATGCAAAAACAACACATCCATTTTTTAAATATCTGCAAAAGAGTCAGTTCCAGGGCTGATGGAATAAGGGAAGGAGTGAGGGAATCAATTCTTCTAACTGCCTCCTCCAGAAAAGCATGAAAGTGGGAGCAGAAGCCTCCAGAGGCTCCTGGCGGCCTTAGCTAAGGATAAGAGACCAGGTGGAGTAGGTGCTTCATGTCTTTCAGAGCAGTGCCATATGAACAGATTCTCTGAGATGGGGAACAGCAGAAGGGATCAATGAGACTCTCATCTTCCTGGGCTTAAATGACTTTGTGGGAGCTTCCCTCTCTTCAGAAGTTTCAGGAGCAAATTTCAATGCCTAGGGGCAAGTTAGAAGCAAGAGGAACTTGACATGGAGCTGTTGGTATTTACAAATTGCAGGAAACTAACAATAACAAAGGAAGTCAGTGTTTCTAATTCTCACAGTGTGGGGTGCTAAACCCAGTTAGCACAGCTGCAGATAAGGAGTGGTGAACAGAACCATTTTAAAGACTAAGGAGCTATAGCATCACTTGTACATCTTTTTTTCTTGTTTTGTGATTGCACATCCAGCTCTGACTGATCAAAGATAAGAGGGACTTGTATTCTGTGTTGTACTTAACAGGAAACAAAGTTGTTCGCATGCGTGAAAACCAGCCGGAAAGTGTTCAGACAGGAATTTCTGAGTAACTGATGAGGTCAAAGGTGGGAGCCAGTTATGGTAGATTTGATGATCCTACAATATCAGAGATAGTTTTGAGACTCCCTTGCCAAACAGAGGATGACCTGGGGCTATGAAATTTCTGTCACTTTGGTTCTATTGTGGTAGAAGCAGTCCTTAAAGATCTTTAGAGACGGGCAAAATAAAGCTATATAAAATGTTCTTTTCAGGATAGAAACCAGGTCCAGAAAGAATTTATGGAGCTGGATGTGGGTTTCCTTGTTGTCACCTTTCAAAAAATGCTGAAGGGGTTGGGATCCTTATTCAGTGTGACAGGAAGAAATATCTGATCTTCTTGCAGTATGTTTAGTATTTCTTCCTTCTGCTCTTCAAAAAACAAACAAAAATCTCACAGAATCATCAGTCATGCACAAGAAAATGATGATGTTTAAGTATGGATTTGGGTAAGTATACCTCTCTGGACAGTATGTATGAGATGAAAATCTGCCCACTGTCACTTTCCAAGTAATTTATGGAAGCTTTCAGCTTATGCTGTGCAGCAGAGGAACTCTGCTGGAAATAATGAAACACCAGTAAACCACTAGCCCTAACTATTCTTGTGATATTTTAATTAGAAGTTCTGAATTTAAAGCTGGTCAGAGATACAGGATTGCTTGTAGAAGGACTGAAACACACATGTTGTAAAAGCTCCTGAGATCCTTCAGTGCAAGACCTGTATTGTATCTGTTTGGAAACTAGTCTGAAATCTCCATCGTGACAGCCGATGGAGAGAGGAATGTGTCTCTACCCTTCACAGCCCCCTTCCATAGGGATTTGGAATGTAAATTGTATGCTGCTGGTACCTAGTGCTGCCATCTGTATCACCTCGGTCAGTTACAGGAGTTGTTTTTCTAAACACAGAGGTACAGTTAGCACTGTTTAGATGCAGTAAGACAAACTTTGGTTCAATGTGGTAGTTATTAAAATAAATACAGCTTTTTCAGAAATTCTGACAAGGCTTTTTTGAGGTTTTTGTATTTGGGTGTTTGTGGGTTTTGGTCTTTTTGCTTTTGGGTTGTGTGTTTGTTTTTACGTAAGGGAAGACACTAGAAACAATACATTTACAGTTTAAATACCATTCACAAAAGTTCTTAAGGAGGCCAGAATGGTGAAGCAGCTGGCAGCAAGTTAGTTCTCAGCTGAGTCTGGGTTTGTGAGTTCCAGAGCAGTAAGGGTGCCTGACAGCGAGTAAGAGAATGAACCTCGCGTGGTAGATGCTGGTAGTATCAATTGGAGGATAAAATGCTATAGTCATAAGAGGCAGTGTCCGCACAATTCCATGGATAGCTGGTTTAGTGAATTCTGCCCTGTACTGTGACCGGTTTGTCACTGCAAACTCTTTCTTGATTTGGAGTATTGCTTCATTGATTAAGCATTGTGTAAGCTACTCTAAACATAAGTGCTAGTTGCTGCTGTTCCTGTTCTTGCTTCTTATTAGCATTGTTTTTTTACTGTTATTAGAGCTGATTTAAGGCCAGAGAATTTCTTGGGAGATTGATAACTCTCCCATCCCCAATTGCTTAGCTCTGCGATCAAGCTGCAGCAAGTTAACAAGTTGTCCTGCAGTTATTGACTTAGTCAACATCAAACTCGGCCAATGTATGATGTTTAAGTGTATAGTCATGTGTACTATGTTATTCATTGTTATTGTTCTTCCTTAAAAAAAAAAAGCCTGAAAACAAAAATAAAGGAATAACAACTAAGACCAGATACTACAGTCATCATGGCTCAGCTGATGAGTAGAAAGTTACAGAGTTGATGTAGTTTGATCATGTATCTGAGCAAGGGCAGCAAAATACAGACTTAGTCAGGGAGGCCTTGACTTCCCTGATTCTCAACAGTTTTTAGTTTTTCCATCTAAGTCTAAAGGACTGCTTTTGCTGAGGCCCTTTTTCTAAATCTCTTGGGCAAATATTTTAGGTACTGGTGTTGATTTATTTTATGGAATGACATTCATGGTGCTCTTTAAATGCTGAGTAAAACTAGTCACTGCAGTCAGGAGAAGACCATAAGAATTGTGGAAAAAGGTTGTAGTCACTGCAGATGAATGAAGATATCCAGGAGAGCATACCTGTTTTTATTAATCAAATAGGGCACTGTGTCCTGCAGTGTGCTACAAAGCCAAAATTGTTTCATACAGTAGAAATGAAGACTGATTCAGACACTTTAAGTTAAAAATTTAAACACAGAAGGCTGTAATTACAAAAATCGCAGCCGGTAACACTAGTAATAATAGTAGTTATTAGTTAATAGTTAATAGTAGCAGACTCCAGAGTAATGGTGCAAGGACTGCAGAAAACAATGAATGTGGTGACAGTTAAGTTAGTAAGGTTTTGGAAGGACAGGCAGCCACACCTACACCCTGCAGAATAGGATGTCAAATAAAGGATCCGTAGAATCATTTAATGAAACTTTGGCCATAATGCAGTTTGAGAATCTTGTTTATTTTCACTGGCTCAAGCAAGGCTAATGCTTAGTAAAATGAGCTAATAGCATTGCTCAGAGATAAGAATAGGTATGGATAAGGGACTTTAAGCTTCCCTTTCACACCTTTGACAGTTACCTTTTTTTCCTTTTTCTTTCAGCAAGTAGGCTTCTGTTATTCCACACCGGTTCCTGTTAGTACAAGAACAGCTCAGTCAATAGCAAACCAGGCAGTTGTAAAGCTGAGCTAGCTAGTGATCATGAATTCCTGTACGCCTGGTCACTGCTGTGACTGTAGTGGATAAGGTATTTAAGTAGGTTGTTTCTTGTTCTTCTGGCACATTGTCTCTGCCCTACTTGATTTCTTGTGCATATTCGGCAGTGGTAAGGTAAACTGGTTTTGTTCAGAGTAGCAAAATGGCAAGAGTTCATACTCGTAGAGAAAACTGAAATTGGCCCAGGTATTTCCAGACATGTTCAAAGGAAATAAAGTCAGTGCTGCTTTATTGCTTTCGAAGTCTAACCACAGTGTTTGTCTCTGTGACCTCAGTGAAGAGTGAGCAAACAGATGAAACCTCATAGCAACTTCTATAAAAAAACAAAAACAAAAAAACCAACAAATCAACCAAAAATAATTGAATGACAAATGAAAACAAGAAATATAACAAACTACAGCATTCCTATCAGATCTCTGTCCAAGAATTTTTAAAAGGTAATCTCCACTGATGTTTCACCTGCAATATTCACAGACAAACTTTTGTTGTTTCTGAGAGAGATAAGAACAGCAATATGTGGTTCTGATGTGGTAAAGCATCCTTTATTTCTGAGCTCATTCAGTTGATTACTTTGTTTAATATCCTTCATGCCTGGGATGACAAACAGCAGAATTCCTATGGCTGAAAACTCCCAAACAATTATAGTGCAGGAAATAAATTGACATGTTGGATAATGCACTTGCATGCTGCGAATATGTCAGAGATCTTCTCTCTGACGTGGAAATGTACATTCTGCTTGTTTCTGGGATCCCAGTTTTGTGTTTAGGATCCATTGACAATCAGTGGAAACAGCAGTGCAACATTCCTATTTCTTCAGTATGTAATAAACCTGTATTGGAAGATTCATAGTCTGTTGTGACTGGCAAGCAATAAAGAGCACAGTTGAAACATAGACCATTTTCCGCGATTGTACCAGGTCTGCCAGCTTGCTCAGTTTGAGCATGGGTCGTGTGTTACAGAATGACTTTTAGTGAAACCTAACTGCTAGAGTAATACATGACCTGGCTCCTAGAGCAATGTGAGCACACAAGAATCTTGGATTTGGCAGGAATAGGGTAGGGTTGGTTGTTTAAATTACTGTGTATGGCAAAAAGCTTGGAAGTGTCATGTAAATTCAAAATCTGGAAAGAAACCCAATATCAATATATTATTTCTATGAAATAGTAGAACTTGTGATATTAGAATATTCACCTCTTTGGGAGAGTTTTACTCATGATTTAGGAGGATCAGCAATATCCCCATAATCTCATGCAATTGATTGTTTTCCATATATCCAGCCAAGTCTTATTTAGGATGCATATAGCATAGGTTCACACAAATAAAAACCCAGATAATGCGAAACATAGAAATTAAGTTAAACGAGTCTGTCATGAGACTGATGTGGAAGGGAGGGGGGCACGTGTATAGCTAGTCCTTAATCTAGAAAATCAGAACTGAGTTCACTTTCTTCCATTCCTTAGAAAGCCTTAGAATGAATGACCATCACTGGACCTGTCCTTTAGGTATGTGAAGTCATTCGAAAACAGATGAGAGAAAGAAATGCAGTCTACAAGTCTTGTCTTGATTTGTTTTTGCAAGGTCCTAGTCATATGTTACTTTCTTTACAGTTATCTGCAGAGGAATTAATTACAGAGCAGGGAACCCTTGACTTCAAGGCTGTAGAAGCACTGAGCCAGAGAGTGTCTGCCTCAAGGAGCTTATGCAAACACTGGTAATTTTTAACTTACTTCAGTCAAAAGAACTGGCCTGGTGTAGTCCATAAGCATACAGTCAAGTAAGGAAGGGAGTCCGGATCTTCACCAGCACAGTTCAGTGCCAGATACAATAGATGCCATACCATACACTATGTCTTTCTCCATGTACAGGAAGACTCATGATTTAAGTATGCTTTCTGAAACACATCACAGACCATGTTAGCCTTCACTTAAGATTTTTGGGTGACAAACCTTTTAAATATATTGAGGAGCGATTAAACCATAGGGCACTTGTTAATGAGGAGACACTAATTACAGAACACATTTTATCCATAACTCACAAATTATTTGTCTAGAACTGGTATTTTCCTTAATTACTTGCATTGAAATAAGTGCTTTCCTTTGAAATATTCAGGTATTCTTGGTATTTTGTAAGCTCATTATGGGAAATAGATGATGTTTGGATGACATAATCCTTACAGAAGATTTTGGCAGATGAGTTTTACATTTTGTGGAAGCAAGCTAAGAAGCTGAGTTGGCAAGTAAGATGAATGTCAGTCTTCCAGTTCACAGGCCTGTGTGAATGGTGTTTGCTAAAGCCTAATTGTAGTGGATTCATGTTGCACATCCCCTTTTTCCTATCTCGGTTCAGGCTGACTCTGGGTTTTGAGGTTTAAAAAAGTACAGGTGCTTTGCAGAGGAAAACTTGTTGTTCTCTACAGAGGAGCATTATGGGATCCTCCTTGATTTCTAACAGCTACATTCTTTCAAGCTTGGTAATGTATTTAGCGATAATGAAAGTAAGTAGCTCATTGTGTTGGTATGAGCCAGGTGTAATGTAAATAGGCATTGTGCAAACATTTTCAGACTACCAAAGCAAATTGTTTCTGGTTGATCCTGGCCTTCTATAAGCACAGATTGATAACCGAAGGGAAGATCCTTGTCTAAAAGCTTACTGCTCTTATCTGTAGACCTTGCATTTGGAGATCTTCCCAGAGAGCAAAATGCCCTGCTTACAGGGCAAGATCCCTGCCATACTGCTTTGACAGAGCCTATGGCAAATACTAATCAATTGATTAAACCCTTGAAAACAATTGTGTCCCCCTTCCTAGACCTAGAGTTCTCCAGTAGCATGGAAAAAGCATCAGAGAAGATCAAAACACTGCCTGTCAATTAATGCATTTGTGACCAGCAGGCAGACTATAGAAGAGCTTTCTGGAGGGGAATTATTAGCATGTTGGTACCTACGTGTTTGTTAGCTGAAAGCCATACTGTTTAAAAACATGATTGAATTGATATCAAGTCCTTAGGATTAATGTTAGCCCCAAGCAGAGAAGCATGTTGGAACACTGCCTTCCACTTCCCTTTGGTCTCATCACTAACCCTTCCTCTTTTTATCAGGACCTGCATGTGTGGAATCCCTGGAGCTGTAATAATAAAGACCTGGTGAGCATGTAGAACTGGGTGAAGGGGAATTACTGGAACTCTGAGACCCCTCCCTGCATTTGCAGAGCAAACACCTCTTATAATTGATATGTGTATTTATTTAGTGTTACTAGTTACAAATCTTTAGTAAATAGTACCTCAACAGGTCAGCCATTTAAGGCACAGTGAGTCATTCCCCAGCATTAAATGAGAAGCCTTGATCCCAAAATTTTTGATTGAGGCAAATAATGTTTTAAATGTGTATCTCAAGCTGCTTGTTAAAACAAATGCCTGTGGTATGACTGGACTGGAAGGATGAAAGAGAAAATTCACTGTGCTTTGAGTGGAACATACATTGCCTGCCCCAACTTTGCATTTTATTGCAAGGGCTCTGGTTTTACCCAAATTGACAGCAACTTGGCAGACATTTTCCTCGGCATGGTTTTTTTATGTAGTTTTATCAGCAGTAAACTAAAAAGTTGGACAAATGAATCTTGTCAGTGAGCCTGTGGTGTAAGTTTCCCTCTGTGCCCAACCCACAAAATGTTATTAGTCAGCTGTTGCCACAGCGTGAAAGTATTGGCTCTTTACCTGAAAGGTTGTGGTAGCTCATGTTTACCTTGGTAGACTCCAAGTTCAATACGCAGAGCACCAGCCAACATGACTACTCTGTCAAACAAAAGGCCTATCAGACAGAGTGGCCTCCTGCACCTGAAGAAAAGGTGGATGTGTCCAGGGAAAGAAGGACATAATAGACTTACATTTGTCTTTTCTTCATAGTGTCTTCCCTCCAGCTTTTATCAAGATAACTTGGATATCACCTCTAGATATTAGAGGAGATACTATTATCTCCTCTAGATATTAAGGAGAATCTATTAGGTGCTTCCTTTAAGTCATGATACGTCCGCTACCAAAACATTTTAGGCTCCATATTTCAGCATAGCATCATAGAACAGTTTCAGTTGGAAGTGACCTTTAAAGGTCATCTAGTCCAACCCCCCTGCAATGAGCAGGGACATCTTCATCTAGATCAGGTTGCTCCGGGTCCCATCCAACCCGACGTTGAATGTTTCCAGGGATTGGGTATCTCTGATCTCTGGGCAACCTGTACCAGTGTATCACCACCTTCACTGTAAAAAAGTTTCTTCCTTGTGTCTAGTCGAAATCTACCTTCTTTTAGTTTAAAACCATTATCCCTTGTCCTATAGCAACAGGCCCTACTAAAAAGTTTGTACCTGTCTTTCTTATAAGCCCCCCTTAAGTACTGGAAAGCTGCTATAATGTCTTCTTGGAGCCTTCTCTTCTCCAGGCTGAGCAACCCCAGCTCTCTCAGCCTGCCTTCACAGGAGAGGTGCTCCAGCCCTCTGATCATCTTCGTGGCCCTCCTCTGGACCCACTCCAACAGGTCCATGTCTTTCCTATGCTGTGGACTCCAGAGCTGGATGCAGTACTCCTGGTGAGATCTCATGAGAGCAGAGTAGAGGGGGAGAATAACCTCCCCTGACCTGCTGGCCACACTTCTTCTGATACAGCTCAGGATACGGTTTGCTTTCTGGGCTGCAAGTGCACATTGCTGACTCATGTCCAGCTCTTCATCTACCAGTAGCTCCAAGTCCTTCTGGGCAGGGCTGCTCTCAATCCCTTCGTCTCCCAGCCTGTATTGATACTGGGGGTTGCCCCGACCCACGTGCAGGACCCTGCACTTGGCCTTGTTGAACCTCATGAGGTTCACTTGGGCCCAATTCTTGAGCTTGTCCAGGTCCCTCTGGATGGCTAGCATCTCCCTAAGAAATTAAGTCCACTTTCTAGAATGATCAATATTATTAGAGCAAAAGTAGTTTGATAAATTTAGCAGGTTATATTACACAAAAGACTTCTTTACAGGTATTTGCTTACAATAGGGACTGGCTGTTGATTAAGAGGTAGCATAATCAGAAATTTAGTTGTTCAGTAGCTCTGAAATAGAAAGCCTTTTGTGCAACTGCATACGTGAAATTTTTGAGTGAAAAATCAGTCCTCTCAACTGCTTCAGATATGAAATGCATAATATTTTTACAAACATCAAAATGTTCTTGAAAGAAAGGAACTTGGGCTGTGAGTTGTTCCAAAGCCCTGCTTTGCTGTAATTGAAAGCCACTTTGGCTGCAACTCAGCAGATTTCTGTTGGCTGATACTGTCTTTCTCCTTTTTGTCCCCTAGGACAGTTTTTCTCTCTCTCTTTTTTTTTTTTTTTTTCCCTACTTTGGCACTCTTTGGCAGTGTTTTGGTCACCTAAGGAGTATTTGGTTCCTTGCCACATACGTGGTATCCACAGAGGGGATTAAAACTTTAAGCTCTTGCTGGACAGTTTGATGGAAAGCTGCAAACACAGTTCTAATGGCCTGCTTTGTGGGTAGATGGATGGTTGCACTGTTGGAGGGGATTCAGTCTCCAGGGCTAAAAGCCTTCCTGCATTTCATATCCAGAGGCGATAGGCTTGCAGATTGTTGTTCACTGTGGACAAAACGAAATGCTTTCAACACTACTCAGTGTTTCATAAAACCTGGACTATGTCTGTGTGTTAGTGACTGCTCTCAGTGCTGCTCACAAAAGTAATTTCACACTCCAGGTAGAGTCCTGTGATGTGTATATGTGCCATGTAAATTGAGGTTGCTTAGGCTATCCACCCTTCAGGTTAGCAAATGGAGATTCCATTAAATTTTGCAAAGACAGGAAAGATTATAGTGTTATATCCAGCCAGAGCAGCGAAAGAGGCAGAATATCATTACACGTAAGGGATCTTTTCTCTATGCAGATGTTGTAATTTAGATCTGCAATAACCAGAAGTGCTTGGAATTATTATGAAGTGATAGAAAAAAGCTTTCATCAGCATCACCTAAATCACTGCTGTGTCCATAAATTCTAAAAGTTATTGATGTGTGCTACCAAATCCTGTAATCCCCTTTGCAGTTTGCTGGTATCTGTGTCTTTATTGCTCCCTAAGAGTAATCAGATGGATGTTCAGCCAAAAAATACCCAATTATTTCACCTGTAAGTAAGAAGATAACTATACTCACGTGTCTAAGTTGCCCGTGTCCTTTCCTTTCCAACCAGCTAGTGTGGAATTTACAGCTCCATTTCCAGGCATCGAGCATTTATTCTATGGCTGAGCATATTAGAGAGCCTAAAGCAACGTGAACATAGATACTGCCAAGAAATATAAAGAGTTCTGTTTTCTTTGTCTTTGAGACCTCCAGGTACCATGTTCATAGTGTCTTTGTATGAGGACTGAGTAAGATACATTGGTGAAAAAGCAGCAGACTTCATCTAGAAAGATAAAGGTGATAATGTTGGAAGAAGTTAAGACCCACCACCAAACGTTATGTCACAGATCCCAAAGCACCAAGATAACTTTACAGAGCTCACTAGAACACCTGTCAAAGGATAGTAGAAGTCACAATGTATTTCCGCAGTTGTTTCCTTGAGATCCAAAATATCTTCTGAGCTATGTTTCACTGGAGATCAGAGAACTGTTTCTTTCTTGCAGAATGGATCAGGAATGGGCTGGATCTGCCAGAATTTTCTGCAGCTTTTTAAAATTATTATTATTACTACTACTACTAACTGTGCAACCATGCAACTATTTGTATTGATCATTGATCAGTTCTTAGAGAGTTTGGGGGATAAACATCAGTCTTAGTTGATCATTAGCTCAACATGATTCTTTCTGTTTCCTGGGTTTATGAAGGGAACTACAAGTAAATGGCCTAGGAAGTAACGCTGTGTAAAAGGAGGTAAAGGGATAGTCGATTACAAACAGTGGTGTTTCGGTTTATTTTTTTTTAAACTAACAGCGGTTTTTTTTAAAGCACAATTAAAATGTTTAAAAAAGTAAAAATAAAAAATAAATTTTTTTGCAAGAAACATTGCCTTAACGTACTAGTGCATGGCAATGGAGATAGAAGTCCCCTGGGCTACAGAAGGCTGCTTGCTTTTTTCAGCTACAGGAAATATAAAAAGAAAGCACAGTTGCCAGTGCAAGAACTGACTCCAGATTTGAAAATCTTCCTGTTGAGAAATACTAGTTTTGTAAGCAAGGAAATGTGCTTCCCATAATTACAATCAATTGTTCCACCTAACTCTTTCTTAGTAAAGTTTAGGAACTCTAAGGAACCCTCCATAAATAGAATCACAGACTGGTCAGGGTTGGAAGGGACCTCTGGAGATCATCTAGTCCAACCGCCTCACCAGAGCAGGGTCACCTACAGCAGGTTGCACAGGAATGTAAATAGTAATGTCAGATGCTGTTATTTTTTTTTTAAACTATGTAAACGTGACATGAGCTGTTTTTCCATTTTTTTCAAAACAAATCTTTACTATTTCTGTACAATTCCCATACATTGTCTCTCAAGCTAGAGAGTATATGGATGTGCACATCTCCAGTACTTCTGCTCTGCAAGCTGTGCAGTACTAATGCATATATTAGTGTAGAATCCAGAAATAATATTTTGCTAAGCCAGCTCCTGTTCTTTTCTTTTTCAGTCTCGGTGGCAGGCGCGCGCGCCCCAGACGCCGGCCCCCCCCCCAAGCAGTGTGCCATTCAGCACTGGTGGAATTTCCTGAAGGCAGAGCAACATTATACCCCATTACAAGTCTTCCACACGTTCCACAGTACATGAAACAGTTGTGCTGTCGAAAAACAATTTTCCACCTGTTGCCTTTGAAAATGCTGTCTTGTTTTGCCTGGGAAAGAGGCAGGGCCCCTACTTGATGTTTCTAATGAAAATAGCAATTTGCATAGTATGCACAGCGCATGCCTCTGAATTCCCATGTTTGTTGACTTCTGAGTTTCCCATTATAACTCTTGGCATTCAGCTTTGAAGTGATGAAAGACTGAGAAAGCATACAGAGGTGTGATAGAAACGGGAACAGAGAGGTTGCCAAACCCTACGGCATTTTGTACAGTTAAAAAGCTGATAACGTCCTTTTGCTCTTGGCTATGGTACTTAACTTCAGCTGCCCAATGGGTGTAAGAATGAGCTTGTTTCCATTGAAAACATGTTTGAATTGAACTAAGAGTCTTCTCTGCTCTTATTTTTGTAACAATCCTTAGAAGATGTCTTGCAGGGATCATAGCATAAGCTCAGTCAGCATTGAACATCAAGAGAAATTTGAGTGTAAGACACATGTACAGCAAGATGGATATACTTGTGCTACTTTTAGAACTGGATTTCTGAAGAGTGAGACTAAAATTTCCTGTGGTCCCTTGGTTAAAGAATGTGTATATTAAAATGTTCCAGGTCTCTTCTTTTTCTCTCTTGTTTGTTTGAATGGGAGCAACATGTTTGCTTCGATGCGAAGATGAGCAGGTAACAAATTTCCTGCCATGTGTCCAACTGCACTTAAACACAGAAATATGAATGTCTTTCATCTATGAATAACCCTTATGCTACTGGTTTGTAGTCACAGTATGGTTTTGACCATGCTAGTCAGATCCTGAAATTTGGACTTCTGTCCTGATTTGAGGTAAAAGAGAACCGATTTTCTGTTCAGTAATTTTACTTTTTAGCTAAGGCCCTTGTAACTAACCGAACTCTCTGAAATTAGTAGCATACTGTGGAGACACTGTTCGTTCTCAGAGTGATAAGACCTGATTATTTGTAATTTATACTAAGGAATGGTATGCAGAGAAGCTCTTGCTTATACTTATTGCTACAGCCCAGGCCAGCTAACTCTGTTTGCCCCGTTGGAGGGTTGGAAACGGAAAAGCATAGAGGGATCACACCTTGCAGGGAGGAGCAGACAGGACAGGTGACCCAATAGTGACCAACAGGGTATTCCATTCCATCTGCCTCATGCTCAGTATAATAGCTGAAGGATCAAAGGGTCAGCCCTTTTTTTGCTCAGTGGCTGGCCTTTGAGGAGGACTCTCTCTGTTTGTCTGTTTTTGATCCCAATCTGTGCATTCCTGAATCCAGATCAGGGATCCAGCTCCTGTCCGTTGCCGAGTCCATTCTGGGACTTTCCCCATGCCTGCCAGTGATGCAGTTGTCATCCTGTGAGCTTGATACGGTTTTGTATATATTGTATGCACTTCATTATTTTCTTTTTTATTATTTTATTAATTTATTAATATTTTCATTAAAGTAGTTTAGGTTTTTTTTCTAAACCCAGAAGTCTCTTTCTCTCTCTGTCCCTCTTCTCCTTGGAGAGAGAGGTGGGGGAGAGCATCTGTCTTTCATTTCAGTGGCCAGTCTGGCCCAAACCACAACAACTTCAGAGACTGAAGTGGTTGGAGTGATGTGATCTTTCCCTGAGTTGTACAGTGCCCCTGCCACTAGGTGTACGGTTCCATGGTAGGTGCAACATGTGTTCTGAAAATCAGTGTCAGGAAAGGAGTTGAAAAAGTTAAATGTGAGGACCTACTCAGTGTTTTTTGTGGCCAAGATCACTTAGTATTCCTGATACTATTTATATATATAGTTTCTGTTCTTGTTGATTATAAGTACTTTTCAGGATATTGAGAAGCAGATTTTTGCACGTACTTGATCATATGTACAGTATCATGAGGGCCATATCTTCAGACCAGCAGTAGGGTTATGTCTGTACTTCATTGATGGTTACATGGTTAAGAATATTGCAACAGCCCCACGAAAGACCAGAATAAGCACATTTTTCCTGAGGGAGTAGACTTCTGAAAGCAGCAGTCAGATTCTTCAGGACATAACTTATACCCTACAAGAGGTATAGACTGTTTTCCTGTCTCTAATACAAGATGTAATTAGGCATTATTGTACTTAATTATGCATTACTGTATTGGGCAGGGAGTGTATTACATTCTCTACCATGAAGCTTGACAAGGTTTACGTTGACTAGCATTACTATTATTTTGAGCCAAGTAAGGAAGTAATCTCACTCATTTCCAGATTGATGCTATGGTATCTGAAATCAGATTCTGAATCTCTGTTCTTAATCGCTTAATGTTCTAATCTCTTCTTGCTTGTTGATACAGCTTTGGCTTTACTTAAGTAAGCACTGTGATTTTTGAGTCCAGGCTCAGGTAGTGCCTGAAGCAATGTAAGCCTTATTTCCTGTTCCGTCTTCTTTTCTTGAAACGGGCAAAGATTAATCCATGACAGAAGCATTAGTTAGAGGAGAAGGCAAGATGTAACATAAGATTGTTTGTGGTTCAGAGTGCATATGTTTGCTGACTGTGTGTTATGTAGGGCAGAACAATCATTTAATGATGGAATTCAGACCCAATTACAGCCTATGTGAGGCAGTGGTTGATGGTTCAACATTCTTAGCTGTGCACAAGTGCAACCAGGCATCTGCCCTTCAGCGTGGATATAGGAGCTCCTGCAAGGAAAAGAGACAGGTCAGAGAGAGTCCTGCAGGCTGCCAGCTGGAGCACCCTTACCTATGGGAAAGTCTGCAGTGCCCCCTCTCTCTTAGATTACTGTGGCTATAATCAGGCTTGAAACACCAAAGAAAAATATTTGTACCGATTGTCCAAAATTTCTACCAATAACATTACAGTAATAGAAAAAAAACGAAGAACAAAATACTGCTTCTCTGGCACCTCTCGCCATGAGTCTCTGAGTTGTATCTAAGGTGTAGGTATTTTCTACTGAGTATTGAAGGACTAATTTTAGGATCATCACTGTGTCTAAGAGGCTCCAGCAATATGTGAAAGTGCAGGAGTGAATGACAGAACTACCAAACACTTAACTTCCTAATGCTGCCTCTTGGCTGTTATGCCATACAAATCTCCAACACAGTGACAAAGAGCTTTTCTTCTGCCATCTTTTAGCAGTCTGCAATCCTCAGACACATAAGTTTTATTTCTTTGCAAAACCAGACTTAAAAATAGCCAGGTGGTCCTCACGGTTCTTAATCAAGTGGGTTAGCACTGCACGAAAGGAATGCTGTCTCTATAGAGCAGATTGTTGGCCTTTGCTATAAGTGACTGTTCTTGACTTCTTAATGTTCCCTGCTTTCAGCTCAGGAGGCCTCTTGTGAAAATACCTCAGTTCTGCTATGTTATTCGTAGGCAAAGCTTCTGGTGTGTCAGGAATTACAGATCTTTTTAAAATATATGAATATGTTGGAATCTGTGAGTTCTGCAACAGCTATGACAAAATGCAAGCTAAAAAATAATTTACACTTGCTTGATCTCCTGCTTTCTCATTCTTGATCTTTCCGTGCTGCTCAAATCAGAAATCACCAAGCACCTAATTATGAATGTTCAAGGAGAGGTTCAGGTTATTTTACTGACAGTTGGCCAAAGTGATGTCTGTGTTATCCTCTTGCACCAGCTGTCAGTCTGACGTGTAGATGTAGTGCTGAGGTACATGGTTTAGTCGTAACTTGGTGGTGCTGGGTTGACAGTTGGACTTGATGATCTTAAAGGTCTTTTCCAACCAAGGCAATTGTATGATTTTATGACCTGCTGCAAACAATTTTGTTGCTCAGTGTAAAAAGAAGAGAATTTAGTCTCACGTTGCCAGTGCTCACTTGAAGTTGTCAAATTTATCTGGTCCTGTCATCATAAATTCTTTCCAATGAAGTGTGACAACATAGCTTAAAAATGTCAAGGGTCGTAGCTTTTTTTAAGAGTATCTGTTTCCATCTCTTAGGAGGTTATCAAAAAAATTAATAACGACCTTGAAATAGATAGAAAGAGAGCACCTGTGCAATGAAAAGCAATCTTTTTTTAAAAAAATACCACCAACATTTGTGTGATCCATGATATAGGGTGGAGGGGAAGTTAAGGATACAAATTCTCCTTCTCTCTCAGTTTTTCCTACTTTTTTGTAACAGGGAGATTTATGTACCTGCTGCCGTGGCCGCAAAGGGAAAAAATGGATTAGAGCGAGATATCACATTGCAGAAAATCAGTGTTCTTGCTGCAGTTACCCCTGTACACAGAAAGAACCTTGGATCAGGGTCATGCCAAGTCTGGCTTCTCGCTCGATGGATTATGTATCACTGCAGCAGCACATGTCCATGCCAGTCTTTAACACACTCGGCAGTTGAATCTGGGGATTTGATTCCCACATGTTATCAAGAAGCTTATACCCATGCCATTCATGACTACACATATATTTAGGAACTTTCTGCTGTCAGGAACACTTGGGGAGGAATATCTGTCTGGTCGTCTGTTGGGTTTTACGATAATCAATTCTGCTAATAATGGGTACTGTGTATTATTGGGCTTCAAGCAGTGAACTGAAAGCATGCCCTATAATGAATAAAAACTTAGTTGGAAAGAATTCTTTTGTTGTTACATGGGTTTGCTGTCATCTCCTGAAATGTTATTAATTTCCTTTTGGAAATGGTTACAACAGTCAAAGCTTGATATCCTTGCCAGCCCTTTGGTTTAAATAAACAGCTGTATTGATTTACAGAGATGCTGGGCCTTGTGCCAGTTTTTTCCTTCACGCTGCTGCTAGAGTAGGAAAGGATCTTTGACATGGTGTGCCCTCAACTAAGCTGTATCTTGTCTGCTACATCCTACCGTATTCAGTTTCTCTCAGTTTCTTTCTACATGTGAAAGCTGGCTGGCCATTAAGGAATGTAACGATTTATGGTGTGAAAGCTGGAAGTAGCCAGCTAGCTCTTGGCTTGGTTCTTTTCATCCCAAACCCACATGTTTCCCAGCCCCTCTGGGGATCCTAGCGTTTCCTTCTAAGCTGCTTTAAGCATGATTCTGCTTCTCCATCTCTGCTTTTTATATTTCAAAAAGAAAATGCCAAGAAAATGGCTTTCTTGGAGACATGTACTTCCAGAGACTAGACTTGAGCAGAAAATACATTTAGAATGGAAGGCACTGACTGAAGGTTTAATGCCTTTGTCCTCAAACAGGGTATTTCACTACTGGGAGTAGTATAGGTAAGGCAAAATAGGCTGTAAAATCCATTGAAGAAGTTGGCGATTTACCTATAAGCTGTGGTCTTGAGCTAGCTTTGTACCACCAAGACAACAGTGGTACCAAGCTAGCTCAGATGTGTTTGTGGGAACTGGTGCCATAGAAATGATGGCAGCATAGCCCAGAGGGTTCCTCCCTGGCAGAGAGGCAGTGTCCTTTCAGTGCATCAAACAAGACATCCCAAGAAATGCCCTGATAATTTCTGAGGCCCCTCAGCACTTTAAAACACAGCTGGTGAGTGAATAAGCCAGCTGGTTTTGGACCTAGATGAACATCAGAAAGGTCCAGAATGTGGGAGCTGCTGAGGAACGTCTTGATTTTAATTTCTTCTGTTTGTTTTGAGTCAGGATGACTAAGGGCAGAAAGTGGCATCTGTTGAGTCTAGTGGCAACTGGCTCTTTGGGAAACAAGTAACCTGACTTGAGATAAATGCTGTGATGCAAACGTGATCTTAAATTAGGACTTCCAGTAAATTCAGACTGGTTTATAATCAGGTAGGAAAGAGCGACACAGGAATCTTTATTCTAGTGGTTATTACAGCAGTCAGGATTCATCTCAGATTGCTGAGTTTTGTGATTGGTTGATATTGCACTTGGAACTTTCTTTGCCTTACTCTTCTGGGCTTTGATCTTCTCAAACACTTCAGGTATGCAGGCCCAGCCTGTCTGCAGGACCTTACAGCATCTCCAGAAGCAGCGTCTAAAGCAGCAGCTCCCTTAGGGGTTCTGTCAGATGATCCAGAACCTGATTTTTGGAGGTAGACTATGCAATTTGCTACTGTGCCAGTGGAAACCCTAAGTCCAGTGGACATGGTGATCTGTTTTTCAATTCCTTCTGACACCAAACTGTAATAGAAAAGGGAATTGCTCTGGAAGCCTTGAAAGTTTTCCAGGGTCAGGGTTAGCATTCCTTTACTTCTGGTTCTTGGGTCACTGCAAATATATCCATACTTGGAAGAGAGCAGGATGTGCCAGAGCAGTGACACAAGCCTCATGCTACCCTTGTTTTTATATAGTTCATCTCTACTAGTTTTATTCTAGAAAACAGGATAGGGATAGTGAGAGTATAGAACACGTCCTAGGCTGTAGGCTTTGCTGGAGGTTTTGTGATTGGCTGCTTTTGCTAGAAATCCCAATGGAAAAACAATAAAATCATACAGACAGAAACTTCCCCTTGATCCCTTTGTCTTTTAATGATGAAGCTTGCAGCTGTAGGTGTCTAGTACAGCTTGTCTGCCTTTTCTACTATGTGAATCTCCTGTCCTTTGAATAGAGATCAAGAGATCTAAACATTTTGTATGGAGAAGATTTGGTGTATTGCCTAGCTGATAGTGAACTGAGCTGGAGAGAAAGAAAAGCTTGCAGTGTTTTTTATTCACTCATTCATTCAATCTGTAGCATAATGATATATCCTACACTATTGTTCCTTATGGACGAGAATCAGAACTGTCCACCTCCATTTCCTGAGACAGTTAAAAAAAATATTCTCCTTCAAATTAACAAGTAGAACTGGATTCTTAAGTGTTCTCTCCCAGTATTAGCAGGAAGGCTGAGGTATTCTTTTTTTGTGCAATAATGTAATATTTGATCATGTTAATAGAGCTGTTGCAGCATTGTGGTCTTTATTTGATGCTGAAGTTTGCGTCTAGCAATGCTTATGCTGTGTTACATAATCATTGGTCATTTGTGGCAACAGTTTATAAAGAACCGTCAGGTCAAAACGAAGCATTAAGTTTCTCCTCTAATCTGGTTGAGAGTGGTGCTCAGGGACTGGCCAAGAACAAGGCTTTCCTATATCAGGCAATATAACAGCTCTTCCTCTGAGGTTTATTGGGACAATGGCCAAAGATGCAGGCAGGGTAAATAATACAATGGTGACTCGCCAGGGCAAATTTTGGGATGATTAGTATTGTAGTTCAGAATTATGCCTTTTTTTTGTTGTTGTTGCTTTGATCTTTCATGAATATGGGGTTTATAGCAGACAATTAGATGCCAAGCTGCTTCGGGCTTTCATTCGTTATTGCCAGTTCAGATTCTGGATTTCATCTGTAATAATCTTCTCTAGGTGATGTAAATTTTTTATTTCCAAGGTGGGTTCTATGACCATTAGCTCATTGTGCTTATAAAGTCCCCTCCCATTTTTGAACAGCCTCTGTACTTGTTTTAATAAAGGTGTAAAAATGTCCCAGCATAATTGCAATCCACAATCCACTAACAGCTTGTTTTTATCCTTACTCTTTGTGGAAGCAGGAAGAGAAAATCCTTTCAAAAGATACTGATATTCCCTGCTTTCCCTAGACTCCAGCAGGGTTATCTTTTGCCTATAAATGCTTTTCTGGTCAGCAGTTGCAGTTTGCTGTAATAATGGTGGAAGAGTGGCCACACTCTTCCAACCTTGAGCCCTACGGTCCTCTCCTTAGTATTGGATCCCTAGGAGGAAAAGGAGGAATGAGGTACAATTGTAGAGATCCTTCCCCACATATTTCCCCAGGCTCCAGTAGTCTGTGGTGTAAGGATCACCTTAATCAAAGACAGTGCTTTTGTGTTCAGTAACAATGGATTTTAATTTTTTTTCTATGAGTTTGTCTAGTTGCTTTTGAAACCTTAAAGGCTTGCTCTCCAGTCTGCGTGGAAATGAGTTCCGCAGTGTCTCCACGTTTCCTGAATATGTAAGTCCTTAACAATAGGCAAGACTCCTCCATGATCTTCTGTTTCCAAAGCTTTAGTTTGGATCATGGGGAATTTGCTTTAATCTGCTTGGTCACACGGAGTCACCATTGCTGAGGAAAGGAGAACCACAGCCTGTCTGTCTTCTGGCAAAAAGCAGACAGATCCAGGCAGCAATTGTCTTTTGTGTGCAGGGCTGGAGTAAAGACTGACATCAAGCAGGCAGATGACTGGCACCTCTGCAGGGATGCAGCAGTCATGGCATGGGTCTTTGCTCCCTTGAACTGGTAAAACAAGCTATGTGCTGTGGCATCACATACACTATGTACTCAGAGTACGTGGTACACTCAGCTGGATCTGCCCGGCGTGCTGGCAAACCCTAGAATGTACCAGTGCTCTAGGGCAGGTTTTTCTGTTTGTTCAAGGACCACCAAGTTGTTTGGAAAACAACAGAAAGACCATCACACACACCACACACGTTGTTGCCACGATAAAAATGGGGCTAAATTTAAACTGTTCTTCTGTAATTTTGTTTGGTGCTTCCCTCAAGTAAGCGCATGGCAGTGAGCATATGCATGTTCTGTTTTGTGGTTTTTTTTCTTCCAGTTATTTTGTAGACTTTCTTCTGTCTACCCCAGACTGCCAGTGGTCTGGGGAGTATGGGTTCAAAAACACTGGTGTAAAGGTGTGCTTCTGTACTAACATGATAAACAATAGAAAAGTGATACGCTCCTGAGATTTATTTCAGTGATGTCATTTCCATTTCTCCTCTTTTTTTCAGAATTAACTTCTGCATTTCTGTCAGTCTCTCTGATGCTGTCATCCCTGAGTCCCTCTAGCCACCTGCAAATACCATTTTTGAAAAGAGTCTGAATACTGAGCAGTTCTCCCATGTGCAGGTGTAGGATTTTTTTAGTGCAGTAGTTGCTCATTTACCTGAGCTTTGTCACAGGCTTTATATGCTATAAACTATCTGAAATGGATCAAAATCTTGATAAGTGGTTGTAAAGATCCAGGTTTTCTAGTTTGTCTTCAGCAAAAAAAAAATCTCTTGTTAAGGAAAGTTAGATAGGTAGGGAATCCCGACAGCATAAGAGAAAATTACACCAAAAGATAAGTGATTATCCTCAAAGCCATAAATAGCTTGTAAGTTGACTTAAGTACCTCAAAGGGAGCAAGCAAAGCATTTTTTGCCACTGCATTCATGTGCCTCTATTGCTGTCACTGAATTTAGAGAGAGATGTAATTAGTGGGATAATGAATCAAGCAGCTATTTCATAGTTTTCCTAAGACTGAACCAACTTTGTTTAGCTTCAGGAAAACCAAGTTGAACAGAGAGTTCTGTCAGGGCCATTTTAATTATGTTTACAGAACTGCTCAAACTCTCTCCTTCTCTTCTGACCCTGTACGTGAAGAAACAGGAGGAAATCTGCATTGCTCTCTGTGGTCTTGGGTCCTCTGCACTGTGTTCTAGGCCTTATTCCATGTCTCTAAGGCTTAAAAATGGAGAAAAGTACAGTTAAGCAGTCTGCTACTGCTGCAAACTTGAGATGTTTTATTTTTTCAACTCTAGATTCATGTGGTTATTGTTTCAGCATCTTCTGCTACATTTGGGGAAATTGAGACATTACAGAAATTGTTTGGAGAAAGAAATTTAGACAATAAGCATTGAAAAAATGTGGCCTTGGTAAGTTGATTGTATACATGTAATTTTTGCCTTCTGCTTTGCATGTAGATCTCATAAGGAAGATGACCAGTAGTCCTCGTGCATGTGTTACGTATTTCTAAAGGAGCTTTCTTGTTTATCTGATATAGAGCACATTCTTTAGAGAACAGCAAGGGGCCACAGGGAGCTGTTTAACATCTCTGACCCTTGGTGAGGTGTTGCACAGCAAGCTAGGGTCATTCCAGAGGTTGTGTTTTGATCCTCTGTTCCTTTAGGTCAGCACTGAGTGGAGGGGATTAAGGGACTGGTTTTAGCAGTCTGTACGAGGGGTCCACTGCTGGGGATAGCCTTGAAAAGAATGTTTGTCATTCCCACTGCCTGCTGTGGGAAATTCGTAGGATCACTGCATCGAGTGCTGGGATTGCTAGAGAGTCTTAAGCCAAGAAGGAGCCTCTGGCAAGATATATCTTTCTTATCTAGCTGTGACATTACTACAGGAGAAGCTGTTTTACAGCATTTTGATTTAAGATACCGGATTCATAGAGAATTAGCACATTTGCTCTGCATTTTTCAAGTGATTTCTCCTATAATCTTAACTTCAGATTTGAGGGGAGAGGGGAAGGTTAAGTATTTTGTCCTAAGTCTTCCTCTCACTCTTCTTCCTGCTCACGTGAGACTTCATTTATGGCTATCTGGATCATAATATTTAGAGGAACAGTAGCTTGACTTATAATTTGCTATCTGTCCCAAAGCATGCATTAATTAACTAGCTACCGCATTCATGTGCTTAAAAGTCACTTCACTCAACCTACTGGTGTTAAAAGCGATATCAAAGTGTAGGTTTCACATGAGGGAAATCAATGCAGTGGAAACAGGAGATCCTCCTGGGGCACAGCTCCAAATCCCAGCTCTGGCGTTGGTTGCTTTGTACTGTCAGCTGGGTGTGAAACCTGCTGTTCTCTCTTTCGTAAGTTCAGCCTGTCCAATGCAAAGGATGCACCCACACAGCATGATGCAATATAGCCACAAGAAGGCTGCACTCCTCCAGGTATATAAGCTGTGGTGAGAAACACAGTTTATTAGCTGGTGTGGTTCAGGACAATGCAAGTTTTTCCACTTCCAAGATCTGAAATGGCTTATGATTTGGTAAAACACTGTATCATACTATCCAAAAGACACTACGGGTAAAACCTTTTAACAATTCTAGCAGGATTTTAAATATACACATTTTTATATCTTCTACTTTGGATGTAATACCCTGTTATTTTATACAGAGATCTCTGTGCCTGAAGGTCTCCAAGTGCTTTCAGATTACTAGCAAAATTCTCCACTGTTGTCTCCTTTGTCTGTCTTCCTTCTGCTTGACTTACCTGTTATGTCCCCCAGTGGCCAACAGCACTGCAGTCAGTGTCAAAGCAAAGAACTTTTGATTGTATTTGCTCTGCGTTACACTTGTATACCCTAAGAATACTAAGAAATCTTCTGAATTAATTCTGCCTGCTAAATTCTGTGAATAAGGATGACAACAACAGTATGGTATAAAAACCTCTGAATCCCAGAAGAGAATTTTGCACTTGAATATTTTATGAAGAGAAATGTTCTGATTAGGTCTTTAGTATATTGTGGCTTCATAATTTTACGTCTTGTATTGCTCAAGCCATCATTTACTAAAAGCTGTTTGGCACAAAATCCCATTGATATTTCAAGAAATTAATTGTATTGTGTGAAAACATTGTATCAATCTCAGAAGAGCCAAAAGGAAACGGTTTGTGTTTGGAAGACAAATTCAGTAGAACCCGTCTAGTTCACAGGTGGGAGGATTATTCTTGTTTTTTCATTGCTAATTGTGTTACAGAACTGGTTTCTTTCAACAGGAACTTATCAGGAGATAATCTAATTATGAATAATTTTGTTTACCAGACAGTTTTTCTTTGGGAATAATCTAATTTGTCTCTCAAAAATATATGACCTCAAATATACCCTATTGTTGGTTTCCTAGCCCTTCTTCGTTATTGCTTCTTTCATGGGTTTCTCTGCCTTACCCTTGATGATTGTTCCAGAAGAATGATCTCATTATTTTAATCTGTCTTCCCCATTGTGAAGGCCTATCAGTTTAAAGATATAATTCTATTATTCTTTCCTTACACTTTTCAGAAGCACAAGTACCTGTATTCTAAAAATATGATTGTAAGAATGAAGGCTGGAAGGTGTTACAAAAGATGAAGTTATTAGAGGCCTATGCTGCTGCCCATCACCACAGAATGTGAACATTTCCATGTAAAAAAGCATGGCCATTGCGGAGTATCTGTGATCTTCAGGGTGTGGTCTGTTTCATCCTTTCACATAATTATAAATGGGAAATAAAATTAATGTAATAAATTGGTAGCCTATGCAGCTGAAGAATTACTGTATTGGGCTCGTGCCTTTAAAAAAAAAAAACAGTATTGAGTCTACTGGTGTGCTGTAGTCCAAGAATACTGGTCTGTAACTGTTGTCTCTTTCCACACCTCTAACAAATCTGCTACCCTGCAGTTTGTTATTGCAGAAAACACAGCCCTTACTGCTGTCACTTGTCACATTAGCTCTAGCATTGCAGGAGTGAAAGTGTGAAGTATGGGTTCAAGTCATTCTGCATTCTGCTTACATCTCAAATGGATGGACAGCACCACCTCCACAGGCTAGCCTTCCTTTTCTCCCCCCCCCAATTTTCCTTTCTCATTACTTCAAAATTAAGGCACATGAAACCTACCCCTAAATATCAGTCTGCTGACCAGAGCTGTCAAATGCTGGAGCCAGAGAAATGAGCCTGACCTGACTGGACTAATTAAGTTGGCCAAGGCACTTGAGAATAACTCAAAGACAAGGCGCAGTGGGAAGGGGAGGGAGCAACACCAATTTCTTATATATGCATGTATTAAAGGAAACCAGCTGCTCCAGAATACCCTCGGTTAGTGAATGGCTCCGCAGGCAGTCAGCTAAGGGAGCAACGTCTGGAGTTTAGTAAAACTGACTTTTTAAAAAGCACTACTTGAAAAATGGAAGAATTGATTTGACCCCCCCCCACCCTCCACCCTTTAAAATCAAAGTTGCTTTCACCCTAGCCTCAAACAAGTGATACTTTTGGCTTCTGCAATCTTTTTTGCAAGACTGTTAAAGGGAGTATGGGACCATCCTAGCAGGAGGGCCCTACACAAATTGCTTTACCCTCAGGGTAAGATCTATGTGCTAAAGCCCTCTTGTGTTTTCCAGCGATTGAACTAGACTGCTTCGGCTCCTGAGTTTTTACTTTTGCTGATGATTTTGTGTACTTTGTTGATTATCCTACACCACTTTTAGTGGTTTTCTGTTTTTAAAGAAAATAATAGCAATGTTGGAAAATGGAGCGAACAGCAAATGTGAAGCTGAAATTCCCATGTCTTCCTTCCTTGGCATGTCATTACTGAAGGCTCTAAGAGACTTCTGTTTCGTGTCGGATCCAATATCTCTTGTAGTATAAACTACCTACTACTTTTTGCAAGTGCTGATGACCCCTGTCTTCTAGCTGAAGTCCAGCATGAGTAACTGTATTCTTCCTTCCTAAAGTTCCTCTACAGTTTCAGTTGAACATGTTCTTCACTTCCTGAGTTAAATTGCACAGCCCATGAAATGCCAAATGGCAAGTGCCAGCTCTTAGCTCTGTTTTGGATGAGCCAATCTCTCTGAGAAAGAGGAGAGAGGGAATGTTTGTCCCTATAAATTTAGTTTGTAGCGCTGTTACCTACAGCTCTTTACAGAGTCCAATACACATCTCCGTTGCAATGAGAAAGAAATACAGGGAAAGCAACTAGTTGAGATTTGTTTTGTGATCAGCTGTTATGAGGGAAGAAAGCTGCTGGACTCATGGTCTCGTTAGAATTTGTCCTACAGCAGTTCTGTGCTGAGCTTTGTATTGTCAAGTCCTCACGAAGAAAAATGGCTTCTCCCATCTCCCCGCCCCCCTCCCTATCAAAAAAGGTACAGAGGTAAGAGGAACAGTTATTTTTTCAACATTACATGACATTTTTCTGTATCTGACTGGAGTCTTCAGCTGAATAAGGAAGTCATGGAAGCAAGGTAGGGAGTTGAGTAGAACTTCCAGGAAGTGATGTTCCAGCAACTGGATCACTATTTTCATATTTAGGAGACGTGAGTATAAGTCCCTTCTCTCCGGAGAATTTATACAGTAGGTAAGTGGTTTTGCTTTTCTGCACCTCAGCTCCTCAGTTCTACAGTAAGGCTAACAGCATTGCCTTGCTCAGCTTGCTGTAGTGACTATGAGCTCGCTCGAGTTTCAAGGGGGTATCTGCTGGGTGGGAATTATTGCAGCACTGGTGCTCCTCTTTTTTGCTGAGGGTGCTGGACTGTGGGTCTAGCAAATGCTACTCCAGACTTCACTCAATTCTCACTTCTGTGGTCAGAGGGTATATGAAAGGGAAGAGACCCAAGCTGATGTGGTGGTTCTTTTTCAAAGGACTGGTGAAAGAGTGAGTATTTTGGGCAAAGTGGGAGGGTGTTTGGGTTTTTGCTTGCTATTTCTCCTTCTCCACAGAAAATGCTGAAGATTATTTGCATGTGTGTGCACAGTGGGAGAAGATGCCCAACTGAGATCCAAACACAAATGAAACAGAACTTGCAAAGTTCAAAGCTGACACAATCCGAGTTCTTGCTACTAGGAAAAAAAAAAAAAAGTGCCTATATTTTTCCTTTATTAAAAAAGCCCCAAACACTCATCTTCCGTTTTAAAAAATGCATGCATTTAAATCAGCACACTAATTTTGGGGGAGGAAGAAAGAGAGATTTCTGTTCCCAAAGCCTGTTTTTAATCATCAGATGAATTTTTAGACAACCTCTGAACATTCAGCACTTGTGGTCAGTTTTCCCCACCCAAAAAACTAGCGGTTTTTGCAGACATTCCATAAACACAGGAAGCTTTGACTGTGTCTCTAACAGATAGGGAGACAGAGAAGCAAAATACACACAATATAAAGGCAAAAGCTAAACTTGCCATGCTAGCTCAGAGGAATGTAATCCAAAGTCTGCCTCTATAGCCAGTGCCAGATGTTTCAAGGAGAATACTCCAAATCTGTAAAGTACAATTCTGACATAACCTGTCTATGGTTTAGATTTCTTTTTTAATTATTGATTTTCCTCCCTGAAGCATGGGACTTTATATTCTGTTTGAGTTTTTGGTTTGATTTTGTTTCTGTGGAGTGGGGAAAGGGGCAGCGTGGAGGGCTAAAAAACTGTGCTGTGCAGAATTCCCATGGTGTTTGGATTCCTGATGATCTCATAACTGGTCCTGATTTGTATCTGCTGAAGTATTAGCCTCAATTTTATCTGCAGCAGTAAGTTTCATGGATTAACCATGTTTTATCCAAGTTTTCTTTTCATCCATTTTAAAATTTCTGTCTTCTAGCTCCTTACTGAATGCCTCATTTTTCTTTTAACATGAGTAGCCAAAAAGAAATTCCTGACTGTCTTTTTTCCTGCACCATTTATTATGTGTATGTAGCCTAATTGTTGTTAGTCTCCTTTCTAAAATAAACACTTTTGTTCCTTTCATCCACGCTTTTTTCAGATAAGTCTTTCCTTTCCTTCATCTAGTTCGCTCACCAGTCTCCTCAGCTTTGCTTTTGCCCACCTGCTCACCAGAACTGAAGCCACTGATACAGGTGAACATACCCTTTTCACTTTCAAATAGCCTTTTAATATTGTAATTATTTTCTTTTCCACTTGAGTGTTATCTTTCTAACCTCATCAGCCCCATGAGTAGAGGTTTTAACAGAGCTGTCAACAATTACCCCCTCCCCTGTTTTTTTCCCAAATAAGATGTAAAACTCAGAACATTTTTTCCAATGTACATTTTTTTCTCTCTGTAAAGTAAAGAATTTGTGTGATGTTAGTCTGTCGACTTTTCTCATTTCTGCCCAGTTAAAATTACAGGAGAGAACCTCTAACTGGGAAATCTTTAACAATTTCTGATTATTTCTGTGAATGAGTTGTCATTGTTGAAATAGATGAATCTAAGGGCTTTTAATGAGTCTGAAATATGGATTATGAATCAGAATAATTTCATATTTTTTAGAATCAATATTCTTTGACAAGCTTCCTCCTTTTTTAATCTGTTCTCTAAAATTCTTGTTTAGTGTTATTTCTTCCTTCACAGTAAGACTCAGACACGTCATCATTGTTAGCCTGTTTGACAATAGAAACCCCATTCCAGCCTTTTTTGTTATGTATAAAAGTATCAAAGTAAAAAAAAAATAATCAAATTGGACAAAAAAAAATACAGATTTTGAAATTTCAAGCAGAATGGAAAAAATAGACATTGTAGGATATTGGTGGTATTAAAATAACAGCGGAAAACGGGAAGAAAACAGTTTTACTTTGTAGTAATGCATATATTCCTGCAGACCTTTCAGATTTCAATTGCACTATCCTGTGGTAAACTCCTTTGCAAAAAGTTTAGTTACAATTTCACCTAGAGAGGGCTGCTTGTTTGGTTTTGTTTTACCCTAGCTGCTCGGTGTTAACAAAGTCAAGTGTATATTCTGTTGTACTCTACAATTGGGAATTATAACATCTCAGGTGTTGAATCTTTAACCCTCACTACATCAGCAGCTTGTGTTCAGAAAAAAAAATCAGCTTATCATTATTGAGTTTCCGCTCGAAGATGTTTAATTTGTTTTGGTCAAACTATCGATTACCAGCCCAGAGGGTTTCCAGTTAAAATCTGCCTTTGGTGTATCCCTATCCCATCCTGGTCCTGCTTTCTAAGCGTGAAATCTCAAAATTCCTGTCCTTATGACTAATGGACACTGATGCAGTTCCCCCCTGCAGGTTCTACATCCCCTGTTCCTTTGGCTGTGCTTTGAAGCTAATTAATATTAAAGAACAAAAGACTCCTGGCCCTCCACAAGTTTTATTAAACTTGCTTGCATGGTAGTTTTAACTCTGTATGCTCATTTTCCTGTTTCTGACCTTAAGCCACCTATGATAAGTAAAGAAATACCTTGTTTTACCAGTCAGTGTAGTTAAATGGCAACATAGTAGATAAGTTGTAGTGAAGAACAGTTCTAGTGATGAACACCGAAACCTCATCTCAAAAGAACTCTGAATCAGCTATTCTCAAGGGAACTGTCAGCAGCTTTGGAGAACTCTGCTGATAATGTTATCTGGCCCCACCAGCTACAGGCTAGAATTGACTGACATTGGGTTTTTCAAATCAAAAACTTTGAGTGTCTTTGAGTCTTTTATTCTGCTGAACAGTTGTTTTCAGCAGTATTTTGGGATAATTCATATACCACAGGCTTCTATGGGAGATGTAGTCAGCACCTGTAAATGCAAGATGCTGAATTAGGTCACGAGCAGATTTTTCAAAGGCAGAGATAGAACAGTGAGTCCCCTTTTCTACTGGGAGCACCTGGCTGCCAGTGGAACAAGATGTCTCTGTGCCACTAGTGTCCCTGAACCCGAAAGAGTTTCACCCAGTCCTGTGTTTTTTGCATTGTACTGATGAAGAGCTTGGGGGTCTGTGGCCAAAGATCACCCATGTTGGTCTTACAGATACTGGATCTTTTTCTTGAAAATTAATGGAGTGGGGATTATTCTTTTTTAATTTTGGCATGATAATTAGGCATGGGTAATTAAATACAAGATTTTAGCAACTTTATGGAAGTAAAGGACAAGTATGAATAACTATTGCAGCTGTCAACGTTTCTGTGCTGTTTTTAAGGGATTAATATGCAACCACAAAAATTTGTTCCAGGGAGAAACTTGGCATTAAAAGCTGCAGTCCAGGATTATTTTTTTTCCTTAAATTTGAATTTAATCCATTTGGCCATTTTTAAGTCGGAAAAAGGCTTTGTGTTTTTGAAGGTTGAGATTCCTAACATAGTTCTGGTTTCAGAGGGAATATTTAGGGAGCTAACAGGGGCTGCAGGACTCTGCCTACTACCTTGCCCTCATTCTGCCTGTCTTCAGCAAACCTGTTTTGTGGTGTTCTGATTTTGCACTTTATCACAGCCTATGATAGCGACAGACTAAAGTGTAGTTGCAGGTTTATTCTTCCTTGTTTTTCTCTTTCATTCGATTAGATATGTGCAAAAGCCCATAACTGGTTATGCCTATTGACTTTTGATAGCAGTTGAGGATTTCTTTGGGAACTTCTGGAAAATTACATCTTCATTATGTGTTCCGTCCTTAGTGAGTGCTTTCTATCGCCACGTGTAATAT
>NW_009648717.1:2201569-2202475 GCF_000708025.1 Charadrius vociferus | reverse complement strand
AACAGATAGGTTTTCAGCTATTTCTGGAGTAAATGACCTATTGTGAAGACAGTAGCAGCAGAAATTGATCTCGTCCCAATGCCATGTTTCCGCTGTCAAATTTCTGCTAGTCTGGGGAAGAAAAATTTAGCTTTTACATAGCAAATACTTCATGACTTAATTTAAAATAATAAGGGAACTCGGAAGAGGGAGAATGTTAAGAAATTATCTTCTTAATTTAGAGAGAGATTAAGAAAAAGAAAATGAGAAAATTTCCTCACTTAGAAATTAAGAATCCCCGAATGGAGGGTTCACTCAAGATTTTGTGAGCTGCAAAATGCCCAGTTGGCGGGGAAAATCACTTAGTGACTTGTTCATTTTTCTTTTTGTCTTGAGTGTCTAGTTTTGCTTTAAAAATAAGCAGTGGCGGTTCTATGCTGAATTTCAATACTGAGTAACATAAACCCTGAGATTTTTTTTTGTAAGATCAAACAAAAAATGTGCCATGAGTAACAAAGAATCCACTATTCTGGGCCTGAGTTTTGCTTTGTATGTTGTCTGTGAACTTACAGTATTACTTATTGGTGTTACACTGTCTGTGGTGCAAAAAGGGGTTCTATTGCCCTAAGATTTGAGGAAGCAAATGCACTGAGGAGTGAGTGCTCATATTTGAATCATAAAAGAGGAAGGGCAGTACTGCAATCTCTGTTTTACTGAGACCCGAAATGAGTATGTTTGCGTTGTCAGAGATTGCTTGGATAGTCTGTGGTAAAGCTGACAGGAGTCTGACCTGGTAGTCTAATGCCTTGTTAGTCTAAGCCTCTTGTCAGCAGCTGTGTTATCTTGAAGACAGGACTCTGTTAAAGGAACTGGTGTGATTTCATATGGTTTCTAGTTCCAGTGATTTTAATGATACTTCATGTTGAT
>NW_009648717.1:2191890-2201515 GCF_000708025.1 Charadrius vociferus | reverse complement strand
AATTTCTTCTGTATAGATTGCTAGAAATAATTAGGATATATCCTTGATGACAAGCAGTGTAGCGGAAGATGACAATTTACTTAGTTCGTGTACAGTTCTCACAGTACTTCACAAATAGCAAATTTTTAACCAGTTTCAAACTTGTTCACAGTATACAGGCTCAGAACCAGAGGCACAAAGCAGGTAAGTCACATGGCGAAGGCACCAACTGGAAATCAGTGACAGGCTCTACTACAGAGTAGGGTTCCTCCCTTCCTTCTGATCCCTGCAATGTTACATGAGCTTTTATAAAACTTCTATTTTAATTAAGAAAAATTTGTAATGTGTTTAGAATCCAATCCATCAAAACAGTTACATTTGTGTTTAGTTTACTGGATTTAAATTTAAATAATGATATTCAAAGCTCTTATGAAGCTTGGCACTATCATTTACTGAATAAATTATTGCGGGGGGGGACGGGACACAACATTATCCCCCAACTATTTTGTCAGAATTCTTGAGAGCTTAAGGTCTTCATGCTTTCAAAACCAGTTGTTAAACAAATAAACTGTGTGCAGGAAGGAGTGAAATTTAAAGTCATACAAAGTTCAAAAAGGATAAAAAGAAATACAAAGAACTTATTCTCAATACTGAGCTCCAACACTAACACTGAGAATTCACCTCAGATTGGAGGCAGGATCCTATTGTTTTTGTTTTAAAATATATTTTTCACTAAAATGAAATATCCCATATGTAACATTGCAGACCAAGTTATGTTTCATTTCTTCTGTTTTTAACATATGGTGCAGGAGTATGTTATCTTCCCTGTTTGTAGAGCGCTCAACAGCCAGAACTAAGTATTTTTCCTATACATCCATCCTGAGGTTATATTTTACACAACAGAGGAGGTCCTGCAAATACCCTGTTTAATTAGAAAAAACAATGGTCAGGTCTACTATGCAGAGAAGAGCCCCATATTAGCAATCCCAGCTTTAGCTCCAAGCAAGCTGCTGATTCTACATTGGGCAGCATAATATCATGCAGAGATACTAAGCAGAGTTTGGTCCTGGCAGTGCTGTAAGTGCTAATTAGCCTATATACCTTTGTGTACTAATGCAGCTACACTTCCTTCAGATCTCACACTAACTCGTTTAACACTTGCTTGGGGATTTTTAGAAGGTGCTCATTATATGATACATACATGCCCAAAGGATCTGCGAAGTGAACGTGGTAATAAGTCATGCTGTGAGAAGGGAAAAAATAAATAATAACAATACTAGTAAGGTTTAAATATATCATTGCCCTTGAGTACAGGAAATGCATTTATACCCTGGAGTATTATAGAAACAGGCACCTATATCTTGCTTTACAGCAAAGTAATTTGGGAAGTACATAGTGTAAACAAGAAGGGCTCATGTATGATCTGTACGATGTACTTTTCTGATTTGAGCAGTTGTGGAAAACAACAGAATGAAATTAATGCTCTGCTTTTGCAAGGAGAATAACATGTGAAACAATTCTGTTTTGTGCAACAGCCCTGACAAAAGCATGGTGGATTGCTTTTCTAATACAAGTTAAGGTTTAGCTGCTCAGCATGGACCCAAACTTCTGACTCGGGATTTATTTCAGCAAACCAACAGATCTTAAAATACAACTTACCTATTATACACTCAAATTCAAACATATTAGTAAAATGTTTAAAAACTCACCCTTTTTCCCTTAGTGTTTACTTGGCATCAGTGTGTGTGTTACATATCTGCTGAATTTTAGCAGTTTTATTAATAAAAGTAGGAGCAGATGACAAATGCTGGCCAGATCATGCCTTGCAAACTATTCAGGCTGTCAGGGGCAATAGCAAAAACTAAAAGCTGCCTGTACGAAGGTTGAACTGGCAACTTGTCAGGGACCCAAAAACTGCCTCTGTTTTCCACAGCTTAGGCTTGTAGCAGTTGTCACTTTTCAACAAGGTCTTTAGAAGGAGTAGCTGTTGGCATGCAGAACCTCATGCCATGGGTAATGAAATAAGTCAGATTGTGCAGTCCCACTCATCTCCGTAGCCCGGATGAATGAGTCCAAAATGTATAAATCTCACTAACTCTCAGCAGTTGCATTTTTTAAGCCTTTATCCTAGAGCTGCACGCTAAAGAAGAAAAGCTTTGAGCAGCCTTCAGTTTCATCAGGATTTGTGTTTGATATGTTGATGTCAGAAGTAGGACGTAAAGTTATGAAGCCTCTGTTAGAAATTATCGTCCTTTCTCATAAACAGCTAAAGTGAAATTGTAATCAACAAAGTAAAACTTTTGCAAAAAGGCCACTGGGGAATTCTGCCTCTGGTTAAGTTCACTGTTGGCTGCCCTGGAAAAGTGTGCAGTTGATTCTTTGTAAAATGTTAACTTCAGCCATGAACTTTCAAGAGTCACTCTGGCAGAGGGCTCTAGTAAAAGTCCAATTGTTTGCTAAGCTTGTTGTCCCTGTAGACAAATGAATGTTAAAATAGCTTCTAATGAAACTTTAGCTTCTGGCTGGCTCCTAGCCTGTTATCCAGCTGTAGCAGCTATGCCATTTGAGTGCCAGTTTTCAATTCTACTTGATTAACAATTCAGGCAGACCATGGGATGGTTGAGATGGATGTTAAACACATTGACATGCAGAGGATTACCACTTCAAACACTTTTATTGTTGGCACCTGCAAGCTCCTGTTTTGCTAAACCGTTTTTACAGTGCCAGGGATTAGCTGGGGGAGGTGTGACTCTAGGTTCTAGACAAGTTTCCAAACAAAGTGGTGTTCAATAAAATCGATCTGGAAATTTGAAATACAGAGGCCATTTTACCTTCAGAATGAAAAGGAGCTGTGAGCTCTAGTGATGTGCAATGAATCTTAATGCTTGAAACTGCCATCTGCGTGCTGAAATATGCATGTTGTGATATACTGCATTAACTATTACAGTACCTTTGCAATGGGCATGCAGAGGCTGTTCTCTCTGCAATTACCCAAGGGCTGTTGTATGGCAATCCCACGGCAGTCTTGTATCCAACATTCTTGTGTAGCTTTCCCAAGCAAATGGAAAGCCATTAATTTTGGCGTCATGGTATGTGAGCCAATTTTAACTGACTCTAAGATTGTTTTTCTCTGAAGAAAAATGGTATTCCTCATGGAATTTGACCACTTGTTGTTTCAGATACTCCCTTTGCATCTGGTGATTTGGTTCTTACATTGGGACATAAAAGTATGTCTTCTGAGGTTTGAGGAAGTACATTCAAGTCAGGATTAATTCTGGGAAAATGATCTGGGAATGTATTTTTTCTGTTTCATTGAGGCAGGGAGGAGTGTGCAAATGGAAATTATACAGACCCATGAGTTCTGTCCAAACAGCTTTCCATAGCAAAAATAGCGTGAAGACTAATGGGAACATCAAGTAAGTTCGTTAACTAGAAAAGCATTAACTGCCAGGTAACTAGTGAAAGGTTTCAGAGTTTTAAAAAAAAAAAAAGTATAAGGAACTAAAGAGAGGACAGATTAATACACATTTGTTATTCCAGTGGATTGGATTTATTGTGTTTACTATTGCTGTCACATTAATAACATGTCAAGTGGCCAGCTCAAAGATCTCAGCGATACAAATTCATGTTTGCTATCAGGGAAGATAGGAAAGAATAAGCTACAGTAGCGGGATACGTGGAGATAGATGTTGGAAGGATGGAGTTAGCACCTGGGCTACACTCTTATTTCCTGAACTGAGACTAAACACTTTCACAGTTCTCTTGCTGTGGCAGCAAGTTTCAGGCTGTACAAATATAAGGCCTGAAGTGAAGGGGAATAAAGTATTATTTGTTCTGCTACATGATGAATGATTGTTTATCAAATAAGGCTGAATGCATCTTTCTTCCCTTTCTCTCAGAAAAAAGACTAAGAACAGATCAGAAGGTAAAAACTTCTCTTGGTTTCAGTAGAGATTTTTTCTTTTCTTATTTTTTTTTTTTTGGTCCCCAGTGGGTATAGTTTTAATGGCAATAAGAAAACCTTGGCCGTGTCTTATAGGGTTTAGCTGTTGACAGAAATTTACACTACTTAAAGGCACAGTTAGGTTTTCAGGATCTTCCCACCAGAAAGATGAATATTCAGGATCAGATAAGAGAGTTTACTGTCCTCCAGAATTAACCTCTTTACCTTCTAGGCTTAAATAATGCATTTTTACAATTTAATTACTCGCTTATTTTCTTGAGCAAAATCACATTCCATTGAAATGGAATGGTTGCTGAAGATCAAGTGTAATGATAGCTCTATCAGAAAATTTACTTTTCCCAGAGTCAGATTCACACAGCAGAAATTCCCCATGCTGGTATTTCTTGGCTAGGAATCTCTGAAGACTTCTGTGTAGTTTCCTAGGTCATCAGTCATAGGCAGGTAGGTTGAATTTAGGCTGCATGAATGTGGACATATTTTCCTATATCCTGTCCAAATTCAGACTGATACCTTGTTGTGTGACAACTGAGAACCTCTGCAAAACAAAAACTGATTCCTTGGCAGGAGAGGAACACTCACATGTACAGCCCAGAAGCTTCTGCTGATTCACTTACCGGAGCAGGTTTTTCTTTTCTAGCCTTCTGTGCTGCAGGCATTGCTACTGCTGTACGTTCCTTGCTATGAACTCTGCGATATGATTTCAGGACATTCCTAGAACACTTTCAGTTTTCTCAGTTGCAGCCAGGAAAAGGGAAATTGCTGTCTGCCTGAGAGGTCTCTACAGGATCACTCTCTGTAGTGTTGTGTGAAGGGGTGGGCATCAGACATACTACATTTCTTGTCTCCTTTTTTCCGTTCCTGCTCTGTTTCACTGTTTACTGTCATCGCATGTTGCTGTACCAATAAGATCAGTAACATAAATCTTAAGGATATGTAGTGGTAACTGTTCTTTGTTCTGCCAGGAAAAAAAAAGAATCTTTGACAAAGCTGCAAAGCTATGCTTCAGTACAGCTTGTAATCGTGTAGATGTGGCAACGATAGATGTTACGATGATAGTGTATTTACCTATATATAGCTCAAAGCATTGGCAAATGAACTGCTTTACAAGGATGGAACGATGTCTTTTGAAGGTATAGGCCTTGTTGTCCAGGACAGCGGGTCCTTCTACAACTTTTTTCTCACCTTGCATTCAGTAGAAATGGGTCTGATATAATTTGGCATAGTGTAAATCAGGAGATCCATGAAATTTAAAGCAGTTTCTGCAGCAGTGTAAGGTTATGACTGGGCTCTTTCACCAGGAGAGAGTCACTTCCTTTTGGATTTGATGATTCACAGTTCTTTTCAGTTTGGTGTTTGGGTACGCTTGATTTTAGTCTTTGTTTTATCTTTCCCCACATTACATATTGCTTGCCCTTTTCTGTTGCTTGTCCTCTTCAGCATTCTTTTTCACAATAGCATGCTTTAAATCAAAGTGAACTGGATGGTTTTTTTGCGAGACTGTTTTTTTAAACACCAGATTACTGTAGTCAAATTCAACTGAGTGAGTTCAATAGAGACTTCACTGAGTGGAACATAAATCCAACAATGTATAAATACAAGCAAACAGGTTTAAATGATCTATTTATCTTTTTTGGCCTGGAACTTTCTGAAGCTATGAAAAGAAGGATGTGGGAAAACATCTTAGCAAAAGTGATTATTTTTTTTTGTCTTTCCATTAAATGTTTTTTGGTTTGGTTGTTGTTTTGGTTTTTTTCCCAGAGAATTACATTAGTAATTCATAACTACTAGCTAAAGCAAATCTGATTTAAGAAGGAAACACAATACAAAACCTTGGGAGACATGTTTGCTCAGCTGAAAAGTAGTGAATAACAGTAGTGTAATTAGGGTGAAAGGAGTCTTGCAAAAAAAAAGTAAAAAAAAATTATGTTCTCAGAGCTATTTTAAGATCTTAGGTCATGAGTTAGGTCATGAGCTTCTTAGCATTTGGTGTGGTATCTGAGTAGACCCTTGGATTATAGATCAGGGCAGGTGCAGAAGACTGTACTATAAATACTTTTACCCTTAAGGAGTTCACAAATTTCTTGAATGACAAACCGGACTGAAATACATCAGTTCTGAAGAGGAAAATGATTAAAATAGTTTTAGAAGAATTTAAAGCTTTACTTTTCAGCAAGTCATCCCATAGTACTTAATTATAAAAGCTAAAATGCTCTTCACCGTTACCTTTGAAACGTTACAGAAAACCTTTTACAGAGTTGCAGCTTTTATTTATGAAGCATGACTGGCATGTTCAGGGGTATCGCTGTACTCATTTGCTGCCTACTGAACTGTGCAGAGAACTGAGGGTCGGGATTCCTGCCTTCTATTTTAGGGCCTTCTCTTGCCTTCTGACTGGAGCATATATGACCAATTCCCTCAGGGGAAGTTTTGGCATTTCTACGCTTCTCTTAGCACAAAGGTCTCGGAGATCCTTACAGGATAAAATACACTAACTGTAGTGGTACCACCTGCCTAATTTCATCAGTATCTATTGTTTTATTTATTTTCCAGGTGAATACAAATGTTTTCAATTGCCTATTTTTTGATGACATGCCACACTGACGTTGCTGCTCCCTTTGTCCAAAATGAACCTTGCAATTTTAGAAGGGCTGAAGAGGTCTCAGAGATCTTTGAGAAATTGGTTTGTGTTTTATTTATATTTGCCTTCTATGAGGAAACACTCCACTTTTCAAATGACACAGAGGCCTATGAGTTCACTCTTACTGACCTAATTTGAATCCTTAATCATCTTTTAAGAGGCATGTTTTCATAGAACTGGCAGAACCAGTTGTAGTATAAAGTTAGGTGTCATTTCCTGCTTGTTCCTTTAAAAAGAAAAGAAAAGAAGAAGAAGAAAAGGAAAAGCAACTACAATTGTATGTCTGAAGTTTTTCCAAATTAATATATTCACTTACCCTTTTGTCTGTTACCAGAATCAACAGTGTGAGCTCCCTTTGACCAGCCCCAACCATGCACAAAAAAGTAGGTCCTTCTCAAGGCAAATTTCTATGTCAGGGGAGAAATGACATGACAGAAACATCATGATATAAACAAGTTCCAGCCTTGCTCTGGGAAGTGACACCATATTGTCAGTAAGCCTAAATTGCAACATCATCTACTCATAGGACGAGTAGTGAATTTCAAAAACAGTATATCCTTCTCTGGTTCTTTGTGTTGGCTGTCATCATTTTCTAAAGAGCCTGATTAAATTAACAGAATTCAAAATGAGTGCAGTATGTACTCCCCAGAAGCAAGTAAAACTGCTGCTAGAGAGTTCCTGCAACATTTGTCGATGAGAGAGATAGCCGCTGTGGTGAAAAACAAAAAAAAGGTAATAACAACATTACAGAACTGCTATTATGTCCGAAAAGCGAAGTTTGTGCTGCCTTCTTTTTTCAGTATGCAAAAATAATTTGTATACACTCTTTCTTCACATAAAAATTAAAGAGGGAGAGACTATACAAGCTATTTGATTTCCAAGCCCATCTTTCCTAGCCAGCTGGAACAGAAATTTCCAAACAATTGTAATTGTTAATGAAAGGTATAGCAAGCATGTTTACACGTGTCTATGCTTTTCATATTCTCTCTGCAAGGAAAAAAAAAATCACCACCGGCCAGTTCAGCCCCATGGATACAGGGTTATCTTGATACAAACAAAGTTCATTAATTGGACATTTGCGTGTAGGTGGAACCTTAAGATTTTTTTTTTTCTTTGGGGGTGATAGCATCCGCCAGGTATTTTTTAAAAAAACTTTTGCGTTCCTTTTCTTTTCCCCGCATCCATACTTTCTCACGTATCTCAGAGGCTCCCATGTCATGGCTAACATTCTTTTAGAAAAATGGAGCTGCACAGGAATTCTTTAAGAGCCTATCAGCACCACTCCCAAATTAGCCAGACAGGATACTGTTTATTTAATTTCGCAAGACATTTGCTTTCCCCAAAGCCAGAAGAGCTACCTCAGTGAATTCCCAGCCATGATACTCCACACTTTTTGTTTTGTGGAACGTTTTGTGGCAGAGTAAGTTCTCCTAAATTAGGAACAAAACATACTGATTTCATAACGCAGTCAGGTTGTTGAACAGTATGTAACTAGGTGTCTTTAAATATTTACTATACTTGCCTCAGAAAGGCCCTAATCTGTTCTAATTGGATATATTGTAAAAGCAAGGTAAGTGAAAAGAGGAAGACTATACTTTAGAGTTGCCTGTGACTAAATCTGCAGACTTTTTCAATACTCTGTCGTCTGGGTTTTTTTAAGCATCTGTGACAGTACTATGCTGTTTATGTTTTGATGGGTTTAAATAGTGTTTTATTGGAACCGACAGATGAATGAACAATATTGTCTGTATAGAAAAGAGAATTTCACCTTCTAGAAACATTTTACTTCATAATTTTTATCATTACTATTATTTTACTATTACTGTCGTAGGAGTTTGCTTATTAAATCAGTGCAGTGAGAAAGGAGTGCAGTGAGAAATCATCTTTTCTTTAAGTAGGCATAAGGAAAGCTACTTTGCCAACAGTGTTCTGCGCTCTCTAGTAGCAATGCACGTGCTTCCCTGCGCCAAGCTGCGAGCCTCTGAATTTGCTGTGGCTTATAGCTGGATTCTGAGTGTGGCCTTTCTCAGGAGAAGGGGAAGATAACTGTTGGTCTGAACCCTGATGAGGAGGGCTTTGCTGTCTTGTAGAGCTGAAGCTTCATGGCGCAGCTTCAGGAGCTGGCCTCCAAGGCCTGCTTTGCAAATCCAGCCCTCGCTGCCCTGGCAAGTAGAGCGGGCCGGAAGCCGTAGGACATTCCCTCCTGCTGCAAAGTAACATCAGTTCAGCTGATCCAGTGACAGCACCAGGGAGGAATTTTCTGCTGCAAGTACTGAGCGCAGACAAAGAGGCTGCTTAATTTTCTCTTTGTGCAACCCAAATCCTGTGGGGCTTGTGCACGTCTGTGTACTTTCTGCACTGTACAAGGGAGCGTGCGTCGTGGGGACAGAGCATGTTGGGTCTTGTTCATTGTGCTGATGAGACTGTGAGAGACCCGCCAGAAGCAAAAATAGGTCTCCACTTAATTATATGTTATTTTGTTAATTGTCTCTCTCTGCTGCCTGTCTCTCGCTGGCGTTGCGGGCGGAGGGTGCAAGTCTACTCTCCAGCCAGTTTCTCTGCCCCAGCTTCTCCTGGGCTCCGTTCCTCGCAGCTCTACCCCAGGAGGGCAGCTGACCCGCCGCTGTCCCAGTTGAGGGGCATTGTAACTCTCCTCTGCCTTTTCTTTTCAGTTCAGCGTTTGCACCGCTCGCATGTGCAGTACGAAGCACGTCTCCCTGCAGAGGCAGAGGTCCCAGCGAGGTACCGCAGGGGAGGCCGCTAGGCGTGGGAGGCATTGGCTGCCGCGGGCAGCTCTGCTCTGCCCCGGCACCGCCCGGGAAGGAGCGGAGAGCCCTCCGGCGCCCCGATAGTCACCTCAGCCCCTTCCCCTCGGTGTGGGTCCCGGGAGAAGCCCAGTCCTGCCTGCCCTGCCAAGGCCTGGCCGCCGAGCCTGCTCTTCGTGCTCGGCGCTGTACGAACTTGCTGCAGCCTGACTGTTCAGTAGAGATTCCCCCTCCTCCTCTTCCCCTGCCTCGGGCTGCCGGGGGCTTAAAACGCATTAA
>NW_009648717.1:2188113-2191018 GCF_000708025.1 Charadrius vociferus | reverse complement strand
CCCCAGCAGAACTGGTTGAACTTTTCCGAAGGCAGAGCTTCACCCTGTCAGCCCCAGGCTGGAGGTTGTTCCCTCCGCCCCCAGCACCCCAGCTGGGGAGTGGGGCCCTGGGATGGCCGCATGGCCGCTGTGCCTTTGTCATAGGGGCACAGCTGAGAGAGGCCGTCTCAAGTAACGGACAGACATGCTGTGATTTGGCAAAGGACACTTAAAGCTGTGTTTGTCCCCTCCAGCACCATCCAGCAGACTTGTCCGATTCCAGCTGCCCTGCCCCCCCTCCCCGCCCCCCTTCCAGATGTGTGTTGCATTTTCCTGGCCTTCTCCAACCTTCCTCCTTTACACCTGGGGCTTTATTCCTTTGGGAGAGGGGGGCATGTTGGTTGCATCGTTCTGGGAGATCCTGAAGGAGGAGGGAGGAAGGGAGAGGGGCTTAAAAATTAATTTCCCACTTTTCTAAGCCCAGGGAGAAACATATTTTTGCGTTGTATTTCCTCTTGTGCACCTAGTTAGAGGATGACATTGTGCAATTGGAAAAGCAATTGCATGTGACGGAGGATGCAAGGGACCAAGTGCTGGAAGAGCTACACAAGTCTGAGGATAGCCTCCTCTCCGCAGAGGAGAATGCTGCCAAGGTATCGTGCCCTTGCCGCAAGCAAAGATAATCTAACTGTCTCTCCTTCTCTCTCTCTCTGTCCGTCTGTCCTTTTCTGTCTCTTCTGCACTCGCACTTCTCCCTTTGCACGGTCACGTTGCCTGCTGCACCTTTTCCTGCCCGCCCTCCCCTCTCCACCACTTTCCACCCGTATCACAGCTGGAGGACGAGCTGGTGGCTCTACAAAAGAAGCTGAAGGGCACTGAGGATGAGCTGGACAAATACTCCGAGTCCCTTAAAGATGCACAGGAAAAGTTGGAACTGGCTGACAAAAAGGCCACAGATGTAAGTTACCCCCATCCCTTTCACCACCACCCAGTATAGAAGCCGCACACTCCCTCTGCACAGGACAGCCAGGACTCCTTCCAAGCAGCGCTCCAGAGCTTTGCTGTGGGCAGGGTCCAGGCACCTCCTGGGCAGGGAGATGGGAAGCACAGCACTGCCTCCTTGCATGAGGTTTGCACACGGTCAGAGGCATTTGATTGGGTTTCTGCTCGCTTGACATGTGCTTTTCATGTGTACTTGCTGCTCTAGGTGTGAAAGTAAAGAAAGAGTGGATTGTCCGTTTGGGTGATGGGGAAAACTGCTCAGGTTGGAACAACACTATCTTGATAGTGAGGCAGAATCAGAGAGTTAATAGCAAGTAGATCCAGGAGAGGGAGATCCAGAAGAGCAAGGGCTGCTAGTTCTGTCTTCAAGAGAGCCGTTCCTAGGCACGCATGCATTAGAACTGCTGCTAGATACTAGTTTGGTTCACTCGCTGATCCCTGAGGTAAAAGATCCTCTCCTAGTGTTTTGTTTTGTTTTTCCTGGAAATCACTGGAACTGTTTCACTTGTCAAAGAAAGGTTCAGTCTCGTGTGAGAGAAAATTGTCCGGAAGATGATACTTGCTAGGTTTGCAGTTCAGAGGACAGGGATCCTGGGAGCGAGCTGGGAGATATATATAGCTCAGCACTTTATATGGTAATAATGCAAGAGCTTATGCCTCTCCCGGGCCCTCATCCCACCCACCTGTCTGCCCCTGACATGCATTTAATGTATTGCATGCATGGAAGCATGCACGTTTGCTGTCTGCAGTTAAGGTCCAGATCTCTCTGGCTGCTGCCGTACAATCCAATTCTCTCTGAGTAAATCTCAGGTCTGAATTACAGGATTAGGTGAAACCACAGTATTTCCACAGCGATAACTGTGCTTTTCCTATAACTCAGCTTTGAAAATGAACCTCAAAGCCATAATAAAAAGAGGAATTGCCACAGATGAAGCAAGCAAAGTGTTTCAGAGGGAGGAAGAATACTTTTAGAAGGAGAAATGTTACAAGAAACAACTTTGCATGAAAGGCAAAGTGCTTTTATCTTGGTTTGCTTCTAAAATGAACAAAAGATAAAGAAGGTTTAACTTCGGTATGTCAATGAAGTTGTATAGCTTTGAAAGAGAACTCAAGAACTTAACATAAGCGTGTGTAGGAACGGGAGAGAGGGGGTTTGTGTATAATGTGGATCAGATGTCTGTTGTCTTCTGTGCACGGCTGCCTGGATGAGAGGCAGCTTCCTAGCAGGACGTTTATTTAACTTGTTCAAAGGAACCGCATATAGATCCAGGGGAGATATTCCTTATAAGGAAAAGTATGCAGACTATTTGGAAATAGCTCGCCTAGGATGAAGGCAGGAGAAATGCTACTGGAGTCCCTTTTTGAAAAGAATGAGCTTCCCAGCCAATCTCAATGCCATTTTCCTTTGCTGGAAAACAGTGTTTGGAAGCTAGTTGAGGGCAATTTTATTTGCAGTCATCCCCCAGGTGGAGGGTAGGCAAGTGTCTGGCTTGTTTTCATCAAGGTAAACGCTGTATTTAATGGTATGCGTGGAATACATCTGACGTTTTCAGGATGTCTCTGGTTTTGGTGATGTATCTTTGGGGCATTGCAGTTGGCCCAGTATTTGCACTACTGGTTTGGATAGTTCCAAGCCTTAGGGGAAAGGCACGGGCAGGGGAGGGGGCTCCGGCACCCTGGGGTGGGTTCCCCTTCCGCGGGGGAGGAGGAGACCTTACCTCGCCGCTGTCACTCGCCTCCCAAAAGCCGGGCGCATCCCCGCAGCTCCCTCACCTGGCAGGGGGCAGCCGCAGCTCCCTCTCGCCCGCCCGTGTCCCCGGAGCTAGGCCGGGCGCAGCGGCAGCAGGGTCGCTCGGTGTCGGTTTATTACGCTCGTACCGGGACGGTTTCGGGGGTGGGGGGAAGGCCGGTCCCGGGGCGGCCC
>NW_009648717.1:2158040-2187552 GCF_000708025.1 Charadrius vociferus | reverse complement strand
CGGGGCCGCAGGGAGAGAGTGGGTCGCTGCGGTGTTCGGCCTGAGCGCTGCACGCCCCGGCTCGGTAACCTGAGCGATGCGTGAGGCAGACGAAGCTGTGTTGTGTAAGTGGACGGCACTAGGTCTGCCAGACAACGGCAAGACGCTGAGCTGGAATGAGGTTGAGTTTAGGCAAGATGTTTGAGATTGGGTGCTTTGTATTAGGTTCTGAGCGATCTTTTATGATGTATTTTTTTTTTTTTTCAAATGTCAGTTGTCTAGTTATCCCATCCAAATGAGTTCAGCTGTGGGAAGTCGGCATGCCAACTGTTGAGAGATTACGTACTTGGGACTGAACCCAAGATGGCCACGTCTACGTACTTACCCACAGTACCTGAAAACACCATAGCAATGGGATCATATGGCCCCTGTCACTATGCATCTGTAGTACGTTTAGCTTGTCAAAACCTCTAGCTAAGATAGAACAGTAGGTATGGTTTTGGGGCAGAGACAAGATCAGGTGTGAGCAGCACAGACTCACATAGCAGAAAGATGTAGGTACAGGTGGCAGTTACAGCAAAAAAACCCTGATAGGGCTGTCGTTGGCCTTGCCACTGGCCTTGGGCAATTCTAACAGCTGTAAGTTAATGTTTCCTGCTATAAAATGTGCAGTGTCCTTTGTGGTGGTTTGAGTGTCTTCAGCAGTTGTGTAAAAGTGGCGTAAAAGGAAAAACGTCTCATTTATGTAGTTTATTACAATAGAAAAAGATGGTGATTATTGGATTTGCCTATAATATCAGGGTTTCTGCCCATTCTGGGCAGCAAGTTCAAAAGAAGAACCTTCTGATTACTTGCAGGTGATCTTCCCAAAGGGCAAAATATGGCTCCTCAAGCTTGTGTAACTACTGCATTCTTGCAAATCACTTCACATATCCTTTTTTTTTTTCAGTGAGGGAGCATGTCGCAGTCATTAACTTGTTTCATAAGAGTTTCTGTCTTTAAAAAAAACTCTACTCATTTTCTAAGCTTTGTGGAGTAAAGGATACCAGTTTTCTTGCTTTCAGTAGCAGGTATTGTTCTAAACAACATATTAAAGGATTCCCATTAAAATGGCAAGTTTTGCTATTGCCTTTTGTGGCAGAAGGAGTAGCGCTGGAGGAGCGATTACAGCTTGCCGGTGGAGTCTTCCCAGTAGAGCTCAGTCACATAGATATAATGCTTAGGATCCTAAAGGTTAATGTTTGTTCTCTGGAGTTGGTTTATGCGAGTGATGTGGAATTCTGCAGAGTATGTTTACATGGCATTTAAGTTTTTGTTTGGAGGGCTCAGTGTTGGGGTGAATAAAGGCAGAAAACTGAACTCACAGGCATATGTAGAGCTGTGCCTCTTGTATAACACTAGCTGTGTACGGATTTTTTTCATAGTCGCAGCTGTATTTCTGCATACTTTAGGAAGGAGGCTTTGAGAACATTGCAGCAAGCAAGCTGAGGTGTGAATCTGACCCTTCCCTTAGTGTGTAATGCCTTACATGTATAGCATGTGACCAGCTAGGGTTGTTCTGTTGGTTTTTTTTTTCTTCCTGTGCAAGGTACAGATACGCAAACAATGAAAAAGCTAAAGCTGTGGCCAAAACATATCACAGCTTACAGCTTTTGATTGTTAAACCAGATTGTTAAAAGTTTCAAGACTGTGACTGGCAGCCATTGCCTTAAGAAAAGAATCTCTTTTGAGTGCGTGCATCTCAGGGAGTTGTTGGTAATAACGTTTTCAGAATGCTTTTTTTTTTTTTCCTTCTTCTGGAAAACAGACTCTCTTACAACAGTAATAATTAACACCCGATGGTAACTTATCCATGTCATCGCTCATTGTAAAAATATGTGGTGTATAAGTGCTATGGCAAAAACGCAGAAGGTTATGTTTGTCTGTTAGCTGTGGGAGTGCCCCTTAATGTCACTGGGGTTTTTTCCTTCCTTACCATATAAGGAGAGAAGTCCTGCTCCGCAGAAGAATAACTTGGGCCATATAAGGCTGGTTGGTAAACCCTTATTGAGTTACTGGAGCAGGAAGTAAGAACTTGAACTTTAGTCACCTTGTGTTTTCTAAGCATATTGTATGCTCTTATCATGATGAGGAGTCTTGACATGATAATAATTAACTTGTAACATTACAGATTTCCCAAGAGTAACATTCATGAAAGGTTGTTTTCTTTCTTAAATCAGAACGTTCAAATTCTTACTGTTTAAGGCCAGAAGTCTGAAAATACAGGTTTAGCGTACTACTGCTTGGTTACATAGCTAAGGATTTTTTTTTTTAATTTGTGTTAATGTGGGTCTTTAAGGAAGAAGTCTCTTTTACTCCTGGTTCTACATGTTCACTGCCAATGCTCATTAATATTCAAATACATACTTGCTTCCCTGTTTATGTGTTACTTCCAATTGTTCTGGTGGGGCAACGTTACTGTTATGTCAAAGGTTGTTTTACTTGTCTGATGTGTAAGTTATTCTTACTTGTGTTACCTACGACAAAATTTTAGCTGTGGCCAACTGTACCCAGCTTCCTCTGGTTAGTAAAAGCAACAAAAACCAGTTCCTTAAAGTTTTAGCTACAGAAAAACTACCAAACTGATACTTTTGATATGTGCTTTTGATAGAAAGTTGTGTTTTCCTCACTGCAACTAGACGTCCTAGGAAATGCAGATGTATACTTCCTCATATATAGCAAGATCATTTTCAATACTAATTAGGAGTAACTGTTGTTCTTGGAATTAAATAACTTTTTAGAATAATGCCCCTTCTATATATATTTTGTACGTAATATCCTTCTGAAAGAAATAAAGTTTAATAATGAGGTCACTACAAGAAGGCTAGTATAGAACTTACTCTGCAGCTTAAGCAAGTCTAGATATGAGAATGTCAGAAGTAAAAACTTGTAATGATAAGAGGCAGATGAGTTGCAAGTGTTAGACAGAAGATTAAGTGAACAGGTAATGCAAGAGAGGCAAATCTGGGAGAAGTTTGAGGATGGAAGGGGGGGTGGGGGGTGGAGGGGGGGAGAGATGTTTTTAAGTGATTTTTGCCTGTACCAGAGCCCTTATGGTATGTAGCCTCTGCTGGTGCCTTCTTTGTCAGCTCTTGCATAGCTTGCCTGTAAACAAAACTTGTGGGTATTCGGGCATTTCTTAAATATTCTTATGCTCTCTCTGTGTCAGCTGTCTCATTGCACATGCTGATCTAGGTGTATTTTTGCATGCTTATGCTGAACCCTTCTTATGGGACTCAAGGAAACATTGGGACTATTCTTATAAAAGTGTGGCAGAAGGTCATAAATAAAGGATTTGGGATAACATAAAAGAATTGGGTAATTAGTTTGTGTTGATTTGATAAAAAAAGGGAGGGGAAACTATAATCAGTTAATGTCTGCAACTACAGTAACAGAAAATATTTGGGGAACAATGCATAGTTCTTCCAGTGCAGTTGTTTCTAGTATAAATTCTGCAGTACTTTCTTAAGCAATAACCTCACAACTTAATGAGGGCACGTACATTTCTGTGTATAGGCTTTTTAGTGGGTGAAGTTGGAAATTACTGAAGTGTTGTTAGATAGCACTAGCCAGGTAGGTGGGATAATCTTTTACAAGAGGTGATGTGTGCCTTATTACGAATTAATTTCTCTTCTTCCTGTGCTTAGGCTGAGAGTGAAGTAGCTTCCCTGAACAGACGCATCCAGTTGGTTGAGGAAGAGTTGGATCGGGCTCAGGAGCGCTTGGCTACTGCCCTGCAGAAGCTGGAGGAGGCCGAGAAGGCTGCAGATGAGAGTGAAAGGTGGGTGGGGCCACTCTTGAATGGATCGTTACCTTTATGACAAAGATGGTAATTGCCAGGGTGTGGGTTAGGGAAATAAATTAAACCACTCCTATGTCTCTGAACGTGTAATCCACTCTTCCTTTGCCTACATGGACTTCGGTTACAGTTTGTCTGTAGGGTTGTCCAAAATGGGTAGGCTTGAATTCTTTTTCATGTCTCAGTTGTAAAGATAAGATTTAAGTGGGGTAGGGCTTTTGATGTATCATGCCACATCCTAGGAAAACTGCTTGGTCCAGCCCAGGCTTCTCTATTTGGATGACAGCTTTTTGAGGGTGATGTGTACTCTTGCGCTGTTGGGTGATTCTTGGTTTCATTGTGGGTAGAAAATCTCACCTGGAGAATAACAAAGTGCTGGAAGAGGCTTTGGTTCTCCTGTTGGTGAGATTGGTGAGCAAAGGAGAGGGACCACGATAATTCCTTCAGATTTAGGCTGGAATTTCCAGAAGTACTTCATGTAAGTTAGGAACTCGAGATTTGTGGCTTTGGATGATCTTCTTTTTTACTTCTAAAAATTGTATGTCATATCTGTGATAGTACTTTTTATTTGGAAAGAATCCTATATATTTCTACCTCACTAATGATGCAGCCTGTTGAAAGGAAAAGCACACAAGACTCATAGTGCACTGTGAAATAGTTAAGAATTTGGGTCAAACATGCATGGAAGGAGCAATAAGCAATGTTTCCTGTTATGAAGAAGTTAAATTTTGCTTATGCAGTACACACAGAGCTTCAGTGCTCTAGGGCTCTGACATGGCAAAACTCATGGGAATCTGTTTGGCCCATAAACATAATGCTTGTCAGTCCTGCAGAGGTTGTAACATGCTGTTTCAGGATGAGTGTAAAAGCACAGATGTCTTTAATCATCTTATTAGGTCTTTAGAGGCAAGACCCTTTATTTACCTTTCTGTAAGATCAGTTTTCCTTCAATTTAAAATGAAAAAGAATAGTATAGCTGAACTGTGGTAAGAGCTAAACAAATTAAATTTTCTTTCTTCCTAAGACATGCTTCTTTCCTTTGAACTTCTGAAGTGTGAATGCACAGGACTAAATCTATGGTGTGAAGAATCAAGTATCTGATGTACTTCATGCACGTTAATACACCTGTTTGAAAGTCGGTCTCCAGTAGTAGTAGAGCTGGAGATAAACTGGCAAGCCCTGAACCTTGCATTTCCTGTTTTTCACGTCTTTCAGAGGAATGAAGGTCATTGAAAATAGAGCCCAGAAGGATGAAGAGAAGATGGAAATCCAAGAGATCCAGCTTAAAGAAGCTAAGCACATTGCTGAAGAGGCTGACCGCAAGTATGAAGAGGTCAGTTATTGAGTGACAGTCAGTCATCTGTTTCTGAAGCCCTTCAGGCTGTGCCTATAATTCTTTTTGTTTTTTTCCCTTTGCCTTTTAAGTTTAAAAGATCACAAACGCCACTCTTTGCAGCTGTGGAAGGAATAATGGGCACCCATATGCCTCAGGGGACAGGATGGCAGGAGATCTGTGCTCAGATTTTTGCGCTACAATGACTGAGAGTATTCCCTGGTCTCTCAAGGAGAAAAATGTTTTAAGTTGCCTTTTGGTGAATAGAAGAGAGGTCTTGAAAAATGTCAGATAAGAGACTCAAATAAATAACGAAGATGTCACATAATCAAAACTCACGTGTTGACCAAAAAATGGAAAGAGGCCCAACTCCCTGCTTTGTACATTCTAGAAACAGGTGATGTGCGCTACAACAGCATAATAATCTCTGGTTGTCATTTGCCTTTTCTTGTAGGTGGCTCGCAAGCTTGTGATCATTGAGAGTGACCTGGAGCGGGCTGAGGAACGTGCTGAACTATCAGAAAGGTAAGTGTTGAGCTGCCCCGAGATGTGTGTGAGGTGCTACAAGACAACTGTAACAGCATGAAACATTGGCACTACACTGTGTGTTCAGCTCAAAGCTATGTTTTGCTCATTTACTCTAATGGTTGAAATAAATGGTCAACGCCAAAGTAAATGTGTTCATATGTGTGTGCGCGTGTGTTTTGTCACTGCATGCTGTACCTGCACACTGATTTTGTGAATGGCTTTTGTGCATTTCATGTGTTCACTAACAGCCAAGTCCGACAGCTGGAAGAACAGTTAAGAATAATGGATCAAACCTTGAAAGCATTAATGGCTGCAGAGGATAAGGTACTGATACTAATAAACAGTTTTTAGGTTTAACTGCAACCCAAGTCTTTCAGCTTCCATAGCCAGTTAGCTCACTCAGTAGTAACAAATAAGTCCTCACTACGCTCTTTACTCTCTTTGCATCTTGCTTTGGTGGTTTTCTTTGGTCTCTTTTTTGTTTATTTGTTCATTTTTACCTTTAAAACTGATCTCTTGTGCAGCCAAAAAGAAGCTGAACTGTCTAACGTGTAAAGGCTATGTAAATAATTCTGTGTAAGCCAAGGGCTGTAGATAATTTCTGTCTGGTCTTCGTCTTAATGTACACTTGAAATGGAATTTGGCATCGTAAAGAGTTGCTTTCATTCTCTGATGGATTCAGCTGCTTTTGAGGCCGTTCTTTTGCTCTGTAATTTTTTTTTTTCATTTTTCTCTATCTTTTCCCCCTATTTTCTCCTGTTTCTTTTGCTTGACTGAATCTTCCATCCGCCCCTTTCCTGCCTTCCTTCCGAAATAACAGCAAATGTGCTGAGCTTGAAGAGGAGTTGAAAACTGTGACCAACAACCTGAAGTCGCTGGAGGCTCAGGCTGAGAAGGTAGGCTAGAGACATATGCGAGAGTGTGTCCCTTACATTGTCATCTGGATTGGCCTGTGGGGTTTTCTTAAATGCTGGTCACTTTGCAGCATTTCAGCAAGACCACTGTGAGTAGAAGCATTTGGACTTACTACTCAATTCATATTTGGCTCTTATTGGAGTCTAGCATTCCTTCTAGTTCCAAATAGGTCACTAATATTTGACCACATGTTCTGTTAAGTAGTCTGACAGGATTAAATATTATTTATACAATGTCCCTCAAAATGGCACTTGGGCTAACATTAAATTTCTCCAAATGCCACTCCTCTTTAAAACTGTAGTACTAGTTTCTACTCAAAGATCCCGCTGTGTAGCACAGGTGTATAACTCAAGGGAAGTTTGGCTCTTGTAATAAACTGTGCGTTACCACAGTCTGGTAAGTGGAATTAATTTAGTTATAGCCATATGAATTTCCTGTATACAGCTGATTTATTAGAAGACATCCTCAAAAGTGGTATTTTTTTGTATGTTTAGAATACCTGGTCTAATATCAGTCATCCTTTTTCTAATTACAGTACTCGCAGAAAGAAGACAAATATGAAGAGGAGATTAAAGTCCTGACTGACAAACTGAAGGAGGTAAAATTACAGCTGTTCTTTACAACAGACCTTCCAATGCAACCTGGATTCTTTTAATATAAACACCACTTTGATGCTTTAGGGATGAGCACGTCATTCTGGAGACAGTTTGGTGTTATATGTCTCTCCAAAAAAGTATCACCGCCTTATTTGCCTCCTCTCATTGTACTCTTTTCTTCATTTGAATTGTTGCTCCTCTAGTTGTAAGTACTATGTGTGTGTTTCCTAAAGTAGTCTGTATTTGTCTTGACTTCAGGCTGAGACGCGTGCTGAATTTGCTGAGAGGTCAGTAACCAAGCTGGAGAAGAGCATTGATGACCTAGAAGGTATGGACTTTGCTTTTCCCCCTTACTATAGAAATACAGATCTTTTATTCTCCTGTTGTTTAGTTTCTTTCCAGTACCCAGTTCTACTCATCTAATGTGTCCTGCTTACATAAATGGGTCTGCCTAAAGAGTGAAATAGGCAAAATGTTTTCCGATTGAAATGTATTGACAGCTTAAATGCTTCAGGTGAACAGTGTTTTGCTCTTGCCTGTTCCTTTTTCTCTCATGATCTCAAGACTCTCTTCATTTTTTTGCTTTATACTCTTCTACTTAGAGGAATATAAATGTATAGGGTAAATGATTAGATGGTAAGTAGTATTATTATCTTACTAAAAAGTAGATGAAGAGATGCATTATGTTTGTAATAATTAGGAATGTAGCAAGCTAACCTAATTTATTACTGCAATAAGCATGGGTCAAGGCAGGCATTTTGTGACATAGACCAGTTGCTGTTTTTCAGTAAACCTAATGGATTGTATACATAGTCAGAAGGACGGCTTGTTTAACTTCAGAGGGTTTGTTTTAAGGTTTAGATAAATCTGTCAGAACTGCAGTAGAATAGTAGAATGTTCTTTTTTTCTCCAGAGAAAATAATTTTGTAGTGCTTTGTAATTAAGGGTTGTATGGAGTTTACTATTTAGATATGTTACACTAAGTCTAGGATTTTAAGAAGCTGGATTGCTTGGCATGGCAGGGTAAGTTCTGCATAAAGGGTGTGAAATATCTGGGTAGGTGCTGAAAATTTATGATCACTGACTCAGGAAGGAAAGAGAGAAGAAAGATAAGTGTTTAGAAAGAACAAAAATTGTTGTAAGAAACTGAGTTTATGACATCACACAAACCAGAGAGGTTGGGTTTTTGTTTTTTTTAAAAAAAGTGGTAGAAAATAAATGGTAGCATTGTCCTTGAGCCCCATTTCTGGATCTTTTTTCCCTAGCTCCTGTGTGCCCTTCTAATGTGTATTAAAACAAAAATCCAGGGCAGAGAAATATAGGTTTTGCTTCCCTTGTGTACTTCTTTTCTTTGTGTTCTCTATCACAGGTTACCCCACTGGCAGTGCAGTTAATGAACTTGTCACATAAAACTGTTCGCTATTGATTTTTTTTTTTTTAATTCTTCTCTAATTTTGTAAATTTTGTTTTGTTTTGTCTGTCGGAACACCTCTTTCTCTGCGCTCTTCCCCTTTCCTACGGCTTCTGGATGGTATCCCATGCTACCACCTTCACCTTCCATCCCGCGATCACGCTCCATTTCTTTGCACACCTCTGCCTTCCCTTGGGCGAATGTTAGATGAGCTATATGCTCAGAAACTGAAGTACAAAGCCATCAGTGAGGAGCTGGACCACGCTCTCAACGATATGACTTCCATGTAAATGTCTTCCCAGCTTGTGCCTGCACCTGCTTCCCTGCCCTCATTGATTGCGCAGTTCCGGTCTTGTGAAATTATACTCCCTCTGTAGTGGGAGACGCGTTCCTTTAGCGAGACTAGGTGTACAAAATACCATGAACAATTTCTTTACCGTGGCAGAGTGTGGGTGAGTGTTGTGCCTAGCCTGGTAAATACTCATGGTGATTTTGTAAGCTGCCTAATAAGCTCGTGTTTACTCTTTCATTCTGTATCTGCAATCTTTGTGTCTTGTGGTTGCCCTTTGTTTGTAGCTCTGCATATATCCTTTCAGTTCTCCTCTGTTCAAGCAGTGTCTGCCAAGCCCATCACGTTCAGTTTGCCAAAGAAAATTGCCTCAGTACGGGTTGCATTCAGAGTGTATTCTTACGCTATCGCAGTTTTTCTCTGGCAAAGTTGCTACAAAAGTTTCAAAGAAATTTAGATTTAGCTGTATTCTCTATTAATGACGGTGGAAAGTGTTTATCTAAATTTCCTTAACTGCTCTGAGAATTTCAGCTGTTATCACTAAGTGACAAGTGTGGAAATAGATTTAAAATACTTTGTAATTTAAACCCATAAACGTGACAATTGAATTGTAGGTTTCTTCTGTTATTTTGAGGAAGGTAGTAGTAAGTTAATTTGCATATACCAAAAACGTGGTAATATCAACTTTAGTCATAAGGAGAAAAATAAAGTGTATTAGGCAGCAGGAAAGCAGGAGAGTGATCAATTGTAAGGAATGACTAGTCCCTACAGTGTTTGATACAAACAGGCTCTCCTTCCATCAACCTAAAACTCTGAACAGAGGTCAGCTATGCTAAATCCACCTTCCCGTGCTCATACCCTTCACTTGCATGAACCCAGTACGGTTGACATGGGAAAGAGGAAGAGCTGTGGCCCTCAAGCGCTTGCGAGGTGCGATGTTCAGTCCCGGCGTTTCTTTTAGGAAGCGAGCGGGCTTTCAGCAAGGCAAAAGCTTTGCTCAGAGCTTGAAATGTAGTTTGCATGCACCTATATTTTAAGTGTATTTTCTTTGCCTTTTTGCCTCCTTGATCTGTTTCTTACTTCCTTCCCTCTCTCTCCCAACTTCTTAGGAGGGGTCTAATGTTGTCTGCTTTGATATTTTTTTTTTTTTTTTTTTTTTAAATTACCACCACCACCACCCCAACATATGTTGTTGCTCAGCGGCTTATCAAGCAAATGGATTTATTTTTTTTCCTCCTCTGAGTGCAGAGATTACAGTATTTCTTCAATTTGGAATATTTCTAAATGGAAAACAGACTTTAAAATGTACTCTACTGATACGTGATGACATTACTGTAGCATTCCAGTCCCAGCATGGTGTGGTGTTTCTCTAGTAGTTGTCTTGGCATGCTGGGCTCTGCTGTTGCTGCTTTTTTGGAAGTCTTTACTGCACCTTTTTTATTTCCTCCCTTATCTCACTTTTTCTTTTCATGCAGATAATTTTCTTTGCTTCACTTCTCCAAAGACATCTTCATCGGGTTGGATAAAACATCTTTCCAAGCTTTGGATGTTTCATGGGTTCATAGTCCTGTCTTCTAGCTTAGTTGACTCTATTCTTCTAGCACCTGTCTCAGAACATGCTCTGTTTGTGCTCTGCTGTACAGAAACTCTACATCTCTCAATGTAAAATAAACATCCCAGCTGTATCCCTTTTGCTATTCCCTTGCCTTTTATTTATTTGAGTAACTCTTTCAGTTATTAATAAAAATTGCTTTTTTTGCCATTAGGGATTTAAATTTTTTTGGTGTTTCCAGTTTTTTCTGCACTTTTGTCTGAATGCTGACAATGCAAAGCCAGTGGTAGCAGTCTATAGGATGGGAATATTACTCTCAGTATTTTGAGGTTAAAACTGACCAGTTATGATCTTAGTCTTTCTCAAAATCTGATGCAGATAAAAAGACAAATAGATGTAATGGGAATTTGTTCAGTTGTTATTGTTAGGCCAAAATCTGCAAGGACAATACTTCCTTGGGGTCACTTGGTCATGGGAGAATGGCTGAGAGAGCAGATTTTTCACTTCGAATTCTGAAATTTTCTTCTGGCTTGATGCTGAGGACTTCCTGTCTTTATATAAATGTGTGTGTTTGTTAAATAATCAAGATGGGTTTAAAGGGATGATATCAAAAACCTTAAATTCTTTTTTTCACCCAAAAATAGTCCTTTAAATGTCTTGCAAAAAATAGTTTTCTCCTCTTTTATGTCTTGATTACTCAGCAAAGATGTTGCTTGCTAACTTTTTTTTTTTTTAAATATACTTCTCTTGAGTGGCATGGTAGGATTGGAAGTTCAGCCGGGAGATTTCAGTAGCTTTCCACTCTTGTGCTTAACTCAGACTTGTGAGTTTTAATTGCAGACTCATGAGAAATATTTCAGAATTGGAGTAGGAAAACTCTCATCGTTACAGTCATAATGAAATGATTGTGCTGCAAAGTGGAACATACAGATTTCAGGTTTGAAAGCCTAAACATCGACTTGCATCTGATTTGGCAGTGACTGATTAAGGATGAAGAATTAAATACTGACACTTTCCCTTTTTGTACTGTTATTAGCAACTAGAGAGTTTGTTATTTTTAAGTTCATTTTCTTCACAATGAAATGAGTTATTTTCCAGTTCACATTAAAGTGAATCAGTTTAACCTGGATTGATTTCTGATTGTGCCTGTCACTGTATATATTGCTAAAGTTCCTAAGTCACCACAGCTGAATAAACCCACTGCAGCATAGCTGTGTTTTAGTTTTTAGCTTGTAGAATAATGTAAATGTGGCTTGCTTGTTCAACTTCAAGATTATTCAGCAGTGCAGTCTAGGCTAGATTTCCTCCCCTCCCCAAAACCTGTTTTCCAAATAAGGCTTGCAAATGGATGCATCGTCTTCCTCCCTGTCATCCTCAGATAACTTCGTCTCATCCCAGTCTTTTATCCCATGACATATGTCCTAATGTTACTGGCTATGGGGAGAAGCCCAAGTACAGGATATATATCAGCAGTCACAGGTAGTCCAGATAATAAAGTTTAATAAGTTACTACTCGTCAACTGAGATACAGTAAGTAGGTTTATACAATCTGTGTATCGCAACTGAAAAGTAAATTGTTTAGCGTGAAGGTTAACCAAATACAATGAGATGAGCATTTGTAAAGTGACTGACACTAATGGGGTTAACTTCACAAATGCAAGAGTTACAGGGAATGTTATCAGCTGTCGCTTGTCAGCTGAGCCAGAGTAGTTTATGCTACAGCAACTCCAACCCCTTAATCTATTTTGTGTTTTGGTTTATTGTGTCAGCAGTGTTGTTTTTCCCTCAATTCCTTGCAATACTGTCATTTCTTAGAAGTAAAAAAAAAGCAAAATCCAATGTAGGTACCTGGTAATTTTTAACACAGTAATTTTGAATATCAGTATTTAGATTTTCTCTTTTCCTTCAAATATAATCAGCTCTCTGCACTGTAGGGTGATGTATTGCTGGACAAAGGATGGAAATGGGCAATGCAATGCATATACCCAGGTAGCTGCATACAGAATTCCTAGCTGGCGCTGCCGCGCTGATCTTGACTCCACGGAGCTGTTGTGGTGTCTCACTGCAGTGTATGTCAGCACTCTTGTCACCATTGGACCTGACCTGTGCATTGTGCTGTCTGGCTGTGTGTACATGAGGCTTGTTGAGAGGAATACAAGGCTGGCTGTCTCATTTCCCTGGGTGCTCTGCTGTGCTGAGGCCGAGCCTCACTGGGTCTGCACCAGAGCTTGAACTCCCTGCTTGGCCTAAGGTGGCTGCCTACAGAGCCAGCCCTTGGCTCTACCTCTGGTAAATCACAACCTAGACAGACTGCCTGTGGGTAATCAAGGGCTGACTGTACACTCGGTAAATGCTTTCCATGTTTTACATGTTAGTCTCATTTTGGGTGTTGAGAAATACTGTAAATCTCTACCTCAATTAAAGAGAGTAGTTTTCTGTGATGAAGGTAAGCATCAAGTTCTTAGTTCAAATTATGTTGTCATGTTTGAATAACATCTAAATACACTTTGCCAAACAAAGTGAAATCGTAGTTACTCTGAGGTTTCAATGTTTTTTTCCACGTATACGTGACATTATTCTGGTAAGAGAGACAAGACCCAGTTATTACTGGTCCAGGATCAGAGCTCTGAAATGTGCCCTGGTTTTATTGAGCTGGCTGTTGGAGTTTGGGCTGGGGAGGAAGCTATGAGGAGTCGCTACTCACCGCACAAGTATGTCCTCCAGACCAGCTCACTGCACAGCTTTGCCATTGCTGTGTCCAGAGCCTGCAGGAAAAGAGGATTTCTGTGGAAGCTGTTAGGAAGCTTGTGGAAAAGAATCAGAAACAGTCACTTCCTGTAGGGGAATAATCTGGGATCATGAGGTCAGGAGTGCAGTTTGAATCTAGACTATTGAGAAAATTATGGACAATTTGAGAAAACAAGACAGTCAAACTATCATGGGAAATTCTTTCACTCTGCAGAACAACTCTCTCTAAATGCACTGTCATAACATAGCTGTGGCTGTTCTCTTTGACCATGAATGTGAATTGTCCTCTCCATTTACTGTATTTGAGCAGCACAGGTTTTCATGCTTTCATTTCATTTTCACCAAATGTTTGGGTTTGTTTTCTTATGAAGTACAACTGAACAATTTATAATGTGGAAGTGTGTTGAGACCAGTAACAGAAGTACGTTTCCCTACCAAAAATACCATTTCAGCGGTCGGGTTCCCCAGGAAGGGAGTACGTGCTGAGTAAGACCTAGTGGTAGTTGGCTATCAGCATCTCTCCTGCCGTTACTTACCCTGGTTGTGACACAGTTGCTTTCCCTCCTCTGACAGATGAGGTTCTGCCACATCTTAAATAGTTTACAAAGAAAAATGGCACTCATGAAACAAATCTTCCATGTGCTGTACATAATGATTAAAGTAGGTCTTGGTTCTTCTAGGAATATAGCTGCAGTTCTTTGTTTCTGTTCCCACTTACCTGTTTCACAGCTGTTCCCCACAACAGGAGTCTTAGCCAGTTCTTCATAGGTTATAATAGCTGTTCCTTGGAGTAGCTGTTTAATTACCAGAGTTGTAGATACAAAGGTAAAATGTTTCTCTGTATGTTACTGAACTGTCTGTGGTGTGACCAGTTTCTTTATTAACTCTTACTTAACTGTTTTCTCTGTCTAATCTGTCTTCATTCTGCCTCTTTTTTCCCTTCTAACCTGCTTGCTGCCTGTACAGACCAACTCTACCAGCAACTTGAGCAAAACAGTCGCCTAACTAATGAACTAAAGCTGGCATTGAATGAGGATTAAACTTTAGTGTGACTATATTGTTAACTTGTTTAAAAACCGCTTCTTCCAAATTTCCTTAAGAATGAATCAGTAAATGTAGAAATAAGCAAGAAACCTAGAAATTGATTTTCTTCAGGCTGTTGATTCTGTGGTAAATTAATGGATGAAATTCTCAGTTTCTGTTGGAAAAATATGAAAATGCTTCTTCTGGATGAGGCTTTTCATTATCTGTATGCACACCTACTTTGGAGGAGCAGTAAGCTCTTTGACTGTTCAGTAGCTCCTTTCCACTTAGGTAAACAGCTACGGCACTTTGCTAAAAGTATCCAGAAAGTAACAGCCTGCCTTGTAGAGAGACACTCAATTTACTATCATTAACTGGCCCTGAGATTTTTACTAGAACGTGGGCAAGAGAAAAATGTTCAGCAGGATTCACATTTCCGTATTTCAAAACCACCATAAAGGATACTTATAGCTGTTTTGTTATCTGGAGACTTTAATGCAAGAATTTTGCATTACTCTGATTGGACTTTCAAAAAAAATCAAAAAAAACCCCAAAAAAAACCCCCAAAACAACTTGGAATGGGAGCTCCATCTGAAAATATCCAGTCAGTTTAAAGGTATGCTTGCATTAGTACGACGTTACTATTACTGGATTCTGGTAGGATGCAGCTCTAGAACATTGTGCTTATTTACTGTATCGAATAAGTGTGTTAAATGACTGTCTATAAAAGTGTGCATGCAACATAAAGCTACTAACTTCAATTTTATTTATTTTCTAGAAGAAATAAATTTCTTAAAGGTCACTTCACTGAAGAAGAGGTTAATTCTAATTTTTTCGCTCTTTGCAAGTTCTGAGTTACATGGAACTTACAGTATGGTTCTGCAAGGAACTTAATTATTTTCTTTATTGCCCTACTTTAAAAAAGAAAAAAAAAATCAAAAAACACACACACAAAAAACCCAAACCAGCCATTTGCCATCCCACGTTCCTGTAAGCAAAGAGCTTCTAGAACATGCAAGAATTGCATCTCTGTTGCCAGTGCATTTTCTTAACAAATGCAGCTGTAAACAGTTCTAAACTTGCATTACTTGCCATTTGTTTTATTAATTTGGAATTCTCTCTAGTTGTGTTGTTTGGGGACATCGGTATTTATGAGCATGCACATTTCTTAGCTCTCTAAACCCTCCAATAGAAATGATGATTGCATGCCTTCATGTTCTGAGAATCAGTGCCTCCAAAGAACTGCTATTCATGTTGTAATTTTCTAATTCCACAACAGAGAAAGTGGCGCATGCTAAAGAAGAAAACCTTAGTATGCATCAGATGCTGGATCAAACTTTACTGGAGTTAAACAACATGTGAAAACCTTCTTAGCAGCAACCACATTATTTGTTTTATTATTTTTACACCTGCTTGCCGTGAAACCCCATAAACATGTCTTTATTTTAGTTTCACCACAGTCACAAGAACATCTGCTAAATGATCAGGCAGGGGTCAGGGAAACACCAGAATGGGCAAGCCATATGCGGGTTAAGCTATATTCCATTATGGTTTAAATGTGCCATTTCCCAACAAAAATGTTACCTACACTTTGTAGAGAGTTCTGCAATTCAGTATGCTTAGTCTTTTGAAGAATCCTGGCTGTGGCAGAAAGTGTCCCACCTCAAGTGCCAACTACAGTTTTTAACAAGAAGAATGATTCATGTTCGAGAGAGATCAGGTGGAAATGGTGCTATTTTGAACAAAAGGTTCTGCTGAAGTCTTGTTTGGTATCAGACAAGTCAGGAGCTGTCCAGCACAGTAATTTATTTTTGTCAGAATTTTATTGATCTGTGAGGATTTGGACTTTCTGTCTAATTCAATAAAACAAAGGTATATAAGCAACAGAGAAAAGTGAAGGCTTCTGGAGGTTTTAAATTGTGTTCTTGCAACTCAATACAGAAGTGTAGGTCAGCATTTCACCTTGAGCATTCATGCAATTGTATTTTTCATGTTGAAATGAAAGATTCAATAAATTCAGGAGAAAACATAAATTTGGAAGAGATTGTTTTAAAATGTATTTTATTCGTGTGGATTTGGGGGAGGGGGAGGAATTTATAAAACGATATTCGCCTCACTTTTTTTCACACTTTCTTTGAGCAGTTTTAAAAGTATACCTGTATGTAAACATTGTATAATGATATGGAATAAAATGCACATTTTAGGACATTTTTTAAATTTTGCTCTCCTGTGGTTTGTTTTTCGTCACATTAGCTTTCTGTGTGTCGCTGGGTAAAATATACACATGTGCAGTGTCTCTCATTGGGATATGCTGTTAACACATTGGCTTTCAGTCTCTTCTGTGCTGTTAGGCTAATGTATAAAAATGAAATGGTTTGGACTGATGTGCAGCTGCAGCTGCTAAGAAGGCGCCCTTTGAGGGCTGTATTGCAGGAACCTGTCCTCGTCACTTGATTGTATTCCCAGATGTGTACAGAATGCAACTATCCCCTAATGGATGTTAGAGCTTTCCAAAGTTGTTAATTGTCGACCAAAACTGTTCTCAGTAAGATCATGGCAGAACTCCCATAGAGTTCTGTAGGAAATGAGTCCTAAAGGCCATGCTCTTGGAAACACTGCCGTGTATTTGCATATCTTAACTGTTAATATGTGTTAATTTACTTTGATACAGTGATAAACTTTCTGAAATGATGCGTCAAGTTAATGAGAGATCCTTTCACCCAATTTTTCACTTCTGGTTGCTAATTTCTATGTGTCTGGGTATCTTTATTTGAATTATGAACTCTGTCAATGAGCAACTTCAGAACTTCAAAAATAATTCATATTCCTTCTTTTTCTATAGTATATTGCTGAAAGTTGATGCTGTCCATCGTAGCAGCAAGGAGCTCGGTAGGAGACAGGGATAGATAACCTTCCAGATCATCAAAGAATCTCCGTTAGTGGACCCTTAGCAAGCAACTGAAAACAAGTGACTTTCTCAGCAGCTGGTGTAGTGGTGAAAGGGTAAAGTAATACATAATAATTTTGGGTTAAACGGAGTTGGAGGGAGAAGATGTACTGGTGTGAGTCTCTGGCTTCTTTTGATTGTGTTATAAAGGGGAGAACTTAGTAACATTACAAGCTTTTGCCTAATTTGTTGGCTGCTGCCAAGTCATCCTGTATGAAAAGGACGAGATCCCTGGCTTCACATTTCCCTTTAAGTGTTTTTGGGAAGGAAAGTACATGTTGCAAGGCACCTACAGTGCCTTAAGCTTGTACTGAAGGCCAACAGTCTAAAGCTCCAAATAGAATTGTGCAGAGGTAAGTTATTCTAATCGCTTTCTCCTTCCTTAGTAGAAGGATGAAATGTCAGGTAATTGGGCTCTAAGAGTTCAAGCCTCCACGCGCTCGTGGCTTTGAGTGGTGCTGCTGGAGTCAGTAAGACTGCCTCCAGCAGGAAGAAAGTGCTACGCTGCGTAGTAGTTGGTAGGTTAGGGCCCAGAGCCTCCCAGAGAGTTGGAGGCTGTGCTGGGAGCTGAGCAGAGGAGTTCCTCACACTTGGCCATGAGTCTTACACAGCGAAGTGTGCTGCCTGCCCCACTGGGTTGCTTTTATGGTCCCATGGTCTGCACTTGAGTCCTAAACAGTGTGTCTGAGTGAGGTCAGACCCTTTGTTTGCTGCTTAAAATTGCTTGCTTTCCAGGAGACCACAAACTGCTTTGTGGTTTGGGGAACCTAAATTCACCTCTTGCTATGTGTCGGGGTAAGGAGGAGGCTGTGGTTTTAGTGTCTCTTAATGAGATCATGTCACTATTAATAGGGCAAGCATGTGCAAGCAAGGAGATAAGAATTAATCTGAAAAAAATCTGTTTGTAGAATAGACTTCCCCGAAGTGCACTGTTGCAGATGAATTCATAAAGCTTCATAATAGGTGAATAAAAGCTTTCTGGTTCCAAGGAGAGCTGAAGGGAGCAGTGAACATAACAGTGAGTCAAGTAGCATTTTTTTTTCTCACCTTTTTTTTCCACACCAAATGGCTTTTTTTTTTTCTGTCTAGCAACAGACACATAAATAGGCATATGGATGTATTTGCTGTAGCAGGAAAATGTTTCTCCCATTTATCATAAACCATTACCCATTATGGGTTCTTTGCATGCAGTGTGTAATCAGACAAAACTCAAGCTAGAAAGCATTGGCTTGTAAAAATAAATAAATTGGACTTTTGATTTAACCCCATTCCAAACAAATGGGATTTTCTCCCTCTTGAAGCTACTTTGCCCAAAATATTAAGTCTAAAAATTTGTTAAATTGCAGAACCCTGCATCACTCAGCATTCCTCAAGATGTGTGTCTTGGTTTGGCGAGCTACTCACCATTTTCTTCAATGTGAAAACACATTTGGCAGTTTGAAATATACCATTATTGTGCAGCCATACTATGTAATTGTCTTGGTTGTTTTGTGAGATGTTCTCTCTCAATGAAACAAGTAGTTCCGAGAGCACCAGAACTGGCAAAACCTGCCTTCTTGCAGATTCGTGTCTCGTGGTTGGTTGTAAACTTGCAATGACTTTTTTTTTCGGATACTGAGACATTTGTGTTGTCTCTCTCCCTCATGGGATTTCTGTGATGTCTAGTAATACGCAAAGCATGCTGCAGGGTGTCCCTTTCCTTCCATCAGAACACTCATAGGCATGCTCTTTCTATCTTAATGGTTCCTTACAGTCACAAAACTTGCAGAAATGTAATTTTTCCTTTTAGAGTTCTATGTAGTCAAAACTAGTCAATCAGTTTGAGTTGTTGAATGAGATGAGAGACAAAGATAAGTGGCATTGAGTCCCTTTTTAAAAAACGAAGCTAAAGCAGTAGCCTGCACATACATAGCACTGCCTCTCAGAGCTCTAGCACCTGAGTGAGAAATCTGAATCTGTAAGGTATTACACATATTAACCGATTCCTTCTGTCATTGGTGCTACTCAAAATCTGGGTTAAGTCAGCAAACTTTGCTGTACTGTTAATATTGTAGGGAATATCTATTACACTGGGCTGTCTACGACTGCTGTAATGTCTGTTAGTAGCAGCAAAAGAAGAAAGTGATAAGCCAACTAAAACATTTAAAAACAAGGCTGGGGGCTGGAATATTTACATGGCTCAGCACTTGGGGAAAATAGACTGTTTTTTCCTTAGATGGTTATTTTGGTGTGTGGTGGGTTTTTTTTAATCTGAGTTTTTTAATAAAACAGGAGCATCAGTGAAAGATTAAGTGGGAATTGCAGCAAAAAGGTCAAAGCAGTAGAGAAAACAAGGATAATGCTTTTCATCTTCATGGATTTTTTTTGAGAATGCACACAGGAATAGTTTTTTTTAATAGAGGGAAGCTGTGTAACTTTCTTCAGTGTACGCTGTACTCTTTCCAAGGTATGGAAAACCTGTGCAGGTTTGCATCGTCTTTTTGGCTTCAGTAGTGAATCTGTCTAATTTTCTGTAAGTCATAGTCTTGCCAATTTGTAAGCTGTTGCTGAGAATTGCATGAATGCAGATCCCACACAATGACAGCAGCTTAGTGAGCAATCTAGATAGCCCAGTTAATTTATATGAGAGCAGAAACAATGGGAAACAGAAGTAAATAGAAGTCTTGCAGACACATGCCAGGCTATTCCTTACCTTTTGTTATTTCTGGACTGATAATGCCCTGAAATGAGAGGACATTATGGAGTATTTTGGATTTAAATATTATGGCCTTTAAGGGCACCTCAGCACTAGTTTCTTCTTATCTCTTTGCTGTTTTGAGAAATGGCTAGATAAAGATTAAACAGCGTCTTTTTCATTAAAAAAAATAGAGCCAAGACAAAAAAAAAAATAATAATAAAAAGTCCTGCAGACCTACTAGCAACTGACACTACCACATGTCATAACATACTGGCGTGCATGGTTGTGGGAACATTTCTCATTTGTGTACAGCAAGCATAGGCAGATCATGGGTATAAAAGGGTGAAATATGTTTGGGGCCATGACAGTGTAAAGTATTCTATTCCAGGGCCTGACCGTGGGCTGCTTCTTGGGATTATTCCTTTCATCGCTGATGTTTTTAGGTTTTTTGCCCTGAGATTCAAACAGAAATGTCAAGGAAACGTCCATGTGATGCGTCTCAGCCAAAGCTCATGGCAAAGAGTGTTTCTTTGGATAAAACCTGCAAAGGCCTAACACCTAGTGGTAGTTGTCCATGCCAGTGAGGAAGAGGATGCAGGTCTGGTGTCTCTACAGTAGAATTTGTGAAAGAATAATCAGAAAGGTGACACTGCAAAGCTCTGGTAAGTTGTTTTAACTTGCTTAGGACACATTGGTATTGATATTAACATGGAGGTGTGTGTGAGTTTCAGTTTAAAAATAGAGGATTTCTTTGCAGGTCCACTAATAGTTTCTCTACACCAAATGTTTCTCTTGACAAGAATACTACTGGAAAATGCTTCAGAATCTTTCCTGGATTATGGTTTTCTGTAGCCAGCAAGGAGGAGCCTGCCAGACTTCTTTCCACTTAGTCTGGGTTGCTGTACTACTTCCTTATTTGTTTATTGTACACACGTAGGCTATAAAATAGGCTAAATGGATGATGTAATTTGTGCAGGCTGTCCAGAAAAAAGCCCTGTATCTAGAAGATGAACTAGGTGAGAAAGCAGCTAAAAGGGAAATGGTAAGATAGAATTGCACACAAGGGCTAAAGGCAAGTCAGGAGGGTGTAGATGGCATGAAGGTGATCTACAGAAGAATGAATCCCTCCCTCTAAGTGCTACCATGTAGTTATGCCTTGTCCTGCTCCTGTAGCCTCTGCTTGTGTTCCTGCAGTTACCATGTTCCTCTGCCACGGAGGAAGGTGGCTGACAAAGTCCAGGTAGCAGCAAATTCTTTGTCACCCCTCATCTGGGTTTAAAGTACAATATGCAGGACCTTTTCCCCGTAAAAATCAATAAAAATCCTTTTTCTCGGTGGTTCTCGCCCCACCAGCAGAATCTGGGTTAAATTTCTCTATGCTAGGACTTTATTATCAATTACCTTAAGCAGGAAATGGTGACCACCATTTTTTGCAGCTTTTCAGCATTAGCAAACATGTAGCGAATGTGTGTGTGTGCTTTTATTAGATTCACATGCAGCCATGTCTGAGTGCAAGGCATTTCCTGGAACTTAACAACTGGGTGGGAAGGATTGTGGATACCAGAGGCAGCCCAAGGGACCCAAACTGGTTGTTAATCCGTGGGAGGCACTCTGTGCTGAGACTTACTGTTGTAAATTGAAATAAAAAGCACACGGGCCTATATGTCTCTGTCTGTGGAGGAGAAGCAGAGGTTATTGCCATTTTGAGCAATTAAGTTCTTGGCTCCTCCCTCTGCTTCCCGAACATCAGTGTATTTGCTGCTGGCATTAGGAATGCTACAGCTAGCAAAACAACTTGTAGGAAGGGTTTACTCCGGATCCATTATTTTTGTGAATCACTTCCTATTAACAGTTTCAATTTAATTAAGGAAAAATCAATAAATCCACATTTAAATTGAGTCCAGATTGTATAGGGGTTTGTGCTGTTTTAGCTCAGCTGTATTAAATAAGGTCATTTTACCAAACCATGCAAGTGTATATACAACTTTGGCCATACACATATATAGAGTATATACAGCTAAAGCCTGCTTGTTTGATTAAGCCTTAGTCAAACAAAGAGTTCCATTAGAGCAAAGGCTCGGGGTTGTAGAATCGAGCTTTATGGAGTCATTGCGCAATGAGAAGTTCTCTCTTGCGTCAAAGCTGCTGGGTCTTTAGCTGCTGCCGCATTTGGCGTGGAGGCTTAAAAAGCAAATAGCTGTGCCCAGTGAGGATTGCAATGCAGTATTTCAGCTTCCAAAGAAAGACACTGATGTTCAAAGGTGCTGAGTCGTTCTTTTTGATCTGAGTAGGACACCTGCATACTGTTTTCAAGGTGGGAGATTGCAGAATCCCTATTTAAACTACAGTAAAACCAGAAAGCTCTGAAATCTGTTTACCCGGTTCCTCTTTTCCCCAAGTCTGTTTTGCCTTTGAAGCAATAATGAAGAAATTACTCTCTCTACTGCAGTGTGAACAACAAAGCTAAGTGTGTCACTTTGTTTCAGTTATAGATACATTTCTCAGACAACATGGGGATTTCTCTTAGTTTCTGTTTTATCTTCCTGTTTGCGAATTTGTAAGAGCACCAGCTGTCCATATAAGAAATGTTTTTTACTCACACCTGTTGTTTAAATTTGGCAGGCACCAAGTCGAGTAGGAACTTGTTAGCTTTCTTTACACCACTTGGAAAAAATGTCGTCATCCATTAAGTAGAGCACAGCTTCCCCTCCAGCTTCAGTACACCCTGAGCTTCGTTCTCTTCTGATGCATGCATCAATATCTTGCTTGCCTTTGCACTACAAGATTGTTTTTATTGGAGATAAAGGAAAAGAATCCAAGCTGAGTGGCAGACATTAAGATAAGTATGCAGGTAGTAAAACTGTTCTACTGAATAATGTTAGTCACACTAAAGTATGACTGTAAGTTAAGTGTGTGTATGTGTACTTGATGTACACTGCTATACACCAGAAAGTATATATAGCATCTAAAATATGGAAATGGTTTTGGTTTGGTTCAAAGTCAAAGAAATAAATGTTAGTATTTCCAACTCAAGCAGTTGATGGGCTTTTCCAAGTGGTACGAGGGACAAACTGTCCCACACTTAGTGCTTACTGCAGAAGTCAGTCATCCCAGGCAGTCATCTTCCCTCAGTAGTGACGTTTTTCAGATTTTCTTAGTTGTTTCCCATAGCTCTGCATGCAAGGGTACAAAATAAATACCTACTTTAGTTTTTGCAATGATCCTATTGGAGCACAAACCTGTGTAAATGCCATTAACTTGATTTACTCTTATTTTACACGTATGGAAAGAGGATAGAGTAAAATCCTTTCTTACTGATCTGTGTAGCATATAGTACATATGCTTACGGATATTTAGAGGGGCTCTTTTGAAACACCTCAACTTGGGAACAATACGCTGCAAAGGAACGGAGTTTGTAGTATGCATGGACTTGCTCCCTTAAGAATACGCAAGCCCAGTGCCAAATGCCTCCACCCAAATATCCGAGATGTTACTAATTTGATAAGAGACCTTTTCCTGTTTTTTACTAGCCTGTGCAGTTTCTCGAGCTGTCTGTGCTCGGTTCTCACAAAGTGCATTTTTAGTGGCACAGAACATGTCTGCAGAGCGAAACGAAGGTGTAATTGCAGCGCAGGTAGGTGAACCCACACTAGAACAGATAGTCACAGCAGTGAATGTGTGGAAAACGGGCTGGCAACCAGCATGCATGTATAGCTGGATGAGTATTTGGTGTGAACTGCAGAGAAGCATTTGCTTATGACAGTAGTTATCAGTAAAAATACATGCTGGAGCTTTGAATAACATTGAATGGTTTGGAAAAATTGCTAGCAGAATAGATACTGAGAAGGTTCTAGAGTCTTCTATCTAGAAGAACAGATAAAGACAGTAATTGCAAATCAGGACTGTACTGTTCACACAGGGATCTGCCTGAAGATTCATATACAAAATCTGGAAACACATTTTTCCTTCTGCTCCTGTATCTGTCAAAGCAAACGTGCCTGTTGGTTTTCTTCCTGACTCCTAGGCGCCTGCTGTGGAGGTGGCACTCGACCCTGGCACTTCAGGATGACTGAAGGCAGTTGTCTGGTCTGCTTCTCTCCCCAGTAAGTCACTCAGTGTCAGGCAGTCGGAGTTCTCACTGCCACATTTCTTGACACACAGTTATCTGGGACTCGTTCATTTCATTGAGCTTTATATTTTGGGGAGAAAGGGTGGAAAGAGAGGTAGTTGTCACCCAGTTGTGAGGAGGTCTTCCCAGAGCAAGCCAGAAAGCTTTCCTAAGTGCCTGCACTTCATAATTGTATCTTTGAGCACATTAGTTTCAGGATGATACTTTATGGTTAATGTATTTAATCTTTTAGGTGTTCTACACCTTCCATGATTTGTTACTTTGTTTTAAAGCACTGTACTTCAGTCTGAAAAAATATACTGGGAAAAGTCAAAGACACTGATGCTGTCTGGTACCTATTGCATTGTGTGAGTAGTGGTTACAGAAGCCATCACTTCCCATGGTATATTGTCCCTCTACCCTGCTGAGTGGGGAGAAGAGCTGGAGAGGTTAAAAAAGATTATACACAGCAACTGAATTCTAATGATAAATGTGAAGCTGTTCTTGGACAAAATTGTTCAATCCTCTCTGTGCTCAGTTTTCTGCCAGAAGAGATTGTTACCTGGAGAATAACTTCAGGAAAAAAAAAAAAAAAAACCACCAAACAGGAAATAATTCTGTATGGTTTCTTTTTTGGTTTTTTTTTTTTTTTTTGGGGGGGGGGGGGGTTTTTTTTTCTTTTTTTACACTGATGTATTTCACAAATGTTCCTTCATTACTTACTTTCAGCTGGTGACAATTATTTTTCCTCTGAGTCTCAAGAGGTTTAAAGTAGGCCCTGAATTAGAAGTATGAGGAAATCCCCACTGAGAAACGGAGTTTCAAAACTAATGTTTTTGCAAAGAAGAAAAAGAAATGTGTGCGGTCTTTGGCTGGTCTGTAACCACAGCATGGTCTTTTCAGCATTCCTTTCCCTGACATGCAAAATGTTTCCCAAACTCCCATCCTGTTGTTTCTAGGGACCATGTGAGACTGCATGCAACTGGTAAAACTAAGGCAGTAATCATGTGGCACCATAAAACTCTTTCATATTCTATTTTATTGAAAGTAAACAGTTCCCAGATTACACATCCTGAGTACACAGGAAAATGGAGTAAATTAAGGAGCGTTATGTTCCTTTTATGCTGTGTATGTTGGGGGTGGGGGAGTGGGGTGGGGGATAAAGTCACCAACCCGTGGTGCTGCAGGACTCTGCAGGTATGAGCTGCTGCTTGGAGGGCAGGGCCAGCCCTGCTGGGCTCCTACTTGAGCCTGAGGACCACCCCTGCTGCCCTGTCTGTTAACTCATGATGGGGACAGGGACACGGCACGACTGTGCTGCTGGTGTAACCACGACAGGAGCAGTGTTCCTGTGTCGTATAGAAAAAGTACATCAGGTTAAACTAAATTCCTCAAGTAGTTAAGATTAACAAATATCTGAATCATAGTGCAAGTAGAGCTGGTGATAAACATGTTGATCTCTATGTCTAAAGACCCACTGGTTTTAATGCTACTTTTTCTCCCCGTCCAGACATCTTACATGTTTAAAGATTGGTTCCTGATTAATGTTTCTCAGCTAAGTTGATGGAGAATTCACCCACCTGTGACCCTAGTTTAGGGAAAAAAACAACCAAACAACTCAGGGAAGATTTGAACCTTAAAATACAGCCGTGAGTATGCACCTATTTATGTACCTTTTGGGGAAGGGATGCCTGGGTTTTTGTTGGGTCTAACTGTTCTAGCACAGAACATTATTGGTGCACGTTGGTAGGGTTAGTGCTGTTACTGAAATGGTACATACACTGTAACCATGCAGGTGTTACCTTATTTGATTAGCAAATAATAATACACTGAGGACTGCTATACTGAGCAAGACCAAAAAAAAGTTTATGAGGAATCTGTAATAAAAACTCAGTTCAGTAAGTCTGTGACAAGAGAGATCCCACCGCAGTGGAACCACCCCTTTTGTTAACAACTGGTTAAACTGATAAGGTTTCTTACTGCCATCTACTGTACGAATGCTTCAAGTCAGAGGGGAATAATTCTGTCTCGGTTCTCAAATAAATAAAATTGCTTCTGAAAAGAGAGGGAGAAAGCAGAGCTTGATTTCTCTCTACATCTAACATTCCCTTTATTTGTCATCTTTTCAAATTCACAGATAATTTGGGGTTTTTAAACACTCAACCTGCAAGCTTCGGTTTGGGCCTGTAGCAGTTATAAATGGTATTTAATAGGATGCAAGAGCAGAGCTGGGCTCGTGATTTCAGAACTGACCAGCCCTTTATCGGGGAAATGCTAATATGCCTTACTTGTTTCCTATCATTGAAACCTTGGATTTTGGCTGTTAAAACATTACCCATCTTTTCAATTTCAATGGAAATGCTAAATTTAGGGGCATGTCACTGTAGAATGTTGCCACATCAGTGAGATAGGGAAGCAAATGAGATCATCATAGCAAAACCGCTGAGATCAAAGTCCAGACCTACAAGCAGGAGCAGCCATAACATCCGTTAAACATTGCTGAGACATCAGGATCCACAAAAGCACTCGCAGAAATGGAGGAGGACTGACAGAAGTGATGAAGTTGTTTTCAAAATGCCTGTAGATCTTTTTTTTTTTTTTTTTTGAGTCATGTTTTAGGAAATACTAATGAAGCCTCATGATTTGCAAATACCTGATGTTTCCACATACTGTTGACCACCAGCAGCAGAGTGAGCATGTTACACCTTTTGATGGTGGGCTACACCACTGCAGAACAGTATAAAAGCTACTGCCCACCTTATTGTTGTTCCCCAGCTCACACAGTAATGCTGTTATGAAAAAGCCAGTGAAAAAAGTAGCGTACAACTACAAGAGCAAGATGACTGGGAAGATACATACGCACTTTAATGTCTCATGTTACTGAGCCTTTGGCATTTGTCTTACTCAAACAGCCTTAAAGGATTCTTGGTGGTGAGTCTAAAGCTGCCCCGTGTCGAGGTGAGTGAGCGCAGCCCTGCTTTGCTGAGAGACCCATTGTGTCGCCCCGTTCTTTATCATCCGAGTAAGGCATATCTCGTCACACAGGCTTTTCAAATCTGGTAAGCACAACTTGGCAAGGAGGCAGCTGGTTTCATGCTAAACCATGTGGAGTTTTTCCACCATGCCAGAGGGGTCTCCAGATGGACTTTTCTGGCCATGTTACGTAAGGAAGATGGATTACAGCTGAGAGCCGTTGCCTGTACTTCTAAGTGGTTGATGGACAAGGATAGAAGAAAAACATCTTTGTTAAACATTTCTGTTGAAACTGGAATTGGGTTAGCCTAGTGCTTGCTGTCCTCATTTTCTATGGCTATCAGTGCGAGCAGAAGATTCTCAAAAACCTTCTAAGCCTGTTATCTCAACTCAAAGTTAACAAACCCAGCAGCTTAGGGGAAGAGAGAACAGATAACAGCAGGCCATGTTGTGCTACTGGATTTAACACAAAGCTCTTCATTAAGGCAATCGGAGAAAAATGGCAAGCTCCATTTCTGGCTTAGGCCCATTCAAAAGTGTGATGCCAAAGAGTGTTCCTACTGAGCAGGTCAATGTAAGAATGCAGAAAATCCTGCTGCAAAAGGCTTCCAGAGACAGTTTAACACCATGAAAATGACTTACGAGTCAGTAAATACAGCATCCTGTACCAGTTGGGTATGATGTTGTACTGTGATAAGCAACAGAGTTTTATTGAGAAAATACTAATGAGAAATAAATGCCTGCAGTGAAAAGTGTAGCATCTGGTCTGCATTTGACTTCACGCATGAAAGCTATTTGGCCTGAATTCCTGCCAAATCCTGCAGTTTTTGAGATCATCAGACATGAAGGAGATTGAACTCTCTAAGTTAACATCTCAAAATTTTCTCCTAGCAGAGCATATGCGGAGTTCTAAAAGGACAGACTCACCACTTTTGCTTACAAGTATGGCTCATTTTTTTGTGTTTTTTAAGCTATTGGAGTGGCCATTGTTAAAGGCTGTTAGCTGTTGTTCAAGAATCCTTCAACATCTATACATTGTGGTTTATGTCATTGTCTAAATACCCCAGAAAATCTCCACGAAATAAATGACAAACCCCTGCACAATCCATCAGACTGGACACCGTGGGCTTTCTACACAAGGAGCTTTCTGCATTGCTAAGTAATGATACATCCCGGTCCACCTATTTGTGATTTACCAGGGTTTAAGGTCCTTAGAACAGTCCAGTCTAAGGCATTCCCTTGAGAGGACTGACTTGGAACAGTTAAAAAGAAAGGCTACTATGAACCTTTCTCAAGTGTTTGGACGCTGTTGTGTTCTCCATAGCATGCCAAGGGCTCTGCTGCTTTTGGTACCACCTCTAGAATTTCTACTCATCCTGGACTACGGTCTGCTTAGTTCACACAAACTAGCTCCTCCCTGTCCTCCCCTCCTGCACCAGGACTATTGGACTAGGTAGTCTGAAATCCAAATAAAGAGCATTAAGAGTGCTAAAAAAGGACTGAAACGAACTGTTAATGAGGGGTTTTTTTAACCTTCTTTGGACCTAACAATCTGCTCTAGCATCATTGTAATTAGTAATTTCACAGCAATGACATATAGAAAGGGGATGACTGAGTATCTTCATACTAATGTAGATCTTTGGATGCTCCGGTTAGACGTGTGGACTAACAATTCCACTGACAGCTTTGAGTGGCTCTGGATTTGCCTTTGCATTAGGCACATACAGTCTCTTTAATTGTCATGAAAGGCTGATGGGAGGATCCCAAATGTGCAGACTCATCCAGTCGGCAAAGCTCACAAGAGTCCTGGTTATTAGAGGTATTCTTGGATGGGATTTGGATCTAGCTGACATGCCACCTACCTGTCAATCTGAGTCTGCTGATGCACTGAAAATCCTTCTTTCCTTCTGCCTTCTTGAGTAATATTATCACTATTTGGTGACTCTTCAGTCTCTTCAGCTTGCTGCTCAGTCAACATTCAGATCATTAAAGACAGCTATTAAAAGTTTATTGGAAGTGGAAGGTTTGGAGATAGTTTAAAAGCATCAGTTGAAGGGCATTGGCATCTCTCGAGCCTGTCTAAAGGGAGCGACTACATGGAAAAATTATTTCTGTGAGCAAATGCTTGCGGTGTCATTGGCACTGCTCTAGGCCAACGTTTGACTCTAAAACCAGCTTTGGAAAATTCAACGTTTGTAAGTAATGTCTCCCTAATCTAGATTAAATACGCTCGTCTTGTAGTTGAAAGGTTTTATCTTGGTGTTAGCCTGTCTTGCCCTGCTTCGCTTCTGCCCGCCGCACATTTTGCAGCAGGCTTTTTTCGTGTGGTCCCGCCATCGTTTGCTGTGGAGCGCTCAGTTAAGATCGGACATTATGTCGTGGTTTGAAGTATCCCTCATGTCCCCTCTGTCCTCTTCCCGTACGCCGCTGCCGCGGAAGCGCTGGTTCAGCCCCGCTTATTCTGCCGGAGCCGCCTAGGTGCTGGCGGGGGTTACAAGCCGACTGCCACCGGGAGAAGGGGCAGGCGCTGCTGAGCCGGCGGGGGGACCGGCCCCGGCTCCGTGGGGGCCCTGCGGGGCGCGGGGAAGCGGAGCC
>NW_009648717.1:2141051-2157815 GCF_000708025.1 Charadrius vociferus | reverse complement strand
GGCGCGGCCATCGAGCGGAGCAGGGACCTGCTGCGGAGGATTAAGGTGCTGAGGGGGCGGGGGTCTCACTCCGTGGCCGGTGCTCTCACTCCGTGGCCGGTGCTGTGCGAGCCAGCCCGCCGGGGGGAAGCGGGCGGGGATCTCCCTCCCGCGGGCTTCTCCATCGCTGCGAGAGACTTCGGTCAAGTGTTGGGGGGGGATCGTTTCTGGGGGCCTTGGGGAGGAGAGCGAACCCCGCCGAGCTGGTGGGGCTGGCGCCTGCGGTGCTCGTTGGGTTCCCCCTCCGCCATCACAACTGGATCCCTGAATGTTGCAGGAGCTATCTGTCGCAATATTCCAGCATTTTTCCTCTTAACGTAGCGTCAGCGAAGGCTGCCGGAGCTTAGGGAGCTTAGGGCAGGCAGAGGTTGATGCGGGGAGGTGGTGGAAGGGAGGTCCAGCACGGGCATGGGAGGACGAGGGGAGCCCTGCCGGGCTGCAGGCGGGAGAGAGAGAGAGAGAGAGGCAAAGGGGCTGATCAAACGGCGCGTTGTAGTTACTTGGAAAATCTAACTCAAGCTCCTTTGAAATTTTGCGTGCTAAGAGATGATACAGTTTGCATAGTGCGTATTAACTCTGTAATTTCTGTTTCTATTCAGCTTTTCTTGTGTGTCCTGATCATTAATTTAATTAAATCATTAAATGAATTACTTTTAAATAAGTTATTGGTGGTGTTAGATGTATTTTTCTCAGTTGCTGGATTAAAATGCCTCCTTTTTAAAAGCAGCTTGTTCCAGTGCAGCCCAACTAGTATTTAACAAAATTTCAACTGTAATGTGACAACAGTGTGCAGGTGTATTTGTGTATTTGTAGAATTGCATTGACATCTTTAGCGTTTGGGAGAAGGTCTTTTTTAACTGTAAAGATCCTTCTTAATATCTTCTGTCTGTTTTCTTTGACAGGATGAAGCAGGAATCCCAGGCATACTAATTGGAGTTTCGGTAGACGGAAAGGAAGTCTGGTCAGAAGGTTAGTATATGGGAGTCATAGTCATGCACGCTGTTGGGAAGTGAAGAACCTTGTAAAAATGAACCTTCAGACACACTGATCAAGCTGGGATTTCATCCAGTTGATGTCCCATCTCCAGGCAGTGGCCAGAAACAGGTGCCTAGGGAGTACGAGGTGATATTTTCCTTGGTAAACTTCAATAATTTCCAGAAACTGATAATTTATTAGCTTCCTGAATGTGCTAGTATACCTCAACAGTTAAGTTTAACAACTTTTCTACCATTAATTTGTTAGTATGGTCTTTGAATATACTTGTACTCTAGACATACAGGTGTATGACGGTCTGGTAGAATTGTATGTAGGAGGTAAAGAACTGTTCTCCCCACAGGAATCTACTTAATAGTCAAAGTAGTAGTAGCTCACATTTGGTCATCTGTCTCCTGTTTGTGGGCTGAGCTGTAGATTTTTATTGAGAAGGTACTGAGATTTAACAGGTGGTGTCCTTTCAGAAATTGTAAGTGATATTTCTGGTTACATAGTTTAGTTTTAAATAGAGTCTGTTAGTGCTGCTCATATCATGTAGACATTTGATGTTTATTTAAAAAAACCACTGAACTGTGTGTCTGTTTTCAAAACATTTTCATGATGTGTTTTGGGTTTTTTGGACAGCTTAAATGGTAGTAGTAAACGTCAATATATTTCATTAATGTGTAATAGAATTTGAAAAAAATGTCTTTGTAAGTAAGATTGTTACTAACTTTCATCTGACACTGTTTTTGCATTAACTTCTATGTATGTATAAAGCTGATTATAGGTTTTAATTTCTCTTTCATCATGACAGAAGTGAGTTGGAGAGCCTCTGGTACCTTTTGTCATGTGGCCTAATAAGAAAATTGTGCTAGAAACTTAATCACAAACTCCCTCAAATCAGATAGCTTTGTCTGGTCTCAGATTATCTAGCAATGAAAGCAGAAGTTTTTGTAAGACTTCTGCAGAATCCCTTCCTTGACACGCAGGGAAGTGCCTGAGGGAGCTAGTGCCAGGGTTGCAATTTATCACCCGAACTGCCACATCCAGTAGTAAGACAACTACATGTGGGAGCGTAAGCCATGGCAGAGCTTTCTGCACCCTGCTGCGCGTGGACATAGCGAACAACACTGCCTTTAGTAGGGCAGCCGGGAGGTGGGTAACATTGCTGGAGCGGACTTCTGGCTTGTTTTGTTGTCTTCCTCCCTTCTTCATGGGACAGGGGGGGAATAGGAACAGGTGTAAGTTGCACATACTCTGTGGCCACGGTACTAAACCTGCTTTCTTGCTAAACTGGTGGGAGTGATGGAGATTCGGAAGGTATTTTCACTGAGGGGTACAGCATCTGCGTTCATAAGCACTATGCAAGCACTTGAGTAGCAACTTTACGTAAAAGGAAGGGTCTTGGGCAACTGATGTGTCATCTGTTTTATTTCTTGTATTTTGGCAAGGGTTTTTTTCCCCGAGTAGTTCATTATTAGACTGCAATTTTATATAGACAGACGGCAGGCCTTGCTTGTACTGACAGCTGCAAATTATGTATTACAGCATTTCGTTGCTTTTTGTACTGCAACATCACTTGCAGTTTCTTCAAACCTAGCTGAAACTGAAGACTAGTGTGGGAGCTTGATAGCCTTATTAATTCCAGTTCTCGCTACCAGAATTGTGGGTTGGTTACAAAGCAAAACGCTGCTGTGGAGGCTATTAAGCTGTCTTTTAATTGAAGTCATGCTGAGTGATGTGGAAACATAGTGTATAGCACTACTGTTTTGTGAAGCTTTACAGCTTAGGTAATTGCTATGAGTTTGTGATTGATTTCCTTTCTCAATTTCTGTATTGATAAAATAAGACTCTTTACTGTTTCAACCATTTATTTAGAACAAGAAAAGGAGTATTTATGACTGTTGGTCGTTTATTATACAGTCTAGATTTTGGTCTCTAGTTTTTTTACATTGAATATTTGACTTCTGGAGTGTACATTTTGGCTTAATCTTCAGTCTCGTTTATCATGAGGTTTGTTTTGTAGTCTTAATCAGTAACTTGAGATGCCATTGGCCAATGCAATGGGCTTTGATTAACTGTTTATACTACATTAAAATGTTATTAACTTAATTGAAGCAGGAGCAGGGATAGTCCAATGCTTCATGTCCCAGTTTAGCTAGAGGAAAACCATTTTAAGGAGGCAGTAAATCTAATTAATTGCAAATAATTAATTCAGCATGTCTCTATGCAAAATATTTACCACAGTGTTTTTGTTTTCTTAAAGGTTTAGGTTATGCTGATGTAGAGAATCGTGTAGTATGTAAGCCAGAGACGATCATGCGAATTGCTAGTATTAGCAAGTGTCTTACAATGATGGCTGTTGCTAAATTGTGGGAAGAGGGGAAACTGGATTTAGATGCTCCAGTGCAGAAATATGTCCCTGAATTTCCAGAAAAAGTCTACGAGGGTGAAAAGGTATGTAATTGTTTATTGGTAATACTTTCTTGGATTTTTGTTCTTGGCATTGTACAGCCATATGTGTGCAGGTGCTTATATCTGGACCAAGTCCTGTAAAACGCCCAAAATCACTTACACAAGTACTGATGTTTGCTGCTCGAGAAAGCAGTGCTGGAAATTTGGATCTTCAGTTTTATATCAAGTGTGTCATGTGTGCATATATATGTGTATATTTTAATGGGTTTGATACATGATATTTAAATGGTCTTGTATCTTTGTTCCTTGTCATGTTGAATTTTACTTTTCTGGTGATTTAGTGTGCATCATCTCTTTAATGAAGAGAGCTCACATTTAAATATTGTCCTTTCTACTTAGGTCGCTATTACTACAAGACTATTAGTTTCACACTTGAGTGGGATTCGTCACTATGAAAAAGATATTACAAAAGTAAAGGAAGAAAAGGAAAAGGCAAACAGAGCACCTAAACTAACAAAACCCTATCAGGATAAAGACCAAAAAGAAAAAGAAGGCAAAGAGATTGAAAAGACTGATTCTGTCAAACCGAGAAAAGAACGTGAAGGTGAGGTAAAAAGCCGAAATTCAAAACCTGGCAGGAGAGACAAGGAATTTGAGCAAGAAGAGTATTATTTGAAGGAAAAATTTGAAAGTGTGATTGAGTCACTGAAGATATTTAAAAATGATCCTTTATTCTTTAAACCAGGTGAGTTTCTATTCATTTAGACCAAAATGTGCTCTTCTGGTGAAATTTTTGTTTCAAATTGTTTTACATGCAGTGAGGATAGCAGAGCCCAGTAAAGAGTGTTTGTGTGGGATTTTTGTTTTGTTCTGCTTTTCTCTCTCCACCCCCTTTTTTCTTTTCCTTCGTGTGCCCCATTAAAAGCTCAACAGAGAGGTATTTGGGCTGCTCTGCACAAACCATGTGGTCATGTAATTTTCTTAAAACTGACATAACTTTTGAAGACTGAACTGATCAGGATTTTATCAGTTCAATTTTAGATAACAGTCTTGTATAGGTATCTTTATCAATCTACTGACTTAAAGAATTATGCTTGTATAGATACCTTCTAATGGTGTATCTGCACCATAATCCAGCAGGTTCAAAATGTGATGTAGCCAAGACTTCAAAGGTAATAAATACAAAGAGTCCTAGATAATGCAGGGGAGAAGAGAAAGTGAGACTTGCGGTAGAAATAAGACTTTTCTCCCAGGAGCTTTAAGTAATGCAAAGTGCTACAAAACGTACCAGTTACTGAATTTGTAAATGCTAAAGGAGATTATAATTTTGGTAACAAATTTGTGTCTGCAAAATACTTTGTAAGCAGATGCCAACTTGCTGTATTCATGCGTATCTTCTAGATATGAACCGAAAGAAAAAAAGATTTACTGAGGCACTAAAGCAGAGCTAAAAGATTTTACAGAAAGGCCACAGAATCACAGAATTGTTGAGGTTATTTATTGTTGGAATTATTTAAGTTAATTCTAGCCAGGACTTTGAGGAACTTTGGGTGTAAGTTCTAAATGAACAAGGGTAACAAGCAAATGGTACACGTTGCTGATAAATGGAAATTAACGTGCATTAAGAGGAGAGGGATAGGAAGGGGGAGAAGTTAACGACTTACCGTATGGGAGAGTTCTAAGAACCATTTCACGTGAGAGATATGTCTGGACTGTGGCAGTTTGGCAGTTGCTCAATAGGTATATGTTTCATAAAAGATGTTAGCACAAGAATGAGATTTTTAAAAATGAAACGTTTTATAAATAAATTAGATTGTCTTAAATAATATACATGTTAGTGTTCATATAATCTTTCAGGATATTCTAGCACTAGAAAACTAGAACTTAGAAACACTATGATAGGAGTGATCAAGACCTTTGAAAACCTTGAGCGAGTACTACTACCCTTGTCTTTCCATCTCTAGGGTATAGACACACAAACAAGACACAGTAAGTGAGCATCTTTTACAAAGTAATTTTATGGTTTGCTTCAGCTTTCCAAATCCAGACTTCCTTGTTAGAACTGGTATGGTAAATCTTGTGGAGAGGATGCTAAATGTAAGTCTTCGCCTCTTGGCATGAAACCTGGCTGTACATGCAGATCCCTGAAAATTTTTTAGTGCTGTTCTCAGAGCTACCCGCGCATGGCAAGCACCTGTCTGCTGCAGTACAGAAATTCCCAGGGCCCAGTATCATAAACTTGTAATTCACATCACATTAATGGGGATGGAGGGGGTGTCTTTTAATTGATTATTCATTGCTATATATAGTTTTATTTGCATATGTGATTACTTAAATTTTATCCTTCAGATTCCATTTAAGCATCATGCGGCTAACTTCCCCCCCCCCCTTTCTCATTGTGTTTCTTCAAGGTAGTCAGTTCTTGTATTCAACATATGGCTTTACTCTCTTAAGCGCTGTTGTGGAGAGAGTTTCAGGACAAAAATTTACAGATTATATGCTAAAAATGTTTCGTGATTTGGATATGCTATCAACTGTACTAGATGACAATGAAGCAATGATATATAACAGAGCAAGGTAAACAAGGATGAACCTTTTTTTTCCACAATTGTTGCTCTTTCTATCTTTATTAAGCCAAATGAATTAAGAATGTGTGTATTCTATTTTTTTCAGGCTTTTAATTGAAGTGGTTTGTTATTTCAAAGTTAGTCATGTAACTGATTTTATGTCAGCATTAGAGTATTGATTCTGTAATTAGCATGTGAAATGGCAGAATAGGAAATATTTCCTGATAGAAGAGTATATATGGGGGAAGTGGCAGGGGTGACTTTGAAGTTTGCATTTATTTTGGGTACAAATAAGCAGGTAAGTGTAGAGTAAAATACAGGAGGAACTAGGAGATTATGTTAGAATGTATAGTTACCTTGGTTTGCTTAATATACTGACTTTAAGAGTTCCGTGGCATTGTAATAGTCTCACAGTAACAAAAGTTTTTAATAAATTTAATTGTAGTATCAATTTTAACAAGAATTACAATTCTGTGTTAACCCCGATCATGTTTTACCTATTGATTTCTTTTTATTACTTTAAAAAACTACAAAAAAAACCCAGAGAAATTTATATATCTAGATAATCCATTCCAATATAGTGGATAAGCGTAGTTTCTTCTCTTTCTCTCTAGTCTTATTTTATTGACTTAACTGGCTGGGTTCTGAAATTGATTTATTGAATCACCTGTTAAATGTTGATGTTGGAGAAGAGTTCTAACAATCACAAAAGCAGGTTTTGGAAAAAGTCTCATGAAAATGAGAATCAAACCTTTAAAAAGTTTGGCTTCTAAAATGCTCTCAAAAAAAGAAAATGGTGATGAACATGTTGAATCCAAAGCGTATAGTACTTACATGTAAGTGTGTATTTAAAGCGTATGTGTGTATATGTATGTACTAACACACACAAAGCAGTTTGTAATGTTTTAGGGATAGCTTTACTGCTGTATTCCAAGATGCTTTGTGCTGGTATTTATTTTGCTTGCAAATTTTCAGAGGCTCTTCCGGCTGTAGATCTGTATGCTAGTGATGTTCTCATAAATTATCAAGCTTGTACAGTCAAGTTCATTTAAATATATGCGTGTATATTAACCCTTTTATAAACTGAAATATGGTAGGGATGAAAGAATTGGGACAGATGGTGTTTGAGGGTCTTTTACGGGCTACTTACTGTTTAGCAAAACTGAGGTACTACTGTGATGGCTTTGCTTCCACAAATAGCTAGTTTGGTGCCTCAAATTACAACATGTTGACATGGTTTTTGTTTAATGGTTTGGTTATACTATATTTCACTAACATGAAAATGTTTTTAAAAAAAACATGTTTTAGATCTCGTCGAGGTGTAAGTCAAGCATTTCAGCATCTTTGTAACAGGTGTTGTGATCAAAAAACTGACTATAGGGACACCAAGATAAACAAGTCACTGGCAGAGCTGATGGTGGTCCTGGACCATTCATCTCTCTTCCTTTGCTTCAACCTCTGATTTTCAGTGTTAGGGCTTTCAGAAGTTCCCTAGAAGTTTTGCAGTGTAAGTGCGGACTAGATAGGGAATGTATCTCTGTACTGTTTGATAGTAGAATTGCCCTGACCCGTCCCCCTCCCTCCCCTTTTATTTTTTTTGTGCATGGTTCCTTTTCACAACTCTCCGGGTAGTACATGGACATCTTATGGTCTAAAGGCCAAAGGCTGAAATTCATCAGATTATATAATTATTCAACATTCCTTTTCATATGTTGTATGAAATGAATCCAGTCGTGATTGGAATGTTTCTTTCAAAAGCGTAATTCAGTCTGCACTCCTGTTGTGTTGTTCCTGACAGTTCATTCCACAATTCTGGTTGGTAGTTTCTAATTTGTATTTTAATGACAGGTTTTGCAAGACTCTTTTGTGCTTCTCACTTTTCTTATTAGTTCCAGAATATTCAGTTGTTGTAGAATATGGTAACTGTAATGGGGCAGTGGGGAGAAATCAATCATAAATGGAAGCTGCTGTCTCAGAGCAGCCACCTAAGACCAGTGAAATTTCAGCTCAGTGTTTGATAATCGTGGAGTTGTTGTAGGAGATTTCTCTTCCTTAAAACACTTTAAATCTAGTACAGGGTTTTAAGAAATATCCTGTGCTGGCTGCTCTGTAGATTTCTGTCACAGCTCTTATTTGTATGTTGCCTTTACTCTTAGTATATCCTAAGAGTAAGAAGAAGGATGAGTACTTTTATTGAAACTAAGCTTATAACCTAAGAAGTCACCTTAATTTTTGTTTTCCTGTCTGAATTTCTTGTTGATTTTTCTGCAAGAAATATATTTAAGAAAAATATCTTTTAAAAAATTTGAAAGTTTCATGAGAACAAGCTAATACATGCTCAAATTGCTCTTTTAAGGTAAGGCAGCTTAAAATAGTTGTGTATGGTATATGAGAATGACAAGTTGAATTTTCTTGAATTCTAGGTGTTATGTTTACAACAAAAAGGGACGGCTGGTAAACGCACCATATGTGGACAACTCTTACAAGTGGGCTGGTGGTGGCTTTCTGTCATCAGTAGGTGACCTTCTGAAATTTGGAAATGCCTTGTTATACAGTTATCAAGCTGGACAATTTAAAAACAGTAATGGCAAACTTCTTCCTGGGTACCTCAAACCAGACACAGTCGCAATGATGTGGACCCCGGTGCCAAAAACAGAAGTATCGTGGGACAGGGACGGTAAATACGCGATGGCTTGGGCTGTAGTAGAGAAAAAACAACAATGTGGCTGTTGCAGACAGCAGAGACACTATGCATCTCATACGGGTGGTGCAGTGGGGGCAAGTAGCGTCCTCCTGATTCTTCCTGAAGAGTTGGACTCTGAAGCTATAGATACTGGGCTAGTGGCACCACCTAGAGGAGTAATTGTTAGTATTATCTGTAATATGCAATCGGTTTCACTCAACAGCACTGCCTTAAAGATTGCAAGGGAATTTGATAAAGAAAAATGGGCACAATATATAGATTAAAAAAGAGGTACGTGTAACTGAACTCGCTGTACTGCAACACGAAAAACAAATGGAGAAGGGTGTAATTGGACTTTGAGATCACTAAGAATACGTGAAGAAAAAGCATCAAAAATTCACTTCATTAACTTCTGCTAGTGGTGCTAAACTAACGTGTAACTGGAATTCATCTCTCAGGGAAGTTCCTAACTTACGGAAAAGGAGAATGTAACAGTCAAATTTGACTTTCTGTAGTACCTGTCTAAATTGTCATTATATTAGCAGGTTGTTTTTCTCATCCAGTCAAGCACTTGACCAAGATTTTTAAAACTACCATCAGTTTCTTGCGCTGAGAAGTACAACAAATTATCTACCTTAAATGTTAAACTTTTGAAAAAATTCACATCTTGATTTGAGCACACAAAGACATAATTCATTATTCTTAGTTCTAGTCTGCCAAAACTGGTCAGTATTACTTTTTAAAGAAAAATGGTTTTACTGTTTTTACATTTTCACATAGTGCTTTTCGTATTTGCTTAAAAAGCAAAAAAACCCAACAAACCCCAAATCTTGAAGCTACATCCAGAATGCAGATTTATACCAGAAGTACACTTTTGTCAGAGCTGTGGATTGTTAAGAATTAGAAAAGAACGAAGCTAAAGTAATGTAAGTAAAAATCTTTTTGTTATTTAGATGTCCTCTCTTCCGTTTGTATTGGACACAGAGAATGTGTGAAACTAGTTTACTGTGAAATAAGGGTATTACTTCCACAGTCGAATATGCCCAAATAGCACAACATGGTGAGCTGTCAAACTGTCTCATTGTTTTTGAATGATACACATGCTAACTTTGGTAGCCAGAAATGGCCCTGTGTTCTGTAATGTAGATATTCCTCTAGATATAGGAATAGGAACTCAAGTCAATAAAATTTAAAGCCCATTCTTGAAGCCAGTAGTAGAAGTCTCTCAGACTTTTGAGAGGTTTTTTTTCTGAAAACCATCCTTTTTTTCCATTTGGAGTCCTGCCTCGAGGAGTTACTTTTTTGCACAGGGTTGAACAAGAAGTTGCGATAGGGTTCCAAAGAAGCATTTCCAAATCTTCAATTTTACTATAGGAATACAAGAATATCTGAATGTGTTAATTTTATATATTCCATAATGGCATGGAAGATATCAGTGATCTCCAATATTTACCCCCACCCCACTTCCCCTGCAGTTACATCAGACAGTATTTCCAGGCTGAGACAAAACTAAATATCCTTCCGGAAAGGTTTGAATACTTACCTCCCTGCACTGTGTAGCAGCTCTGCTTCTCCGAATTTAAGGAGCAAGATAACAGCTAGCAGGTGATAGCCTTACTGGCCTCTTTCCCAAGTTAGTGCTTCTGGTATTAACTTCATAGTTGTTACCTGCCCTGTGATGAAGCAAACTGCTGTCGTCTCTGTTCCCAGTATGCCTATGATAACATTTATTACCTAAGACTGACGAACCAGGAAACGTAGTATTTTGAGGTATTGGTGTTAGAACTACATTTTTAATTGAAGCTAGTAGGACTAGTTTAGTACTCTTCATAATTATAATAATTCTTGTGCCTTAAAACAGGAAAATCTTACAGCTAAATTATTTGCTTGGGTTTTCTGGCCCACTCACCAAAACTTCCTTTTTATTCACTATTAATGGGTTGTCTTTATCTCAAGAATATCAAGCCAGTAGAGACAACAGAGAGAACCTTTCTGGATAAACTTATTTGGTCAGGCAACAAATTATCTACCCTCCCACTGAGGTCTTTGATATTCTTTGACAGTTCCAATACAGAAGTACTGGAGGTGAACATCTTCTACCATACCAAGGTTTGGGATTTTTTTCAGTCTTGAGTGCCTACTAGCTGGGTAAACGTGCAGCAGCAGAAGTCATTGCCTGTTTTACACAGGGAACAAGAGTAAGTAGTTCTGAGTTGGTTTTGTGTTGAAGAATACCTGAATAGAAATAGACAAAATACAATGTTTTAAATGTAGAAAATCTGAAAAGTAACGGTGTTACTTTAGGATTTATAACATACTTTTTTGCAAATGGTATTTATTGGTCTTGAAAACCATTTTGCATACTTGAGAGAAAACAAGTTTTGCTCACAGACCATTGTGTTTGGATTTAGAGAAAGATTCAGGATGTAGAAAGTATAGGTTTACCATTATGCTTGTCTGCATATGACCAAACACTAATAAATGTAAATATTTGAAGTACATATGAAACAAATAATGGTAAGAAATGTCTTAAGACATTTCTAACACCAAGATATTAATCACAGTGTCTCACTCCCCTCATAGCCTGTCTTTAGCCACCAACCTTTTTTGTATGCATACCATATTCTTTATGCTGTATCTCCTGTAACTTAAGGCTTTTAAAATAAAAGTATTGGAGATGCTATTATGTCTAAATTTCATCTTCCAGTACCTGGAACAGAATGGGTCACTGACTTTCTCTGGTTTGGTGTTTACTTAATCATGAGTCCTTATCTTTCAGGGTAGAGGAAGAGAAGGCAGAGATATGGAAGACTGAGAATCAATCTGGCCTTAGCATGTGTATTCAGGTCACAAGTGAATTAATATTGCTTTGATCTTTGTTCTGAAACCACTTATTTGATGGACTGGCAATAGATGTGGGAAACTGGTCAATTAAGAGCAGCTTTCATGATAAACTTGCTCTTAAATGAACCTTTATTGTGAAAACACAGTATGGCACTGACTTAAAACTGTACTTTTCCCAAAAGGCATGTATACTAAATTGATGCATCTATTTCTGTGTCAAACACCTACTTTTTGCATCTGGTAATTATAAGTGTTTACTGTTTGAACTAATAAAACTTATCTTGCAAATGCAGCGAATTGTAATACTGGGTTTGGGGGGGGGGTTATTCGCTAGAAATGTACAAGTTTTAAGACTCGTAAATAATACAGGTTAAATAGAAATTCCCAACAATATTTAGCTCACCAAGACACCCGATACTTTGAAAGAGATGTTGATACTTAACTTGAGATATTATTTAGTAAAATAAGATATATGTAAGACTTTGAGTGTTTCCTCATGGCTTAAAAAAAATCCACTTTTTAACAGCCATTTAGAAAAGGATGGCTTTTAAAAACTAACTAAAAACCTGTTTCCTCACTGTAAAAAGGTAATTATTTAATGTCAGTATTTAATACTGAAAATGTGCATGGTTTTGCTGTACTATTTTTTTAATGACTGGATACCATTCACAGCTGTTAATGTAGTCTGCTGACTTACTTTTGCTTATATACCATATGCCTTCTCCATACTGAATGCATTCAGTGTTTTGCAAAAGACTTTTTTTTTTTTTTTTTTGCATAGAAGTCTCAGTATAGAATACGAAATGCAGTTTCAAGACCAGATTAGAGCAGGGAAAAAAACATGCATTCCAGAAAAACAGCTGAACGTAAGTGAGTAACTTTATATTTTTATTTATCACCATGTTATTCAACATAGTAAAGGGACTAAAGCAATATTGAAAGCAAATGATCCATTTTAAATCTACCTAACCCTTGCAAGTTAAGGTAGCTGCAGTAATAACGTACACAAAATGCATTCTTACAGCAGTTTCCATCACCATATGCGTTACCCTGCTGTAGTTGATGATTAACAAGGGGAAGGAGGCAACAAGTCCAAGGCTTTTATATTAAGTGACACCACTCAATTAACAATACACCGTTTAAAAGTAAAATTATAAAAATAGAGGTCAGTTGTCTGCAAACTTGCAGGAAAAACTTGCACTTCAGATCATTATTGAAAAAGAGATTCCAGCTCATTAATCAGCAATAGCATGTAATTTTTACAAAATCAATTCTAATTACATTGTGGTATTAACAGGCATTTTCAAACTGGTAAGGCTTTCCGGAACACAGATCCAAACCCACGTGCTGAAGTGTTCAGTGTTGTTTTCTTCTAAATGAACAGCCTGTAAAGAAATCACATGAGTATTGATATGAATAGTCCTTAAATTGTTAGACTGCCTTGGAAAATTGCCCACCCAACTTAAGTAGGAAAACTCATGCAATGAATTTAAATTGCATGTACCACAAGAGGTGAAGATTTAGTGCTTTGAGTGTGCTCTAACTCAGCCAGAACAACATGGCTGTCTTATAATTCTTCTTAAAATAAGGCTAAGGTGTATTACGTCTTTTCTTCCAGATGCCTTTTAAAATTTCAGTCTACTGTTCCATGCCTTAGTGATAACAAAACCCCAACTGAAACAGCTGCTAGCAGTGTTGATACCTTTTCAACTGCTCAACAGCCTTACTTCAAGTACTCTGTCCTCATATAAACTACATCCATATAGTACAAGCACTACTATATGTAATTTGCATATACATTTACCTTTTGTCCTTTAAAGGAAACAGTAATAAAATCTGGATTTGTTCTTTTTTTTTTTTTAAAACCCTCAAGTGTTTCCAATGCTTTTCATATACCCCAGACATTGGGTTGCATTTCAAGATATGCTGGTGCTGTACCAGTTATCTGTATATAATTATCAGTGATTATTTTGTTCCTTTACAATTTATACAAAACAAATGTTGATTAGGCAATGTGAGCCAGGGAACTGCCTTACAGTACTGCTGTTTAAAAACAAACAAGCAAGCCATCACTGACTAGCAGTGACACAGAATCACTTTAGCCTGGCAAAAGTACCCTACTTCTTTAACGGCGCTCTTTAACGCTGTAAACTTATCTCAGAATTAAATGGGTAGTATTTATTACAGATAGGCTAAAGGAAACAACAAGTCAAACCTCCTAAAATCAAGTGCGTTTGATCAGAATGTAGCTGCTTAGCTGCCTGGCCCATCTGTATATCCATTTAAAAACAAGAATCCGAAAAAAAAATAATTGCAATTCAGGGCCCATGAACAACGTTTTTACTAGCCAACTCTAAGCAATTTGCACAATAAACATTCCAATATCAGTTTTCAAAATCAAAGCTAAAATATTTGCAGGCTATAAATACATAAATGCATTTATGCAAGTGGAATATTGAGGCTGCTAAACATTGCCCCTTACCTTCTGTGAGCCTGGCTTTCCCTCCAGTAGGCTGACACAGGACAGTTGAGCACCCTACACACAGAACTACTGTCTGAGCATGGCTGAATACAGTGGTGATCTTGTAGCATCCTGGAAAAGAGCATTATTAAACTTTCCACTGAGTATTTCTAGCATGATTTTTTTATGGTATGTGTAATTGAAACAGATACTCTAAATACACTTGTCCAAAAATGGATCTATATTTCATTATACAGCATACCAGGTAAAACAAAGCAAAACATTGTTATTGAGGTCTGAAGTCCTTGCTTTTACTAACGTGCGTGTGAAAGCAAGTCAGTTAACTGAAACTGTTATGACTCCCCGTGTGAAAACGAACGCAGCCTGCTGGCTGACAAGCCCTAATTCGCCTGTAGTTTGTCTCCTGCGAAAAAGTCACGGAGTTTGAGACTAGCCTTCTCTGCTGAAGAGAAGAACCCATCTAGCTAGAGAAATATTTAATTTGTAATACTAGAACATTGCTGTTCACCAAGTCTGGCAGCTGTGAATATAAACACTGCTGTTCAAGTCTGTGTTTGCTTTCTGTTTAATAATTGATACACCTAAGGCATGTGTTTGGTTACATTCTACAAAGGTAGCGTCATACTTAAATGAGAAGACTTGCACAGAATAACTTCACTAATTCCAGATGCAAGAAGGGGCACCAGCAACATTTTGTCTACTTCTAAATTCTAGGACTTAAGAAAGAATGAAATCACTCCCATACGTGGCTTAGGCAAAGGGATTTTCACTGCTTTCGTTCTTTTCCCTGAAAAGTATTTTTAATTACCCAAGAGGAATTTTTGGAGAGAGAAAACTTGTAAGGGATTTAATCTAGGTGTGGATATAGAAAACAAATGGATAAAGGTGAGCATAGATTCCATTTTCACCATGTGTGGACCAGAAAAATAAGACAGAATACGTGTTGTGAGGAAGGTCTCGGAAGGCTGTCTGACAGTAGAACTGGTTGGTAGAGAGAACTCCTGTTAGACATAGTAACAAATTTCTGCTTTGTTTAAATCACAAATAGTAACATCACGAATCTTTGTTTGCAAAAAAAAAAAAAAATTGCTAGCAGCAAAAATTTAACCCTAGCAAATGTTGGTTTTCCCCCATGAACGTGATCTTCCATGTTGATGAGTTTTTAACTTTGTGGATTTTGCAGGGAAATGAGCCCAATCTGTTTCAGTAATGAGGTAGCAACTTCCAACACCACTGAATGATGCGTAAGGCCGTCTGGTATTTTCAGTGCCTTGTGCTTAGGACTCTGTCATTGAAGCTCTCCTGCTTTGCTGTGTATCCCTCAAACTCAATGACCAATTAATCCAACAGTAATGAAGATAACAAATGACCTATGGGCCTATGTTCGCATTAACTGTATCTTAGTATTTGCATGCATGTACACTGGTTTGAAGAAAGTTTAAAAAAAACCAAGTTAGTGGCTTAGCCTTCAACCATAGGTTTGTTAAAAGTAACCACACTTTACTTTCAAACAGTTTTAATGAATTTACCTCACTTTTAGATGGAAAACAATGTCTCAGAGCTTCTTAGAAATCTAAGCTACTAAGAAAGATTAAGATAATAAGAAAACCTGAATACAGCAACAATTCCCCGCTTCTAGTCAGGATGACCACTACTGTAAGTAAGTCTATGCATTTGCTTACTGCTATAATCTTCTTATACTGCAGTAGTTTCTAGGAGATGTTACCACACTTGATAATTTCTATGCCTTGATGTGGACGCAGCTGTGCTCATCAAAGCTGCTCACTGGTAGAGCATGCTCCTGTAACTGTGCTGGAAGATCCCATGGTTTAGTTTATAAAGGAGAAGTTGGTTGTACAGATGTTTCTGAGCCAAAGTAATGAAAATCAGTGAAAAGGGGACACAAGCAACACCCTAAATATAACCCCTGTAGATGTGAGCTAGATGTCATCTTACTTCTTAACACTAACATGCAAAAAGGGCAGTTGTCTGTGTTTTACCTTCTGTGTAAAGTCCCAGTATGCCTGTGTGTATCCTTGGGGAAAGTTCTTCTGGTTGCTCTTCCAGAATCAACCAACTTAGAAAAGGAGGAAAATCTTGTCTTCTATTTGAAACTTGTGCCATGGATGCTTTAAGGCATCCATTTTATCTCACTTCTTATACATGCAGATCTGGGGGTTTGGTTTTTCCCCGATTTGCCAGGATTTCACAAGTGAAAGAAAAAAAAATAAATCTCATGCCAGACCTCCAGAAAAGAAAACAAAAATCTGATTGTTTAACTTTTGAAACAGGTTGAAAACAATTTTATTGTTAAAAGAACTCAAACCAATATACAGACTTTTTTCTCTGCAGAACAGATAAACCACATTCAGATTAAAATATATATATAAGATTAAGAAGTCAGACCTTTTATGAAGCTGAACCTCATACAAAATAAGTTTTGTTCTTGTGTAAGACAGAAACATTTTATCTTTACCTGGACATTTTACATCCATAAAGTAGGAGTTTGGGCTCTGCACAAGACGTTTCTTTTTGTGCTTTCTCTTCTCATCCTCTAAGGAGGGGTGCACCAGGTCTTTCGCCAGCTGGGCAGGACAAGAGGCAGAAGGCAGCGCGTTAAACGGCGCCCGGGCTGGCTGGGCAGACTGCACGCCGCGAAGCCGCCGCCTTCGGCCCGTTCCCGAGCACGGCCGCGGCGCTACAGCCAACCCCCCAGGCAGGGCTGGGGGCGACGGGGACGGCCAGACCCCTCTCGGGCC
>NW_009648717.1:2133649-2140590 GCF_000708025.1 Charadrius vociferus | reverse complement strand
AGGACCGCTGCTCGCTCTCGCTGGCGTTGGAAAAGTGATTAAGCAGAGGGAAAGACAGAGTCTTCATGTGAGTGCAGGTCTCTCTTCAAAACATCTGCTCGTTTTTCGCACCAACAGATTAATACATGACACGGGTATTTTCAGGTAATAAATGGAATCTAGAAGTCCCATCTGCTTTTATATGAGATGCTCACTAAGTTGTTGCTCATATGTCATTTCACACTAAATGACGCATTGCATGAAGTTGTACCTACGTGCCTGTTCTTTTGCAGTTTCCCACCCCAGTCAAAAAGAAAAATGCTGAAGATTTTCTGTTAGTTGTCATTTATGTGTTCAAAACAATTTAGAGAACCTATGAGAAATAAAAATATTGCAGATAGTGGGAATGAAAAAAAACATTTTTCGTTAATTTTTTTAGTAAGAGGTTGAGTGGGGTTTTTTTTCAATAAGTCAGCAAAAATAATCATTAATATAATCTGTAAAGACTCTTGGATTTAATTTAATCAAGCCCAAGACATTTAAAAGTGTAATTCACTGGAAGTCCAGTAAGTGGCACAAATAGACCTTATGAAAATTACTTAGCATGAAAAGTCTCCCAAGACATGCAACAGGCAACGTGTTCAGCCACATCCTTTTTGAAGAGAGAACTGGTGCATTTAGCAAAAATTATTTTAAAAGTTTGCAATGAGTGCAAGTGAAGATGGAAGTTTTATAGAGGCATATCTTTCTGAGAACAATATTCTCAAAGCTGGGATGGCCTTTCCAGTGCTGACACTGTACACAACTTTCAAAATACTTTCTTCCCACACCATTCTGCAAGAATAGACCCATGTGTTGTAGTGCTCCAAGCCATTGTGTTGGTTTTCCTCTTCTCACCATCACAACCATTGCCTTGTACCATTGTGATGCCACATTAGCATTTTTTTCCTTATGCGCTGGAGTGGTGATGACACACACGTAGAGGTATTTTGGAAGTATTTCGTGTTATATCACGGGGAATTTAATGTGAAAGGCTCTGACTCAGACTTTCCTCTGCATGTTGTCCTGTGAAGCTAGGAACATAAACCAGTTACCAGCACAGAGTCAGTTCTTGAGTCTTAGCTGTTCCTACTACCTTTCAGTCTTTTTGAAATGTATGTTATTTATCTGCAAGCGGAAGGGAAAGGGGAGAATAAGCCTGTTGATTCAGAATCTGAAGAATTATGCTTTTCTTTGTTTAATGCTTTCACAATATATAAAGCACCACCAACAAAAACCCCAGAACTTCTAAAGTGCTGCCCTCCTTCACCTAGCCTTCCCTTCTTAAATGTCTTTCCTGCAAGGAGCCTCTGGTGCTTGAGGAAGAATTTACAGTCACAGTTTACATTAAAAATTGGTTTCTGTGGAAGGAGGGGCACACAGGATGATCTGAAAACAGGATGTGTTTTGGACACATTCCTCTGTTTGGTTCTCTATTTTGGTTTTACTTGGAGATTCATTTCCTTTTCATAACTGCTTGTAGTTCAGTGACCTCCTGAATGAGTCAGTTCTAATGCATTACCTTCAATCTTATGATTGAAGCTCTTTTTGAAGTATACTCTTTAGAAAACAGAAATGCAGCACTGAATTTAAGTTGCGAGTTAACGAGGAGAGAAACGCAATCTGTACCACAGTGGTGTGGCCAACAGAGACAGAGAGAGATTCAGGTCTAAGAGAATGACTTCCCCTTTCCAGCCTTCTCCCAGCAAGCAGACTTCGATCTCATTTTAGAGAAAAGAACAAGAAACATTATCTGTCTGCTAGAATGACAACAGAAAACTTCCAAAAGCTGATCTGAAGATGTTTAAACACAACATAATGACAGTTAGGTTTTTTCCCTGCATTGCGAGTGGCAGTCTCTTGCTGTTTAAAAGCTGAATCCGTGTCTCCGATGCCATGCCTTGTGGTGGTCTCCTGCTGGGCTGGTGCAGCCAGCAAGCCCTCCCTGCCAGGAGGAAGGTAGCGGCAGAGTGCCCATTGACACCCAGTGCTGCTCTGTCCTGCTCCATTTGTGGCCTCCTGCAGCTGAGTTTGGGTGGGTCCTTAGGATTTGCTGTCTGATGTCATGAGAATACAGGCTTGGGGCGGGGGGGAGAGGTGTTACTACAAAACCTCGTTTAAACTGACTGTGGTCACTGAGGAAGTGAGTATGGACTGATTTAAAAAAAACAAACCAAGGTCATCGCAATAATGTTTATAGTGGTTTGTGTAGAATACTAAAATGTGGAAGGGTGTCTCTGTAGTGCTGTCATCAAGAACGTTTAGGTTTCCATACACTAACCAGCTCTAAGCTGCGCTTAAAATAAATAGCCTCACTTCAAGTGGTGTGTTTGATCTGGAACATAGTCTGCCTTTGGTTTTGCCTGTACTACAGAATTAAGTATTATAATTGAAATTGATTATAAATTAATGGTGTCAACCATGGCATGTAGTCATTTGGTTTAGATGTGCTTATGCGGAGATAGTTTAGATTAGCACTGGAACTTGAAGAAGGTACGCTTTTAGCACTAGTGTAATAGCAAACCTTGAAATTAATGGAACTTACAAATAAGTGTCTTACAGTGTTTTTCCTTTCTGGAATTGAACTGTACTTACTTTAAGTACTTATTTTTTTTATAATTACTTGATTTAACCTCTTCTATATAAAGTTCTGTAGCACATACACATGGAAAATTCATACATTTAGATCACTAGAGTAAAGGAGAGTAATGTTCTTTGTAAAGACCAAAAAAAATCAAACCTATGCATTGATCTTCCTAAAACCAGGACTTAAAAGCAGGACGTAGCATCATATCGTGCATTAAGACAAAGTATAGAATGAGCACAGAAGTATCTACCTGCAGTGAAAGATGTATTTCCTGGAACTGGGGATTAAATGACTTTTTTTAAAGGAGTATCACATGATGGTCATCAGACAGTAATAAATTGCAGAGGCATCTGCCAAAACCAGAGTTATTAAAGATATACATAAAAAATATTAGTTAGCAGAGTCCAAAAGCTAAGGAGCAAAGCTCATGTTAATGATTTGTGGTTAGGTGGCACTCAGGGCAAGACTGCCTCATAAGATTAGCTTTTATAGGACTTGGACCTGTAGATTCCAATTAGTGCCAAAACAACAGGATCCTGTTCTACCATGTTCTAAACTCTATTGGTTTTTTTGAAACCTTGTACTTAAACAATTAAGATGTAGAATTTCCTACAATTTTGTATGCATTGAACAGAAGAGTTTGATTAAAGACCGATTTTCACAGTTTTTTTACTTAACCAGTCTCACCTTTGAACTAAGGGGGAAAAAAAGGATTTTTGAAAGCTAGAAGTTATGATGTCTATCATTTGAGAAAGTAAAAATGAGAGTGGGAATGAAATCTATTTTTTTCTTTAAAATGTAGGTGTTGGTAGATTAGTTACAAGTATTTTCTGAGTTATTTAATGCATATGTAAAGATTGTTTATTGCGTATGAATAGAGGAAGTAATTGCATTTTGCTATTTGTATTGGTGCCTTTCTTAAGCTGAGTGCTTTAACAGATACACTTTACATACACCTTAGTGACTAATGGAACTCTGCCCTATCTTGGTTGGAACTCAACATCAGTTTATTGCATGAGCTTCAACTGTGGTATTCAGGCAAAACTGTTAGGGCAGCCATTTAGGGGTTGTAAAGGGTTTTAAAATACCGCTTTTTTGAAATGTAAAAATCAGCATCACACTGTTACAGTGCTATCTGCTTTTATATAGCAACAAAAGGTAAACCATAGTATCAAACATTTTCCATTTCCTACATGTTCAGTGTTCCCCTCAGTGGTTCTCCCATGTCAGAAAAAAAATGAAATGTTTAATTGTAGTTGATCTATTTGACTGTAATGCAGTATAAAACAAATGTTGCCAGTTCTAATTTAGTGTGATAACAAAGACTGGGCTTCGAAGTATTTTCATGGAACAGGTAGCAGCTTGGTTATTGAGCCTTAATGGCTTTGATAGTACTCCTCAAAGTTTTACTAACATATTGCAAGGTATACAATTGTACAATTACAGTTTTTCCATCTTCTAGAAAATCAAAAAATGTAACTTTTAGTTCTTATATCTTGTTTTTAAAGTTCATGGTTAAGTAAACATCTGTCCCTTGAATCTGGCGAACTGGCACTTTTCCAAATCAGAACAGCATGCAATATTGCAAAGCACTAGTGTAATTAAAGAGGGAAGTAATTTGCATTATTTTTCTATGAAACTACTCTTGAGCAACAGATGGCGATTGAAACATATTGCTCCAGAGACATATGGAAGCCTGTTTGTTCCATAAAACTCAAGAGTGAATATTAACCCCAAAATTACTCTCTTCAATGCTGCAATATGATTGTGTAGTAATCTTCAGTATGGCCATAATTGCAGTACATAGCAATTCATGTTTCTGAAAATACAGATAGAGGAAAATGTTTCAGAGATTAGTTTTTCATTTGCCATTTCCTATAATCTGATTATTAATGCTAGTCTTTGGTTTGACTGCTTCAGTGTCAGGTTGCCATTATCATTTATAAATTTAAATCTTGTAATAAGTAACAACTCATCTAATCATCTAAACAGCCCAACTGCTAATAATACGGTACAAAAATGAACCAAGCAGCCGTGTTTCCAAATTCCACCTCAAATTGGGCAGACATCTCCAAGTGTGTAAAAAACCAAAACAGAACAAAAAAAAACAACAGCATTTTCCCTTTTTTTTTTTTGCTGCCTTGATTCTGCTCTATCAGATGATATCCTGGTCTCCCAGAGGTCTTAGTCAAACAAACGAATTTTTCCTTGAATCACAACACAGCATCTATGATATAAAATTAGATTTTGATACAATTAACTAGAAGTTAGATGAGCATTCATGACAAGCTCTTACTGAGTTCACTTTGTACAGAGATTTACATCAGATCTGTCAATGGAATTGTGGCGGTTTGTTATCACAAGCATATATTGGCCAGGAACACCACCAGACTGAGACCCTTAACAAGGAAGATTTGGAATAATTAATAACTAGGAGCAGAACAGCTTTCATTTTTTCAGGGTCTATAGTGGCTGAATGTATTTGTTTGGAGTGAGTCCTCAGAATACCCTGCACAAATACAGCAGTAGCTAGGCGTTAGACTAGTTTAGCCCTATTTCACCCCATCAAATTGTAGGGTAATGTCAGGGAGTGATTTTTTGTGTGCTTGGAATATGGAGGCTTACCATGTATGACAGAGCTTTAATATTCAAAACTAATTTTGTTTGCTTTTGTATGGAACTCAGCATATATATTTGCCAAATTAACACCAAAAAAACGTAAGAAAGGACCTTTAACAGTTGTCATCTGGGTTATAACTGATAGATCTGGCTGCAGATGGGAGACCCCTATGAACAGGTATCTCTGGACTGCTGTTAGGTGGTTGAATCCCATTTGCACCCCCTGATCCCATCCAGAGGGTGCCCGAAAGGCGTGCAGCTATGGAGAAATCACAGGGGCCCTCAGGGTCCCCCAGCACTGCACCCCACTCCTGCCCTCCTCCAGGCTGGGCAGGACGCCCACCCACTGGGTGACTAGCAGGAGCAGTGCTTTGGCCAGCGGGTTCCCGAGGGTTGGTCCGCACCGAGGAGAGGGGAAGCCTGGAGAGGGCTGAAAAGGAAGCTGGTGGCTCAGGCTTTGCAGGATGACAATCCCTTTGTGAGTGATTTGGTGAAGATGGCTCTTTTTCCTTTGTTTTCCCAGGGGGGATGTGAGAACTGTTGCAGTGATTTATAGCGTTAGAGATTTCTGTTTATCACTTGTCTAAAGGCTACAATTTTTAAATTAAATTAAAGCAATAGGTCTTTGCTGTCATTTCACAGTGTTCCAGTAATGCTATTTATTTTTAAAGTGCCTTGTGACATCCTCTGAGGAACACAGAGTAATGAATACATAATGAGGCAGCCTCACACCAAGAGGTAATTATCAGTGGAAAAAGATGGAGAAAAGTGTTTATTGAAGTGCTCTAGAATAACCACATGTTGCTCTAGAATACCCGCATTTGTAGCGCTACTTGAGATTGTTTGATAATATTTTTTCTGTTGTGTGAACAACAGTTTCTTCCTTCCTTGGCACTCCCAAAGCAACACGTAAGTATTTGAGGCCACATACGCACTCGTGTTCCACCCGTGCTTATTGGTGATGTGCAGTATTATGCCGTTATTTGTTGTGTGGCTTGACTCTATTTACAAATCTGGCTGGTTTCCAAAGAGAATTTAGCCCAGTCCCTTGTAGAATGAGCCTATCTGATTGCCCAGCGATAGCGGTGCTCCAAGTGTCGTTAAATTCAGGATGTGTGTGTTTCTGTGTAGAAAACTCATGTGTCTACTGCCGTTTGAGCACCGAGAGTGCAAGGTCTCAGAACCAACCCTTTGAGCGTTAACTTGCTTGGCGTCAGTGCGTGCCGGTTCTTAAAACTCAGCCTGAAAGGAGGTTGTAGGGAGGAGGGGATCGGTTTCTCCTCCCAAGCGATAGGACAAGAGAAATGGCCTCAAGTTGTGCGTGGGGAGGTTTAAGGTGGATATGAGGAAAAACTTCTTTCCCAAAGGGTTGTCAAACATTGGAACAGGGAAGTGGAGGAAACACCATCCCTGGAAGCATTTAAAAGTAGAGGTAGAGGTGGTGCTGAGGGACATGGTTGAGTGGTGGTTTTGGCAGCATTTAGGTTGATGGTTGGACTCGATGATCCGAAAGGTCCCTTGCAAGCTAGAGGGTTCTATGGTCTATGTTCACCTGGAAACACACAGAGCTGTGTTCAGGCCGACGGCTCGGCTCGGCGGGGCCGCGCATTGCCCGCAGGGTCCTCCTGCGCCGCGGAGGCGGGGAAGGGGAAAGGCGAAGGCGAAGACAGGCGCGGGTCCCCCGCCGCCCGCAGACTACATCTCCCGTCGTGCCCGG
>NW_009648717.1:2102054-2132887 GCF_000708025.1 Charadrius vociferus | reverse complement strand
CGTCGTTTTTACCTGCGCTTTCGCGGGCGGTGGTTTCGCGTTCGGATGTGGGGGTTCAGCGGGCGGGAGAGGGCTGGGGCTGCTGGAGCTGCCTGTGGTCGCCGCCGAGCTGCGCGGGGGCAGCGGACAGACCGCGCCCGGCAGAGGGTTCAGCGCGCCCGGCCCGGCCCGGCCCCGCTGCGCCCGTGTCCCTGCGCGGGTCCGAGGAGCGCGCGGTTGTGAGGTTCGGAGTGATTCTGCTCAGCCGCTTCAGTGACTGGAGTTAGAAGCTCCTCAGTGACTACACTCCTCGAGGAAAGTTGAGTTCCGCTATAAATGTGGTGGTGCAAAGCCCCCGCTAACCTCTTTTAATGACAATGAGATGTGATGTGTCAAAACAGACCCCGGTGGCTTATAGTTCTGTGAGATTTGTTAGCCTTAAGATACCTCCTCTAAACATAAAAGCAGTTTTCAAGCTCTTCACTGAGGTGTTGCTGAATTGAAATCTCAGTCTGAGAGGACTTGGGATTTATGGTTAGCAGCTCGTATTTGGGGTCACTTTTAAAATAAAATGAAGTACGCTGTTTTCAGGATGAAGGGGTAAACTGCAGTGGAGGTTGGTAGTGTTCAGGAGTGCCAGACGAGTGCTGGCTTTGAAGAATCACACCTAAGAGAATGAGTAGACTATTGGAAGGAAATTGATTTAAAGGTGAGGTGGAATAGCATGTGACTTGCTTTATGTTACCCAAATGCTGTACCCTCTTCAGACGTTTTATTGTGCTGCACAAGGAAGAAACAAATTTTTATTTAGGCAGATGCGATTGAATAGATGAGGTATGGCTGGCATTTCTAATGCTTAAAAGAACAGATTTTCCATGTTTCAAAAAAATATTGGCACATTCCTTTTCCCTCTGCAACCGTTTTCAAAATGCTGTATCAGTAATAGCAGCTAATTAAGGCTTGAGTAGCATTTTACTGAAAAAAGTATTTTGCTGTATCTGTGGTAGAATAAATAAACATTAATAAATGCTATATAGTTACAAAAAAGCCTACATTGGTACTGTGCTAAATATAAAATACCTCTTTATACTTTTAAAGAGATAGCTAACATAAGTGTCTGTCTTCCAACCGTTTTCTTGATGTTTCGTGAACTGCTCAGCCACTTGATATTTCTTTTTCTCACTGATTCACTTTGAAGTCTCGTGGACTGTAAATGTGGTGCTGCTTTTTCTTACCTTATTCAGTAAATATAGGATTTGCTCTCATTTCCTTCCTTTATATTTGCTTTCAGAAGGGTCTTATTTTCAACACTATTCAACTTGAAGAAACTTACTAGTAATTGAGGCATACTTCTGATTCCACAGGTAGTATTTGTGATTTCACAGTTACGTTTTCCTTCTTATAATTTGTTTCTTCCAGTCCCTTTCATTTTTTTTTAGCAAAGGGTCTACAAACAGGAACATTGACAACGCAGGAAATAGTGAAACTGTTCATAAAGTGCTGACATATGCTCAAATAAAAATATTTGGGTTTTTTTTCAGTCTTCCACGTGTATTGCTTTTATTACTTTTTGGTCAATCATGTAGATCTAATCTGTTAGTTCTTAAAGACTCGCTCGCGTGTGTGCTCGGTTTCGCTGTGAGTACATGCTGGCTGCTCAGTGCTAGTTCGTTTTACAGTCATAACTAATACATCTGATGAGCTTAGGGGCATTCCACTTTTAACAATTCTGACTTTTTTGCTTGACTATGGAGTGTACCCAACCATGGTGTGGAAGGAGATGCAGGGATGCAATGCTTTTCCTACATGGGCCACCCTGCCCGGTGGAAGTTTTAAGGTCTCCCAATTAGCGTTCCTAATTGAGTACACTTGAGTCTTCCCGAAGTATAAGCTGCCAGGCTCTTTTGGTTGTATGTTCTCCAAAAAGTGGATTCTGCAATATGGTGGTACTTACTGTTACGATGTGTGTTCAATTCAAAATGTTTTTAATTAGCACGCATGACATTCTGTGCCTGTAGTGGTACCCTAGTTCTCCTCTGGTCTGTCTCTCTGCTAACAAGGTCAGGGTTGGTTTAACTGTAGAAGTCTGAGAAGGCAAATGCTTGAGATGTGTTGATGTCAGATTTTATTGTTTAATCTTATGCATGTAACTGCTGCTGTTTGTGAGTGAGGCGAGTCATTTAGAGGTTTTTCTCAGCTACATGGGATTAAACTTTTAACTGTTTAAACTTTTTTTTCATAGATTTTACATCCAGGAATTAAAGCAAACTTTGTTGCCACGATGAAAGGGCCCACATCTTGTCTAAGCACCAAATACCTTTCTTGTAATTTCCCACTCCTATTGTTGTGTAGTAGTTTAGCCTGGGTTAAACCACAACACTTCATTTCCCAGAGCAATGGAAACACTTTCCAAAAGGAAAAAAAGAAAGTAGGAGGAGTATATGGAAATACTCTGCTTTATAGAATATTTGTTTTACTTAGCCTCAATGTTCATATTATACAACTGAGTCAATAATGAATTGTAGTTACTTTGTCCTCTTGCATGGTATACATGTGTGGTTCTTTGCAGATTCCCTTCTCTTCTGCTGTCATGCCAAACGTGCCTGTGAGGCTACATCCTTGTAGGTTGCTTGGAGGTTTGTGAATGGTCGCTTGACTTTTCTCCTCAGGACTTTGGACGTGCCATAACGATGGCTGTACCGATTCAGACAGTAAGGTACAGCCTCGTGTCCTGTGGCCAACAGCTGCATAAGAAGTAGGATAAAAGTGCCGTGCATGTGTATTTATAGTTTATCAGACTCTCTATTCTTTTTTAGGCGAATCTTGGCACAACAGTCTTTGTGTCTTTGTCTTGACTACCTGGCATAACTAATGCTTTCAGGAAACTTTGCTACCCGTTATGAGAAGTGAACCAGCAGTCTTTCTCTCAGATGATCCTTTTGGTCATGCTAGGGTGTGTTTTCAATGGGTGAAAACACAGATTTGCCTTCGTCAGCTCTAGGCAAGGCAGGTCCTTCCTTGGCCTTCAGCAACTTTAAACTTCTTATATAGGGCTCTGTAGCTCTGTTTGGAAAATTTCTAAAAGGGTTGACAAGTCACAATAGTGCTGTGGTCCCTAGTGAGGATCAGCTTTTCAGTGTTAACATGGGATAAAACTTCTTTTTACAATGGGAATGTGTTATGTAAGGTTATGGGTGTTTGGTTTGCTTCCTGAATGGAAACTTCTGCTTTTGCACAGTTCTACATGGAAAGTAAAATGCAGTTGAGTCAGCTCATTTTCATGCTTCAGCAGCTCCTAAAGCAAAACTTATCTTGGAGTATCTCGTGCATTTTGCTAGTAGTTTCAGTGCAGTGTACAGGAAAAAGAAGCATTAATTTGGCAGTCTCTAGGTATCTTAACTTGCTGTTGAAGGAGTGCTGTCTGCTAAAACTGGATCTGGTTTATCATTCCAAATAATAAACCTTTTTCTTGTAGTTCCTTTCAACTTTTTGTTTAAACTGGTTTCTGTGAGAATAAAGTTATATCTTTTAGCTGATAGCACTTCTGACTTTTAGTACAAAGGCTTGCTGACTCTGAAACAAAATCTATCGTATTTATTTTCTTAATCCAAGATGATATCAGCATTTGGCAGGAAGTTGCCCACACGAGATAGTACTGTATCTGAGAGCTGGAACAATTTGTTGATTTTACAGAAGTAACTTTTCCCTAGCCTACATCTTGCAAAATAGGGCACTGCTCCGGCAATCGAGCACGTGTATGCTGACCTTTGAACACTTTGATGAAAATCCTTTGACAAGCAAAATTATCAACTTCCCTTTTGCAGTGAAATTTCCATGTCTATAATGTGTAATGGAAATTGTTTTAGTGTACTCAAATCAAATGATGCGTTCGTGAATATTTCTACTCTTCTTCCCCAGGGTTCCTTGTGTGATAGGCAAATGATTGTTTGTTGATTTGTTGGTTTTTTCCCACTGTCCCATTAAGCTTCAGCATTCCCTATCCTCATTCAATCAATTTCTTTTGGGCTTCTTCAGATGGTAGGAGCTGTAGAAGAAAACACACATCAATGACAGATGAGCACAGGGAGGGAAGAGTCAGGAAGGCGTTGTCAGTAGTACTTTATTAATGGTCATTGTAATAAATGAATTGTAAGTAAGACTTTGAAGTGACTAAGACTAGTTTAAGTGTCTCAGGTGGCACCATTATTCATATCTACAGAATGGAAGGGTGTGTTCAAGGTTTGTAGGATCTGGGACTTGAGTATCTCTTCAGTACCATGTGAGAAGGAGGTCAAGGGTTTACGTGGGTATAGGGGCAGACAGCGTTATGGAGGTAAATATGAAACTGGAAGAACGATTCTGTTTTGAGGATATGTCATGGGTCGTCAGCAAGATGTTATCTTGATCAGAAAGCGTTGTAGTTGGAGATGCTGTAGGTTAAAAGCATTAAAGTTGTCTCTCTTGTGACCTTATATTTGATACTAACACCTAGCTGGTAACAAAAAACATCTTGGACTTTGATGTTCGTCTGCTGGTGAGGTTGCGTTATCCTACTGTATTCTGCAACAGGCCAACAATGTAAGTGGAATTGTTTGGCTTTTGTTAAAAATGCTGTTGCAGCTTTCTTGCTGCATGTTATTCTGAAACAGCGTGACAGATGTCTGAGTGTTTTATGCCTATTCCTAATTGGCAGATGGAGCTCTGTCTTGGTTATGTGTTATCTGGTTATTTGAGTGACAGGATGGCAGGTTAGAGCTGCTTTTGTGACTTGGTTTGAATGCAAAGCTAAAAACACAGACCAACATTGAATGTAGGAACAAACGTATTGATTGATTGATTCAGGCTTTAAGAGAGGTAATGAAGATATATAGCTTTTGTTTGGGATTTTTTTATTTACTTTTTTGGAAGGATTTCCTAGTCCTTGTTCGATAGGGCATCCTTTAGTAGAAGTACATTTTGAACTGACTTATTTCAGAGTTTAACTGAAGTTCATAACAGACGATGAAAAATACATGCAGTATTTACAGTGATGCTTTATTTCATTTTTTTGTGATAGAAATCATGTGTGGTTTTGTAATTCAAAGGATATTATGTTGTTTTTTATCTTTAATCAGATGTTATGGTGACATAAGTGCACGGTCCATAAAGCTGACTGTAGTTATATAAAATAGATCTGATATTTTTCTAATGTGAATAGTGAATGAATAATAGTAGCTTCAATGGAGTTGCACTGTGTAAGACTTTTGTACAAGTAGAGTTGATCCAGCGGCTTTTAGTTGCTGGACTTGCAACTCAAAACTTAGGTCATCAACTTGCTGTCCCAACAGGGGTTGCAGTGGGATGCAATTTAGTGCATCTTAAAGGGTTTTTGGCCAATAATTGCTTGTAATATCAGTTTAATCTTGTGGTTTATAGTAAGCTTTCCTCTTAAATGTAAGCCATGACACTTTTGATTAGTTTGCGTGCAGTTGTAAAGGCAACTAAAGTACTGCAAGTTTCAGAAGACTTCTGTGAGGGAGAACAAACAGTTGACCAAGTTTAAGATGATCTGTATTAGTTTGGCTGCTGCTGTGCAGGCTGTATTGCTTTGAGCACCAGAGAAAAAAAACATGAAGCTGAATGTCAGTGGCATTCTCTTATGTGTATGGCAACATCTAAGAACGCGTGAAGCAGGCTGGTCACTAATAGGAGTCTGGCACCAAATCTGGAACTTGGGAAGAACAGGTTGAGTTTAAGAAATTGGTCAAAGCTAAAGTGGCTGCCAGCCAGGGAATACGTACGCTGCTCCCTGCCCCCCCCAGCAAAATCCTCCTTTCCTCTGCTGGAGAGAAATAGCTTTCCTTTACTGAAACAAAATTTCTTTTCTGTATGATGTGGCTTCTGATGGGATTAAAGATGCAGTAAAGTATCTGTGTCAATGCAAGTGTGGAAGGAAGGAGGAAGATCCAGCAAGTCAGAGTAACTGCTGGCTGGGAGAACTTCTCTGGCTTAGCAGAAATGACTAGAAAGGAGAAGCTGGAATATGCAATGCAGGAAAAGTGACCATTAAAAGAACCTTGCATAATGTAGGAAAACTGTTATGTTCCAGAAAGACAAGTAGAGCCTTCACTAATACGTTATGTGGTTTTGCCTGTTAATAAGGTAGTAAAAGGCTTATTTCATCAGTCAGGTAAGAAATTAAATAGAACAGCCCTTCTTCCCTCATGTCCTTTGCTTCCCAAATGAAAAAAAAACCAAACACATACCCCCATGTGAAAACATGGATTTAAAAAAGCCTGCAATAAAAATGATGTTCCCAAAGTCTGTTGAGAGTGCCATTGTTAAAAATAACTTCAGTAACTTTAAACCTTCTGCTTTGACTTTTGGCTTGATTTTGCTGCCTCACTAGGTGCTTTACACACTTGTTTCTAGAACATGACCATATTTCAGACTCTTAACTGAAATTCCTAGATTAGATGATTTACCTTAACAAAGCTAATTCTTACTGGATGAGACATTTTGATCTTCATAGATAACCAAGATCCTTTTAGCCAGAGTATCAGTTACAAAGCTAAGAACAATTTTACTACCATTGTTGACATATGGGTTTTTTTTTTTCCCTTTTTTATCTCTCTTTATGTTGCTGGTAATACCCATATTTACGTTTCCTTCCAGTTTTAGCAGGTCTGCGCCCTCTGAAGTTTCATCTGTTTAATGAATGGGGTGTTCCTGCATTCCTATAAAACTTCCAAAAATTTCATCACTGCTCATCTTTTTCAACCACTTGTATCTTTGTAGTGGTTGTGCATAATTTATATGTCCTCTGTCTAACATGATCCAGTTCAACCTTTTTTTCTGTCTGCCTCTGACCCTATCTTGATATCCCTGGATCTCTCAAGGAGGTGGTTGGCAGTGCAAGTTGTTGGGCTATAGCAGTGTTTAACTGGACATACTAACTGTTCCCATCAAGTCTTCCATACCTGGCTTAAATCTGCAGTTGATGGGGTATGTATGCAGTACCTGTCATACCTATGATAGGTACTGCTGGAATGGAAGATGCAAAGTGTGTTGTTTGTACCGTGCAATGGGCTTTTTAATCTCCGAGTGATCAAAGACTTACCAGTTCTTCTTTTGCTTTGCGAATTCTGAGACACTATGTTTGTTTTTCATGTAGCAGCTATTCTGTTGTAAACAGACAATGGTATAGCCCATGAAAGTCTTTTATTTCTTCACTCTGAATAACCAGTTCAGTATAGACATCCAGATCAAGTGGGAGCCCTAAAACTTTAAGATGCTTCTTAAAAAAGAAGTGGCATCTGCATTTCTCACTGGACAGCCATACGGGTTCATCTGGACCAAAAATTACTGAACAAAACCAAACATAACCTTTTTGGCCTGTTCTTACCATCTCAACTGAATGTAGTATATGAATAGCGAACAATGAACATGAAGTCATGGTGGCAAGGTGGTATTGATTACATGGAGTTTCTTTAATAGGGCAATTTTTTGACCTTTTGGATGCTTAAGATGCTAACTTTTGGGTGAACTTTTTCCTTTTTTGTTTTGGTTTGTGTTTTTTTGTTTGGGTTTTTTTTTTTTTTTTCCTGACAGCAGTATTCAGTTGGAGTTATCTTGGTTAAAGACAGCATTTTCTATGTTTTTTACATCTACGAACATACCTGATTAACAGGCAGGAGATTCAGGATCATCTTTTCCTGTTCTGAAGATTCCACTTCCAAATTTTTTTTGTCTTGCCTATTAAATGATGCTTTTGATAGGAACTAATCACATGTCATCTCATATTGAGCACTGGACTTCTGAAAGAATAATCAAGTATTTGCATTCCTAAGCCACCTTCTAAATGGGAAAATCTGGTATTCTTACCCGTTAAAACATGCAGCAAAGTTTTTGTGTGTGTGTGCAGTAGAAAGCCATATGCTACACATCGCAGAGGTCTGAGGGAAAGAAGACCTTTAAAGTAGATGACAGCTGCACACATCCCCCCTGGCTGCATTACAGGTTAAGTGAGTATGGGGCTGGGTGGTTGGGAGCTTGCTGCAGCCATTGTGTTCCATATCTAGCCACAGTCGGAGTGTGAAATACAGAGCAATTTCTGTACTAGCACGGACCTGCGGGAGGTCAGGTGATATCCTGGTGTAGGGCCCGTGCTGGAGCTGCTTGCAAAATACTTGTGGGCCACCTTTTGGTCTCTGCTAACGAGGGCTTTAATTTAATGATTGGTTCAATGGAGTCTGTGGTCTGGTACTCAAAGGAGGAGAGCTGTGACTCTGTGTACCTGTTCTCTAAGTTATGCCGTCAGTTGTTGTTACAGATGGTGGCAAGATGAATTATGGAACTCACCCTGATGAAGACTAACCTGGTCAAAAGAGAAAAGGATTTGGTCCTGATTCTGTAGTGGCACCACCTACCCTAGTTTCAGCTAGCTGTGAAACTGTAGCCTCGACTCAAGTCTGTTCGTCAATTTTAACATTTGCTGTTCTCCACTTGCACATTGGCTTGAAAAGGAGTATGTTCTCAAAGCAGCTAAGTTCATGCATTCCTCTTTGAGACAGTCAGTCTATAAATAATCCTCAAAATAAACAAACTTTGCTGTCTGTATCAGTAGTGCCAATTTTAATCTATTTGAATTTTTTTTTAGATGAAACTGAGTTACCACCAAGCGTAGCTTATTTTACGTTCAAAATAGAACAAGAGGTAGACATAGGTTAATTTCTGTGCTCTTTCATAGAGCTGTAGTACCTAGGTTGTAAACTCTAAAAGACATTCTGCGGGGACCCAGGCCTTTTAAAGTCGGGCTGTTGTGACAGTTGGTAGTTTTACTCACGTCAAGCAGTGATAAGTTTATACTGTTGTGTTTTTTTCATAGTCTTTAAATTTGGATTGAGTGTTTCTGGTGTTTAAAATCATGCAATTCAAAGGCTGCTCAAAGCAATCTGTAAATTCTGAATTCAAAATGCTGGAAAGAGAATTTCACTTTGTGGGATCTCCTAGTGTTCGCACTGAAGCACTGCAATGCAGGGCTGTGGTGGCAGAACTCTCAGGGGCACCGTTACGAACGAGTGGCCGAAGAGCACTGGATTCAAATCTTAGTATGATAATCGGATTGCACCATAGGTTATTGAGCTGTCAAAAACCTGAATGTTTCAAAGTGTAGGTTGGTCTAATTCTGATGATTAGAATCCCATGTTCTCTTTTAAATAGAAAGTAGTTTATCTTAAGAAAGGAAGCTTAGAGAGGTAGCTGTACCATAGCTGAGGAGACATGCTGAAGGAAGTGGCGGTTTGCTTAGCGTTATGAGCATTGCTCTGATCTTAGTAGTAAGTTTCAAGGTCTTAAAAGCAGGAGGGTGCGTTATGTTATATATACATGGCGCCTGCATTCTTCATTGCCTTACCTACTTTAGCCATTTGTATGTATTTATTTTGCCAGTGTTGTGTGTTTGAACTTCAAGAACCTTACTGCATTAATATCCTTCAGGGTGCAAGATGCTGGTGTGCCTATCACTGTGTAGGACACTGGTATTAGATTCTTTGTATGGGGGAATAGTAAGATGAAGAAAGGGCAGTTAACCTGGAGGACCCTATTCAGCCCCCTCTGCATTTAGTAGCATTTAAAGGGCTGTCCCGAAGGAATAAAATACAGCTTTATCCCTTTAAATTGTGAAAGGGACTGGTTGCACTTGTGTATAGTTCTAGAATAAATTTATCTTACAACTTTTTAAAAATGTTGACTTTCACCCTTTTGTGTTGCTTCGTGTTAATCCGCTGTATTTTTGAATGGTTGCAATAAAAGACTACTGCGTAGTAGTATAGTGATACAAGACATTGCTGAGATAGTCTGAAAATGCCTTGCAGATGTTACTAGGGACTAAAGCCAAATGTTCAAGTTCAAAATGGTTAGACTTTGTGCCTTTGCATCACGCTGTATGACACACTGGTGTGTTGCAAGTGTTCCCCACCCTGCCTTTTTACACTGATCTTGTTTCCTACTTGGTCATTTCTTATGCTTACTGAAATCCTTCAAGAAAGATCTAATATAAAAGCAAATTTCTGAGACTTCAGTCATCCACCTTTATAGATTAAGACAATATACTGATGTAGCGCAAGAAAATATTCCCTTAAAAACACAATTTAAAAAAAAATTGTGTATTTAATCCAAAACCTGCAATACCTACTACTGAGAGAAAAAAAAAAAGTAATCCCTGGGTAAGCTTGTGGGGAAAATCTATGGGAACAAATTGATGTCCCTCAGCTGTTGGATGCATATGGAAAAGAACAAGTTTGTGGAAGACTGTTGTCCTGTTGGTCTGTCTGTGCTTAGAATCTGCATGGACGAGGTTGAAACTCTTCAGCTCTGTTCACACATGTCCACACAAAGCTCGTGTGTGTGATCAGTGCTGATACCTGCACATCTGTCAGCTCGTGATGAGCAAGGTGTGTAAATGAGCGCTTCAGTGTCCTTCGGTACTGATTGCTTACAGCTCTTCAAAGCATAATGAAAAGCAAATGCGCTGGCAGCAGTTGAGTCTGAAACATGTACTGCTGCAGTATGTTGGAGATCACAGGTTTGTGACAGTTCTCTTGTTCAAACCCCTCCTTTGGAGAATCGGGAGAACAATACCAGCTGTTACAGCTGTGCTGTAGAACTACTACTGCTTACTAGTTCTGGTGTTCATCTATGCAACTCAGTGGCTTGCTGTTCACAAGAAGCAAAGCCTATAGGGAGAAGTTATTTTCTAAGTAATTCTCTCCCAGAATTCAACAAGCTGAAGGTGAAGCATATTGATTCAGTCATGTGCCTCTTCTCACTTCCTTATTTTTGAAGGTAAGTTACAAATCTGCCTGCTCATGTATCTAAGTTGCTTTTTATTCAGCCTTAACTCAGAGTGACTGCAGGAAAATATTTTCCTTTTGTATATCTTGAAGACTCTTGCGTGTTGTGTCTTGGAGTGAAGAAGTTGCAAAATTTTCTTGCTCTTGAGCTCTGCCCATTGGAAAAAAAAAAAAAAGCCAAAACCAAAACAAAACACCCACGTATAAACACTGTAGAATAGGAAGTCCAATGCTGTGAAGTTGGAGCAGGCCCAGCTTGAAAGCTGAGGCACAAATTCCAGTTATTTGATGCTGTATTGCTCAAAAGGGTAATGAGACTTTGAACCTTGACTCCTTTCCCTGTCTTGTAATGAGTTCCTTTTTATTGTGATCTATGTCCAATGGAGATAAGTGCCACAAAGTTTCTGTTTATTAGGGAATCCCATTGGAAAAAAATCTTTTATTCCTGTTTAATTTTATTTCTCCCATTCTTACTTCAAAAGAGTAAGGTAAGATTTAGATAAGTAGGAAGATAACTTCTTTAAGAGGGTGGAGAGTTTTTTATGTGCAGGTAGGGCAAAACAAATCTTTTAATTTTTAGTTAGATACACCACACTATCAGGTCTTGTTTATCTTTTACATTCTTTGATGGATGAGTCTAAAATGGGAGTCTTTCTAGCAAGCAAATCAGATATTAATTTTTTCACAACTCCTTTGCCAATTGTTGCTGTTTAATCACTCTTTAAAATTCCTTTGGCTTGTATATTTAAACAACAACCCCCCCAAAAAAGAACCAACTAAACCATTTAAAATGCTAGTACATTGAATACTAATTTTTTTTTACAAAGTATTGTTTTGCCAGAGATGGAGGAGTAGTACTGTACTGTGGTAAATATACAGGCTAGTGTATGCTATCAGAGATTGACATTTATTTGCATCCTGAAAGGAGTTGATTTCCTGGCTGAGTTCTTGCTATGGCTGTACCAGAAGATGTTATTAAATATATGGACTCTATGAACTTAGTGTAATGGGAAAGCTATGAAATCAACTTGAGTTAAAATCAATAGGAATTGTCATCTGATGATACAGCTTTCTCAAATGTAAGGTCCAGCTGCTGCAAACTAATGTTGAGCCACATGAAAAATTAACTTAAAATACTGGTTAACTGTCTAATACAGGTAAATATTAAAAATTCTAATATTTGCTTGCAGGTGGCTACTAAGTGATTTAATTTTTTTAACATTAATTTGTATGTGTTTCTTTTCTGACTGTCTTTCACTAGTTGTATTATTTAAGAACATGGCCCTTCCAGTACGTTCTTGCTAAGCAGACTGAAGAGCAGAGAAACCTTTACCTTCATGAATTACCGTTGTAACAGTTTACTTGCCCCAGCAAGAATTGTTTGGTTTGTTTCTTTGGTTTCTTTGTTCTGTAGCATTTTCTGCAACAGAAATTTTGTTTAAATGAGGAAACATGACAATCTGTAAGTCTGAAAGGTGGTACTGGGGAGGGAAAAGCCGTAGTGGAGACCTAGCTGAGGCTGTTTCTGTGGCACTGCAAAACCTGAGATACGAGCTCTGAGGGCTAGGGGAGAACAAAAGAGTAACAGTGATGCCTTGGGAGTAAGCTACTGTACTAAAAACTAAAGTAGCAAAATGAACTGTTTCAGCATCTCTGGTCAGTTTGTCCTTAGATTCCTGTGAGAATTGCGTCAGACTGGTTTTGTGAAGGTTCGTTGTAGAAAACCATTGGTACTAAAGCTGGAAAAGGGACATCTCAATATCTACTGCTGGGCAGTCCTCTGTATTTAAATGTTGTAATGCAGCTCTTTGGAACATTTCCCAATGTCTCTTTAAAATGATTGCTTTACAGCTTAATTGTGGGTAAAATCTGCCTAGGTTGGCTGGAATAAGAAGGAATGTGTAACTGGGGCAGAGTGGCCAAAGAGGAAGGAGTGTTGGCAGAAGAGCTTTCGGTGGAGGAGAGGAACACGACTTCCTGGCTTAAACCGAAAGAGGTCTGGGTGAGGCCAGTCTCCTTGGCCTCTGATATTTGGCTCCATGGTGTTGGACAATGCCATACCCTAGCTGGCGAATTTTATTAGCTTTGCGTAGCAATACAAGGTAAATGTGGCAACATGCAGCTCTCGGGGTTTTTTGTATAAGTCTGTGTGGCACTAATGACACTGACTTTTTCTTAGTGTGCAGATTTCTCTCCACAGTGTATTCTTTGTTGGAAGCTATGGGAGAAAATACCCTCAGTAAAGTGAGGAGAGAGAGGATGCATTTCTCGGTGGTAGTTAGCAAGGATCTGAAAAGGATTTTGAAGAACTGCCGCTTTTACCCCATGCGGCAAGGGAAATGTGAGCAATTACAGTCCTAACCGATGCACAGTTCAGGTCTTAACTTGGGCTTCATCCTTGCAGACTACAAGTTTGTGTTTCCTGCAACAGGTGCTTTCCTATCCCTATGGAATATGTACTGACTTGTTACGTGGGCATCAGCGTGTCAGACTTCTGTGTGGCAACTCTGCTTTAGCAGTTAAAAATAATTATCCTGTTAGGTTAATTCGTAGAATGCAAAGGCTGAGTCTGTGTTTTCTAAAAGCTTCTAAAACGTGACTTCAGACGGACATACAAGTGTTTCTGGGCTTTTTCTCCTTACTGGAGACAACAGCACTGTACATTGCATTTTAAAACTGTGAAAGCTGTGTGATCCTTTGCAGTCCAACTTTCTGATTTGCAGACGACTCCTCTTTATTAGACTCGAGTATCTTTTCAAACTTTTGTATCCCAGTGTGTGGCTGCGCAAAGTAAGAATTCACTGATAAAGGAAACTTTCTGTCAATAGTTACTTTTGAAATGCTATAGTCATTGGAGTGTTTTACATACCATAATTTAAATTCAACTGCAAGCAAAACATTGCTCATCCTTGGCCATGCAAGTGTACTGGGCAGGAAGTGGTAGCACGTCGCCAGGCTCGCTCTGCAAACGCTTGCAGCTCACCGCTTCCTGCTGCTGAAGTGAAAGAACAAAAGAAACACCAGTTTCTAGTTCGTTTTAGCCTCCAAAAAGTTGCAGTTGCATTTGTTGAGCTTCTTAGTATCGTAACAGAGGTATTTATGGCCTTCCCCTTCATATTCTTCTTTTAGTGTTGAAACTCCTCTTTGTTTGAGAATTTTGGTTAAGTTCCTACTAGAAATCTTAAGTTCCGAGAAGATACTTTTTGGCAGATCCTGAATTTTAGAAGTGATCAAAGGAATGGTTGTATTTGGCAGCATTTTGGTGCTGCGAGAGAAATGACTAACCACAAGAAACCAGTTTGTGCAAGGCATGGCTTGGTGCACATAGAGATCTAACTGCAGCATAAGCTTGATTTCTCAGAAAACCATCCCTACAGGAGTCTTTCACTGTTTATGCTGATGTGTCTTCGCCTCGGTAGTTGACAGTACCTACAGAATTATCTTTAAACCACAGTAGTTGCAGAACCTAGTTTTCATGATAGTTGTCATGCTTAATTCTAAAACTTCAGGCCTAGACACATAGGAGCTTTTAAAACTGATTTAATTTGCTGTTGTCCATGATACCATACCCTTTCCAGGAAAATCTGTATTTGTGCTTTATAACCTTTGAGGCCAAAAGAAAATCTGTTCAGAGCAAAGGTCAGTTGTTTTCAGATCTGAATGCAATTGCCTGTGACTTCAGCAGGTGTTGTACCTAGGTAGGAGAAAAACCTTTACAACAAGAGAGACACAAAATCCTATCAAATGTAAAATGGAAACTCTTGCCAAACTTCCGTTACATATAATAAGGATTTTTTTGAAGTACACATCATTCTTATGTCATTTTTAGAAGAATGCAAATTAATGAAAGTATCTTTTTGCCTGTAAGTCTACTAGTGAATCTTGGGAAATTGCAATTGTAGCAGTAGTCATAGCATTTTAAATTAATGCAATTAATTTCATATGCTGTTAAAAGTGCTGATGTGATATTTCTGCTCATAATTTGTATTTTAACTAATGGGCTAAACTACATATCCATAGCACAGCAAGATTAAGTGGCTGAAACTTGGTATTTTCGGTATATTAAAATATTAATATTGCATGCAAGAAGAATTAAAGTCAAATAGTTAATGAATATCCATATTTCATATTCAAGTGCTACTGTAGTATATTAAAAAATCCGGTAGCTTCCTGTTTAAGGGATGGGTAAATTATTAAAGCTAGAAACAGCATTTTCCCAATTAAGGTACTCTGGATAATTGTCATTTAAATTACAGCTGAGGAAAGAAGAAATTAAAGAAATAAAATAACCTACCCTGCCTCCCAAATCTTTTACAAACTAAATCTATTACAAACTAAATATCAAATAACTATTTAAGATTCAGTGAAGGAGTAATGGGTCATTATTTCAAAGCAGATTAATTGGGAGGGTACGTGGGGGTGGCTGTCCTGGCATTCAAAAATCTGGCCATCATGCAGTGAGACTCGAGCAGTCTCAATTTGAGCTACATTTTAGTATAGGTTTAGAGACAGGAAAATTAAAATAGTTCAGGGTAAAGGCTAGTCTGTGTGGAAATCTTGGCTTTGATTCATAGATCCATTTGATCCCTCTAAACCTTAAAAAACATTTTTAAGCCTTTCTGAATTAATTCTTTTTTTTTTTTTTTTTTACCCATGGCTTAAAATCTACCCTCAAAATCCATCTCGGAACTGATGGGTACACTGTGGAAGTGTAAGGGGGGGAAAGGAAGGAAGTGTTTCCTTGATACCTTTTGCAGCTTCCTAGAAAATCTTGTCACTCCTAAACTGGTGTTCTCGAAAAACTCCCATGGGTGATCTATTTCAGCCACCTTCGGTAACCGTCTGTATAGCTTTTATCTCCTGTGATGCTTTACCATTTACTGTCCTGTGATTAGTGCATTAAACATCAGTTTTCAAAAGTAAATGCCAATTTTGAAAAGGAACTAAGGCATCACAGTATGTATTTTTTTTCCTCAGAGCCAGCAGAGGTTCTAGGGTATTGACTTGAACTGCAGGGGCTAGACTAAGCTGGGAAAAATATTCGTTCAAACTAGTGACCTTATTAGTGTAAAATGAAAGAATTTTGAGATTTAAATCTTCCTCTCATAGTCTTGACTAACTCTAGTAGTGAGTTTGAGTTCAGTTTATTTTCATTGTGCAGAATAATTTATCCTTGACATGATGAATGCAGCTTGAAAATCTTTTTGCATCCTCAGCACTTCCTAGTGTTTGTAAGGAGGACAACTTCAGAATAATTCTTTTGCCTAAATTTGCTCTTACCAAGTTTTCAAAAGGTAACTGAACACTTCTTTTTCATTTATTGCAAAACTTAGAGTATCTTTTTCTCTGGCAGGAATCGACTTTAAGATCAGAACAATAGAATTAGATGGAAAGAAAATCAAGCTACAAATATGGTAAGTATTCTGGAGTAATTAAGTTTTCAGTGAGTATTGAATTAATCTTTGAGTGGGAATACTTAATAGCTTTTGAGCCTGGGTGTATCAGAAGTTTCATACCTTTTATTCATTGGCTGTCCATAAGGTTTATGCTTTCTTCTAGCTTGCTCTTGGCGTGGTTCTGCTTCGGTAGCACAGGAAATAGCCTGTTCATGTGTGAATGTTACAGCAACTTCCCATTTTATCAAAAGCTGTCCTCTTAGATGTGCTTTAGCTGTTCCGTGTGGAAGAGAAATATTAACTCTGTATAGCTGTAAACTAAAATATGCAACCTAAAAGAATGTAATCTCCTCTGATACTTTGGTGCCTAGTTGTACTCACAGAGGCACAGATGAGTGATAGTGCTTCCACTCCTTGCATGGCGGGTCAGTAGAGACCGAGCCTCCTGGTAGCAACAGATGAGTATTTTTGTAGAATTATTACACATACCAAACTCTTAAAATGCTACTGGTGAATGTAGGGGTCTTGCTGATTTCTCAAGTTCTAGATAGATAGTTGTGATACTTGCATGCGAGCCAGAATTCTTGTGACTAAGGAAGTGCCGTAAGTGGTTGGTACAAATTCTCTGTCTGTAAGTCAAAAAGCTGGTGTTTGTTAGGTATTTGGGGTTCAGCTCCCCCTAGGTGTGACTAGTAGCCAAACGCTTTGGTCCTCTTGTTCACTTGCAGACAGATACAGCTTTGAAGTCATCTAGGATAAAATATCAGCACACTAAGGTATAGTGGCTGGTTTTAATACGTGAAATAGTACGTGAAAATGCACTATCCTAAAATATTTTACTGCTGCATGTTTTAATTTCTGTTTAATGCAGGACTTGGACACAACAGAGCTGCCTTTTAATTATTCTAGGGAAGTCTATGTAGTGCTGAGTATTATTGCTTGCATGACAATTTAAATGCTTTTGTGCCATATCTATGGTGCTGCTATAACCACTGAGGTAAGTAGGATAGCTTGGGAGCGAGGAAGATGTTGAGGGCTGAAGAAACTTGCGCAAACAGCTTCTAAATGGTATTTTTTCTTGATGATTATCAGTACATTGTTACTCTGTTTAAAATGACATCTCTAAGTACAGAAAGGTGTAAAGATCACCTCCAACAAGTACTTGTTTTCACTGAATTTTAGGGATACAGCAGGCCAGGAGAGATTCCGCACAATCACAACAGCTTACTACAGAGGAGCCATGGTGAGTGCCCTCACTTCAAAAAATTAGGCACAACTAGCATAACTGGTTTGCTGTTCCTAAGGTTATATCATGTAAGTCTTCAACTGGAGGACTGGATAATTGTGGCTTGAGATGCGGGGAATAAATTTTGTGGTTTGGGGTTTTTTGGTTTAGATTTTTTTGTTTGTTTGTCTCTTAAACCTGCTGGTACTTTGTCTAGTCCTGTTTTTGTGATGAAACTTCAAGGCCAATTGTCTTTTTTCATATAATTAAAATTTCTGCAGATTATAATAAGAAGCTAAGTTGCCAAGCTTTAATCAGACAAGTGTTTTTTTTTCTTTAATGCAATCAAGCACTTTAAACATTTGAAGTGTTTGAAAAATAGGTAATGAATTATTTTAATATTAAAAGTGTATTTCACTGAATTGCTTTTCTTCAGCCAGTAGAGAATGCAAAATCTGGGCTATAAATGCAATCACCTACAAAAGCTACTGTTACTTTTTCCTCCATTAAAAATGACTTAAAGTCAAATAACTAACTTAGATCCTGCACTCTTAGTGATACAGCTGCTTGTAATGGTTCTTAATGCTGTGATTTGAGGTACTTTATGTTGGGACACTTAAATTCAACTTGCTGATTACTAGCTATGCTGCTATTACATGTTCTTACCGCTTTGTATGAACAGATCTGTTCCAGTCATAGGCTGGCTGTGGGTCCAAACAACTCCACTCTTACAGAATACAGATGGGGAGAAATAGTAGTGCTTGTGGCTCTGTGTTAGAGCTTTCTAGTACTTAAAAAGGTTTTGGCAGTGACATGATCTTCTCCCCACGTCCCAGTCCATGGCCAAGGACTTTTCTTTGTCCTACGAGGAATGATTTGAAAGGCAATAAGGAATGGCGGTGAACCTGGCAGTCTGTCCTTAATGCAGCCGTTGTGTGATTTCCCATGCTTGGCTAATTGTTGAGAGCCCACACTAGTATACATACATAACTGTCTGAAAGAGCTAAAGCTTCTGGGAGAGCACCTAGTGTCAGCTTTGCTCTAAGTATCTACTGGCCCTGGCAGATTGGATCTCACAGGTTTATCATCTTTGACTGCTGGAAGCTGCTGCTTCTAAACTTGCCTTTTACCATAGAGTCCTGGTTGCTGTTGTAGTAGAGTATCTAAACTTTTCCTGACTGTAGGCTAATAATTTAAAACTTCGTATAGGGGGTGTGTTTGACCTCTAGCAGTGGCAAAAGATGTTAAATAGTTGTATTTTGCATAAATTCTCAGCAACGGCATAATTCTTTGAAAAAGGATTATAGGTGCATTAGTCATATATTGACTTTCTGGCAAGTATCATCAAACCCACACAACAAATCAAAAGTCAACCAATAGTGGTGACTCATCTGACTAGATTTTCTTAATTTTATTTAGGGAATTATGCTGGTGTATGACATCACAAATGAAAAATCTTTTGACAACATAAAAAACTGGATAAGAAACATAGAGGAGGTAGGTGTTTTGCAAAGTACTTCTTACTCATTACATCTTATGATTTCCCTGGGACAAATAAAAATCAAGTAATTATTCACTTTCATTATAGTAGCCAATGTATATGGCCAAGTTAGACTGTGCAGTGAATCCAACAGCAGTTATTAATGGAGATAATATTGCCTCGTTCATCTAGGGATAGAAGGTAGAAAATTTAAGTTTAAAAAGTAAGCATAAAGTGTTTCAAAACTGCTCTTACTATATGACTTTTATTGTTCTTTTTTTTGCTTTTGGGTGTGTCTAAGGAACGGGAAGGAGCAAGATCTTAGGTTGTCTACCTTTCACTGAGATGATGACAGATCTAATTGCAGTTGTCACTCTGTTATGTGTTCATCCAGTTAGAGATTTTTGACCTTTTCGTTTGGTCTTGGATAAGTGTCCTTCCTGCTAATTTATTGTAAATTATTTAATTATTTAACTTTATTATTAGTGAAGCTGTAGTTAGGTAACAGAATCTTACTGGGTTTTTTTTTTCCCCTTAAACATAAAACCTATGGGGTTTTCTTTAGTATTGGTCTTTGGCTTTTAAACAAATTTCTGTATTAGTGAGCAATTTGTGTCACCTATAGTGACAGGGCTAGAAAAGTTCTCTTGTTGAAGTTCTCTTGCTGAAGTGATTATTGCTTATCTATTTTAAAAATGCAAATGTATCACATAATGATACTCCAACCAAATACCCTAGATGTCCATGTACCATTTTGAAGTAACGTGTGTACCGTTACTTTTCTGGAATAGCCAGGTGCCTGTGTGCAACTTGGTACAGAACTCATGGTACTGTATTCAGTCTGTAATAGTACTCAGGCAAATTTAACTTAGGAGTATTTATTCCAACCTATTTTAGTATTTAAATGTTAAATTGCTTGTTTCAAAAGCCAATCTCTTTCTCAGTAGTGCCTTCACTAGATAACTTTTTCAAAATAAAATATTCACTTGTGGATGAGTTTGACACACAAGTTTCTTTTAAATAACGTTGCACTTTGTTTCTGAGAAATTGCTTTTTCTTCATTCAGCATGCCTCTTCAGATGTAGAAAGAATGATCCTGGGTAACAAATGTGATATGAATGAAAAAAGACAAGTTTCGAAAGAAAAAGGGGAGAAGGTAAGCTTTGGAGACCCACCTTATTTAGAAGCCTGCTTTTCTTAGGATTTTGGCTGCTGGATATTTGGCATGTTTTAGGCATGTGAGAGATAACGGGCCTTAAACCTCTTGTTTCAGAAACTTTTATATATTATAGGATGCCAGGTTTGGGTCTGTTGTTTTTAAATAGCACTTGACTGTCTTCAAGTTTGAATAAACTTAGTGGTACTGTTGTGTTGAGGGGAAGACCCTGTAAAGAATGTTGACTTTTGCTATAGTATGAAGTATTCTAAATCTCAGTATAAAGCTTTGTATGTAGTTTGATCATGTTGTAGTCAATCCACTATGGTGGTTACTGACTCTTGTCATAAGTACTGTTATTAAAGCTTAAGTAATTAGTCATTCTACAGAACAAGCAAGCAAGTGAGAATACTGTATAGTCTATCACATACACAGCTAAAGTAGTGTAGTTGCTAGTAACAGAACTTATGGAATGATTGTAGTTATCTGGTCCATAAATCCATGTCAATGAAGATTGTATCTTAATGTTCTTTTAGGTCCTAAGTCAGTCTTTTTGAGAGTGATTAATCTTTTTGTTGGTTTTAAATTTACATGAGGGTATGACCTGTTCTAATACTTTGTCTAACTGTCCATAACTTTAATGTTTTTGCAAGAGAAAAGCAGAAGTGGAACTTGTTTGGGTTTGTATTTAAAACTTGCTGCACTGTACAGCATTTGTTCTATTATGAACCTATGTGAAACATTCCTCTTACAAAGGAGCTTCAAAAACACTGAAAAACTTCAACTTCTCTTCCAGTTAGCGATTGATTATGGAATCAAATTTTTGGAGACAAGTGCAAAATCCAGCATAAATGTGGAAGAGGTAAGAGATGTGTGTTATGCTTAGGTGTGTTTCATGATTCACTGGGCTTTCTGACCTGATCTGGGACCTGAAGTCTCAACTCTGCTCCTGGGTCACCAGTCTTGTTAAATTAGAGAGGTACTGTAAAATCCAGTGTTTCTTGTTTTCTGGTGATGTCTGGAATTGTTTTTTAAGTGGGTGTTAACAGGGTGGTTTACTATTATTGTAGCAAACAGTTGCTTTAGACTTCTATGCCTTGCTACTTAAATTGCAAGTGCTTTTGGACAGGGAATAGGTGTGATTCTTAGAACAATGCTTTGTGCGGGAAATTGGATTCAAGATTCTTTGCTTGCAAAATAACATGCTACTGTGTCAAGGAGCCTTTAGGTTACTACTAAATATGTGCTCTGCAGATGAGACTGAAGGTTTGTATATTAACCCAAAACATCAGCATAGACTGTCATAAGCTGATGTTAAGAGGAGGAAGAAGGCTTATAGTGCTCTATCTATAGACTTGCAATCTGTTTTCCTGCAAATAATTTTTTTGCTACAAACACAAGGTCCCTATTTATGAGAGCATAAGGAAATAGAATCAGAAGGAAGAGTGGCTCAACTCCGGTCTATCGTGCCATTCATCGCTCTTGTCATCTCAGGCAGGGTGGGGGGAGGATCTTAACTCTATGAAAGGCATGAAGATAATATGGTGTCAAAAGCAGTTACATTAAGATTCACTCATTCAGTTAAGCTAGACTTGTTCTTAGATGATTAGATACAGGAACAACATTTAAAAGCTGTTCCATGTGTATTGATGGGATACTTTTTAAAAGCCCTCCAAACGTACTTAATTCAGATCACGCAGCTAACAAATTAACTAGAAACTAAAGAGATTGTTACTTTAAAATAACATGACTGATACTGTGCCAGCCAAGTGTTTTTTTTTTTTTTTTCCTGATTGCAGGATGATTGTTATAAAATATAGTTAGAATGGACTTATTTGCATTGTGCTGTATCTGGAATAGTGCTTGACCCGATTTTCACAGTGTCATTATGATTCTTACAGCAGACAATGGAACTGTGAACATTAGCAGCTAATACCAATGGTGGATAGCAATAGTGTCCTAATAAAAAGTACCTATCTTCATTTGTTCCTCCAGCCGGTTGACTTGCTCTTTCATGACATGCCCTGCAATTTCATTTTACCTCCTGTACGTCATTAAATGTACATTAGTTTGTGCTTACTCTAAACAACATGGCTATCTGAATATTTTTTTTAAATTCAGAAGTGAAGAAAACATTAAAAAATGCAGCTGATGTAGGCGTTTAATAAGTAACAATTTAGTGTTCTTTCTACCAAATGCTTAATTTGTGGGAAATGACACATTTGTGATACTTTTGTGATCAGAAGTAAATTAATTTATTTTATTTGTTGTGATTTAGTTGCATAAAATGAGGGTCTGTCTTTGGATATATTCTAAACACAATGAGAGGAGAAGTGTTTGTTTCTTACATTCTGGAACTGTCCTTGGATTGTTGGTATCTCCAGGTAGCCTTAAATCTTGCTTTTTCCCTCCTTCAGGGGAATTGCAGAATTTTTCTGCTACAGAAGTTTCTTTGCTCCTTCATACATTGAAGTCTGAGTTGCTGAGATTTGGCAGAATGTTTTTTTTAAAAAAAATATTTTTTTAATGGGGATATTGCAAACATAAATAAAGTTATAGATAGTGCAGGAGCAAAACTTTGGGAGGACAGAAGACAAGCTAACCTTAATGTGAATTTGCAGGCATGCCATCCTCAAACCTCGCTGTGGGTTTCTAGTTGCGATGCACTGTACAGTTTGGCAAAAAAAACCTCCACAACTATTAGTGTATGCAGCCCTCTCTCAGCAGATTTATTTTTTTTTTTTTTGCCCAAGAGGTATATGATGGAAAAGTCTGTTCACTTGCTTCAGAGACTGGAGGGATGGAGACTAAAAATAAGTAGTTTTTTCTTCTAGAGCATGCTTATTGCAGTTTTAAGTAAACAGCTATTACACGTAGAGTGCCTTGCAACTCAAAGTTGCAGTGCCCTGCAGAATACTGTGTTGTTAATGTGTCTGGCTACTCTAAATCTATCTTGTCTTTAATGTGGCTTGTGACTAACTTTTTTTTTTTTTTTATTTCCACTCCTCACCAGGCATTTTTCACACTTGCACGGGACATTATGACAAAGCTCAACAGAAAAATGGTTTGTATTTTGAATTGGCATACAAACTAGATAAATTGAAATGACTGCTATAATAATTGGCTGAGTAGTAGCCCTACCAGAAGACTCCTAGGAATTACAGTGGATGCTAGATCAAACTTGAGCGAATAGTGCTTTATTACACATCAGGGTGTAATTGTTCTTTGTTTTGCATGAACCTTAACATTGGACAGCATGGAACCGATATGTTCTTTTGAAATGTAACAGTGTGATCCTTGCTTTATTAAACATCAAATTATGTAGTCACCTGTTCAGCTAATACTTGAGATCTGGATTGTTGGAAAAATGTTTCTTTTTTTAAAAAGAGGCAGTTTCATTGAGAGATGAATGGAGTCTGGGTAATTGAGGAGCTCAAGTTGCAACAAACCGCTGCTGTGGTTATTGCTTTGCAAGGAGGGGAAGTGGGGAATGAAACTAGGAAAGCTAGTCTTATTTTCTTTGCATTTTACAATGTTGATACTCTTTTCTCTTTCAGAATGACAACAGTTCATCAGGGGCAGGTGGGCCAGTAAAAATAACAGAAAACCGGTCTAAGAAGAGCAGCTTCTTTCGATGCACGCTACTTTGATGAACTTCTAATGATAGACTGCAGCACACTTAGAACCTTTTCTGCTTCTTTGAAAGCACAGGGTCACAAAGCCTCAGAAATAATACCACCAAGCTGCTGCTGAGAGCTCCATTGAACGTAGACTGCGATACACAAAATACCAAGTGGATTTTGCTCACTAAGCCTATTGACCTGTCAGGCTCTTCTTTCTCAGATATGGAAGCTATGAAGTGGAGACACATGCAAGAGTTAACTTGTTTTCCTTTTTTACTTTCTGTTTTATTGCCTGTTGCAAAAGCTGCTATGTTTCTTTTAACTTTGCACATCCATATTGGCCTCTTACTGCCTGTTACAGCACAATCTTACATTTGTATTTGCACAGTTTGACTTGTAAGTAAGATTCTTAACAGATTTGTGCAGGTTTTTCTTTCTGTTTTTAAACAAATTTATTTTCAAGCAGAAGAGCCAGGGGAAAAATTAAGTCTCACTTCCATTATTTTCTATGCTGTATACTTGTGGCCATGATTGCAGTATGGATGTTGACACTCTAGTGATGAGAATTACTGTGACAATTGGCATTTAACAATTTGTATGGGTTTTGTTTCTTAGATGCACAAATCTGTTCCTGCAGAAGCTATGGCTTCTATTCTGAATGTAGTGTGTTGCTTGTCTTTCTTTACCGGACTTAGCAAGGTTGTGTTCTGAATTGCCAGTCACTGTCTGATTCACAGATGCACCTTTCAGTTATTTGAATAAACACAGTCTTTCCTCACTTAACTTCCCTTTGTTAGCTCAAACTGCCTGCACCTTTTTTGTTTCTGATGAGGAAGTACACTCTGGAGCTGAAATCATCGTCACAAATTGGCCTCATCACTATCACTTAAGTGGCTTGTGGAAGCTGAATGCATGAGTTTTGAGTAACCTCTTTGTGGATTCATTGGTTCAGAAATGACTGCTTCTAAAGGTGACTTCCATTTCTACTGTAATTCTAAGGATAGTTTGTTCACGCCTGTAAGCATCGACCCTTGACAACAGAGGTGTCCAACAACTAGCTTCCTGTGCAGTTGCTAATTTTTATCAAGTTCTGGCACTAAGGAAATGGTCACATTAGGGCTATAATGTACTGTAAGTTAAGCAGTGAATGCTGAATGTGTGAAGCCCTCTTTGGTCTGCTCAAGCAGTTATTTTTTCCATCAAAACCCTGTACAGTGACCTAGACTGTTAGAAGCAGAGTTGAAACGTAGTTGCCTTTTTTACTCAACCGAGCATTGTATAACCTAGTCTTTGTTCTACTACTTTTTTATTGTCTTCTGAAAGATTTCCTCAATGAGCAGTTAAAACAGGTGCTTTAGTTCTGTTGATGTGCCAAATTTGGACCATTGTAAGCTTTAACTACAAGTTTGTGTCTAGCATGTTTGTTACTAGGGGATAGGTGCATTCTGTCATTGTCAAAGTTACGGTCTGACGTGCTTGCTTTCGCTTCACTACGTTGTCTAGAACTGTAAACAGTGAGTTGGTCGTCACCGCAGATAACCGCTTCATTTTGTGGTGTCAGGTACTGAATTTGTCATCTCTGGGTCTGTTGTAAATATTTTGAAAGTGAACGGGCCAACAGTGTTAGGATTAAAGACTCTCGATTTTGAAAGGTTTAACGTTAGTAGCTGGTTCCATAAAGTTTTCAGTGGTTATCAACCTGTCCCCACGTGTAGTTTAATAGAAATAGTTATTGTAACTAGGTGGTGAATCTCATAAACTGCTGTTTCTGTACTCAAACAGAAAAATCATCGTGGCAACAAGGTTTAGTGAAAAAACAAAGCAACCCTAACTGCTCTGTTGTCTACCCTTGATGTTTCTCTCGGACAGGCTAAAGCAGTTATGTTTTCTGTATGGTTAAAAAAAGTGCTTCTATACAGAAAGTGTTGTGACACCAATTATGAATGTTGTTTATTTTCAGTAATTTACCTCTGACTTATTTGGTGTCGTAATACTTTGATTTTTATCTCAGGGGTTGTCTGCAAACCAAAACTGACACGTTCTGTGTTTGGCACCGTTTACAGAATGCTTTGTATTGTTTTTCCTGTCTTTGCTGTGTGGTTAAATGTTCATTCAATATTAGTCTCCATGAACTTCCCTTTGAAAGAGCCTGTAAGTAGTAGAGTCTATGAAGTGCTTCTTGAAGCAGCAGCAAATTGGGGTATCTGCTCTGTAGGGGGGGGGGGGCGGGGAGAAAAAAACTTGCTATTTTCTTACATTTAGCTGTGCTAAACTGTACATAAATGTGAGGTAAGACCATAGGAAACTCACTTTATGCATGCTAAAATAATGCAGTAAATATTTCACTTTGCTTAATGTTCATGTAAAGTTCATCTTTTTCTATTTGTAGAAGAATTTAATGCAATTTTGTTGTCCCCTGCTGAAACTGAAGAATTCTAATTTCATGTGGTCTTATGGATAAGGTAAAATGCAGATTTCTCTCTTTCTTTGTTGTTTTGCCCCCACCCCTCTTCTCCAGCAGTATTAAGTGGCTGAGTGGCTGCACTTTATCGGTGTGCTAACTTTTGGTCAGTATAGACCTCTTTCTGTGTACAGTCTGCCTTGTCAGACGTTGAAAAATGTGCTGTATCTTAGCGTGCAAATCAGCTGTATGTTTTACTGGGAATTTTTTTAGCTGTATTTTCCTTTAGACAAGCAGGTGATGGTAAATGGTATGTTCTGCCTACGCATTAGATGCCGGGTACTACAGGCTTTTCTAATATCATTATGATGGTTTTGTGTAGTCTCTGTTGCTACTTCGCTCAAGACTATGTAATCTAAGTTTTGAAGGACTCTTAACTATACCTCAGTCAACTAGTTAGTATCCTAATGTCCATTAGAATGGAAGTCATATAATTATTATTCATTAAGCAGCAAACGTATTTCTGTTTTGTTCCAGAAATTGCCATTAGCCTTTCAGGAAGGGCAGACGTTTTTTGGTGGATTTTGATAAAACAAAAATGCTGTTTATGCTATTGAGTTTTAGGAAATCTTTCCCTCAGCCCCATGTCTGTGCGCTATATCTTGACCAATATTTTTCTAAATGGTTTAAAAAAAAAAAAAGCCAAACAAAACCCAAACAGGTCTCAGTGCTTTGCAATTTTAGCTTTCAGTCTGTGCTCAGCAAAACATGCGCACGAAGTTTTTGTTGAGTGTATATAGAATATTTGTTTTACTTGCTGTCTGGAAGTTCTATTATTGCTAGAGCTTAAACCACTTACTAAACTTAATGCAGCTCACTTTTCTATTTGGGGGACAGTCTTAAAAATGCTAATTGACTTTTCAGACTTGTAGTTCTTTTTACAGAAAGTATTTCCCATTGTAAGTACCTTTCCCATACTAGTCTGCTAAAATCAGGTGAATTAAGTGGATCATTTTCACAAGTGAATAAAGGAGTCTTGAATATACATATCAGATTAAAATATTGTGAATGGATAATGATTTGAAAGTACATGAATAATATGTAAAATGCATAAATGTGTTATTTGTGAAAATGCATCTGTTATCTGGTTATCTATTAATGTAACTGAAATTTTGCAATGTTAAACTTCTTAAGGTTTGGTCTGTAGGTGATAAGAAGTCTTTTTTTCTTCTCCATTCACTGAAATGCTTATGCCATTCTCATTCTTATAAATAAAACTTGTATTTCTTTCTTCCACAAGAGCAGGATTTCCATTGATTTTTCTTATTTCTGGTGAATCTAAGTATTTTAGTGCATTCCTATGGCCTTACAAACATTTTTGCAAATAAAAATTCAATTACAGTTATTTTAATGCTAGATAGCTACTAAATTCAGAATAAAAAGTATAGTCCTTGAGAAAATGCTTAATTTTGAAATAGAAGTGTTCTACTGTGTGTGTTTAAGCACATTTTATCTCTGGTATAAAGGTGTAATGTGAAAAGCTCCTGCAGATAAAAGTGAACTTGTCATGTGGTTAACTTGTAAACCTAATCATTAATTGTGTATTGATGTGTGTAGACAAAAAAACAAACCCAACCCCTAAAAAACATTCACACTCCAATGGTTTTATTATTCCATGTGAACTTTTTTACAACAATGTGTGTCTCAAATAAAAGTTACATAATGAAAAGTATTTGGAGTATTTTGTATGAAATATTCCATGTAGTTTTTATACAGTTATTTCCACTCTATCTTCCATGCATGTTGTGGCAAGGTGTCCAGCTGAGTTGCAGCTGTAGTTTTGCTTAAATTCAGTGGCAAACCACAAGAGGTTTTGTGTGGCTTTGCTTGTTCCTTAACTTGACTGTTCCTTAGATTTCTCCTGAAATATCCTCTATCTTGTAGCGATTGCTTAAATCGAAGTATATTATTTCAGTGACCTTCAGCTTCATAACCATTTTTTCAGATATTTAGTGTCATGAAACACCCTTCCAAAGTCACTTGTGAGCAATGCCAGTAAAGAGAACATGAGACACAATCTTCAATTTGATTAAGAATTATCTACTCACTTAAGCTGTTAGCTTTTTGTTGTTTTAAATCAGCGTTATTTGAAAGGTATGACTCTTAAGTAACCTGAGGAATTAATAGAATGAATTAATATAGCAAATATATATATATTTTTTTTTGTCCAGTTGTCTTCAATGCTGAATATTGAGGGATTTCACAGAAATATTTCTTTGTTATTATATTAGCAATAGTTCTTGACTTTCAAATTCTTGTGGTTTGGCAGTAACTCACAATTGGTATGAAAATTAGCGAACCTAAAGAAAGAATGGTTTTGTCTACCCAAGACAAAAGCAGATTAATGGTTGAGACACCCAAGTGGGCACCCTGAGAAATAAATGGGAAACACATGGATGACACGTAGCTTCTAAAGTTCGTGCTTTTTACGTGTTCATCTAATAAACTGTATTTAGCTGAAAGGATGTATTGTCTCTTTACCTGAAGCAACAGAAAGGTAGAGTTACATTCTTGTTACACCTTATTGTTTGCTGGTTTTGGGTTGTTTTGTTGTGGGTTTTTTTTCCTCTAGCCTGCTTCTGGCAGACAAGTTTGCTGCTTTAGGACCAGCTGCTAAACATTATCTTGCAGATCCCCTTGATCTGAACTGGTTCTAGATGCTCAGCAGTCCTAAAATCACTTCTGTGAGTCCTTCAGTTCACACAGAAGTTGGTTCACACAGTATCTGCATCCCAATGACGTTTTAACAAATGGAGAATGCAAATGTATTTAAAAGGAAATAGCAGGCATACTTACACTGCTTGAAAACGGTGATATATTACAATTCCTAGATCTGTTTTTGGTTGCAGACTAGCAATTACTATACAAATAGTGCATACTTGTAGATCAGAGGCAAGTTGTTGGTACACGTGTAGAATGTAGCCAGCTTTTCTAATTTGGTGAATTGACTTTTTCCTAAATTATTCTTTTTCCAAGTTCGTTGACTAGCAGCTCTTTAGAATTCTTGAATTATACTTGGAGTCATGAATCTAATTAATGTAAGATTTCAAAATCATTTCTCTTTAGAAAGATTCTAATCTTCAAGAGATACATAAATGAAGCTTTTATGTTGCATAATGTTATTCTTGCCATCTAGAGGTTTAAAGAAAGGGCACGGAATGGAATGCAAAACATGCTGAAGATAGTTTTTAGTGCTCTAGGATGTTTTGTAGTTGCTTCAAAACATTTTTAATGTCTTCAGCAGAGCACATCAGCACTAAGCTTCTGGTGTGAACAAATGTTACATAAATTCCTCTGAGCACATACTCAGTATATATTCCTTCAATTTGTGAAATAAAGTTGTAAGTTTTGAGCAGGATACAAACATTTTCTTCATATGAGGAATTAACATGTTTAACGCATTGTGGAAAGTGTGTGTAACTTCAACTCTGCTACTGAATACGTTGTACTGAGTTCAAAGTGAAGGAGAATTCTGTAAACATTCACGAAGATCTGAGAATTTCACCCTATTTAGTCTTAAATACCTTCCTTGAGTAGGTGATTGAGATGGCTTACTGCAGTTGTGACTTTTTCTACTTATGCCACCCTTCCAAAGGAGTGTCCATGATCCACAGCTCTGACTGGTATCCCAAAGCCTTGTGCGAGGCCGTGGTCTCTCAGGCTGAGGGACGTGGTTCAAAACGGGTTTTGATTTCTCAGGGAAGTGTTACCATTGTGCTCACTAACCTTTTTGACTTGGTTTAACACCCTTGCGGAACAGCATAAAGAGATGATGCTACTGTGAACATACTTATCCTGGGACAGAAGATGGCAAGCTCCACAACTGCTAAGCTGGTGCCTTTCTCGACTGCTTGCTCACAATTTGTGACACTTTCTACACTGTTTCATCCCTGTACATACTTTTGTTGGACTGCTGGCAATGTGCCCATCTGTAAAGAAAAATGCAATCTTTACTTACACAATTAACTACAAGTGAAGTGCAAATTATTATGTCAATAATGCTTTTTTAAAAAAAAAAAAAAAGTTGAATGTTTTATTTTCAGGGCTGCTTGCAAATCCTTAGTGTTACTTTACTTTTTTCTTTTTTTTTCCTTTTTTTTCCAGGCAACATAGCAACTAACTAGCTCTGGTATGTATTCTAGATGAAGGACGGAATTTTTGCAAGAAGGCTGAGCGAGTTCCGTCTGTGAGATTAATGTCTAACGCTGCCGCGTACCGCTTCTGAGCTTCCTCACCTGAAAGGCAATGACTTTGTAAAACTCACATTTATGCTCTGAACCAATAAAATACAGGGAAAAGGCAACCACCTGTGTCTTAAATATGTTTGTAAGTAATTTTGAACAGCACTGGTAAGTGTACTTGAAGTTAGGAAATTGCTAAGCAACTCCCCGTGGGGATGGGCAATCCTTTAAAAATAGTATTCGATTAATTAACTGTTCTTTGAATGCCTTGTCCTATTTAGCACTCGGCAAGTATTTTACGTGTTTCAAGGGAGGGGGGGAAAAAGGCCGGCGAGGCCGTTTCCCTCCCTCTCTGCCGGAGACGCCGCTTCCCGCCCAGCGCCGCCTGAGGGGACGGGCCGACACGCCACACACACACACACACCCCCTCACAGACCGGAGGCGCCCGCGCGCCCGCGTGCGCGGGAGCCTCCCGGGCTGTGAGGCGACCCGCGGTGGGG